>NW_021318874.1:318794-438102 GCF_001605985.2 Dendrobium catenatum
CCCCATGATCCCCGGAATAAGCGTGGTCGACAAAGGTAAATAAGCACATTTTATGAATGAACATGGTCTACATAATGGCAATTAGTCCCAAGATAAACACTAAAACTAATGGATTGTTAAATTCTCTAAAGCATTTTCTAGATAGTTTGATCACTCATAAAAATTGATGTAATTTTTTTATTGTGAAATCAAAATCAAAATCTACCTTTACAAGAATCAACCTCTGAATCAAATTTTCAATCTTTGGTTCGGGAATAAATCTCCCATCAAAAATCTAAATCTACCTATCTAAGAATTGATCTATTAGTAAAGTTTTAAATATTTTGTTTGGGAATCAATTTCCCATCTAAAATCTAAATCTACCTATTTGAGAATCAATGTCTTAGTCAGGTTTTCAATTTTTGGTTTAGGAATTGATCTCCCATCAAAAATCTAAATCTACCTATTTTTAAATTGAACATACAATCAAGTTTTCAATCTATTTTTTGGATTGAATCCCCCTTTTAAAATTTAAATCTACCAATCTTATAATTGTTCTCTTAGTCAAATCTTCAATATTTTTTTTTGGAATTGATCTCCCAATCAAAATCAAAATCTTTCTTTATGAGAATCGATCTCACAGCCAAATGTTTAACCATTGGTTTGGACTCAATCTCTAATTCAAAATTTAAATCTATCTATTAGAGAATTGATATCTCAGTCAAAATTTTAATTTTTTATTTTGGAATTATTCTCCCATTAAAAATTTAAATCTATCTTTTTAAGAATTTGTATCTCAAAATAATCTTCAAACTTCTATTTGGGAATCAATCTCCCATTCTAAATCTAAATCTATATATTTTAGAATTAATTTCTTAGTCAGATCTTTAACCTTTTATTTAGGAATCAATCTCCTATTTAAAATCTAATTCTATCTATTTGGCAATCGATCTCTATGTCATATGATCAATCTTTTATTTGAGAATCAATCTCTTATCCAAAATCTAAATCTATATGTCTGATGATTGATCTCTCACTTAAGTTTTTCATCTTTAATTTGGTAATCAATCTCTCATTTTAAAATTTAAATCTACCTTTCTGAGAATTGATCTATCATTTAGATTTCCAACCTTTTCTTTGGGAATCGATATCCCATTCAAATTCAAATATTTTAGTGATGCGGCAATACTTATTCCATCAGTAGAGTCAAAATCTCAAATAACTTCCTTAGAATTATTTTCTTATGGATATGATCATTCAAATTATCTTCTAAATGTTATTGATTTCTTCAGTCAATGCCAACATGTGTGATTTACTCTTCTACTTCAACAAACCTATTGGGGGCATATTTGTTAACCTCACTTCTAGTTAAGATCACCTAAGATACACTCACTTTAACTTCAATCACCTTGAACAATTAACAATCATGATCCACAATCATCTAGATAACCCATGCCCCCCTACATTATAATCAACTGACCTAATGCACTATATCCTTCCCTATATTGACCCGCTAACTTTAATCATTATCCATATTACTTCAATAGAAGCTCCATACATCATAGTTTTCATCACTAAACCATTAAGATAGTAATTGACTTATTTAACTCAGTTGAGATAGTTTAATTTATCTTGATTAATCAATCATCCTATTAATTATCAAACCCCAGATAATTCAAGAACTTTACTAAACTTCTCTAAGCTAAACTGCCAATGATTTTAACATGATTGCATGATTGGTCACCCTAACTAGTCATTAGTTAACTTGGCCAATTAAACTTGGGTTTGATTAAATTAGATCAATTTAGGTAAGTCCAATGCATATAATAAAATTTAACCTTTTAATCCCTCAATATCAATTTATTTCATGTTTTAAATAAACCCATACCCCCCATGAGTAAAGTCTTGGTGAGTTTGGCTTGGTCAACTCTGAAAGAGTGGTCAAACTCTTACATACACCCAGTCCTCCATTCAAATACAAAAATAATTGCTTCAAACCCCTTAGAATTTGTCCCAATAGCATGTAAGACTCCCCTAAAACGCATCACTATCAACATTGACCAGTTGACTGGTCAAATAATAAAAAGACATTTAATTTGACTAAAATGGTTATCTCACATTAAATAGACTATTTCCCTCAAAATCCTCTAACTTAAATTATTCAAATTAAACTTAACATTTCCCTAAATTCCTACTAACCCAAGAACAAGCTTTGTTCTACCATAAAATAGTATGTTGATCCCTTCCTTTTAAAAGAGATGATAATCCACTCTCAAACTTTCTATGCACTACCACTACTGCCTAACCACATAGGACAAGTGTAAACCATCAAGGGACTTTCTTAGCTATCTAGAGAAACCCTTGCACTTAAATTGAGCAAATCCATATAAACCCTTCATTCCAAGTTTTCTCATACAATTATCCAACTCTAGCTAATTTTTACTTTATTTTTGTCTCCAAAACCATTCCATACATTTCCCAAGCATTTTCTAATTGATTAGAATCTATTGAAGTTAAGGGTTAATGTTGGCTATAAGTTTTCCCATCCAATACTCCATAACGTCCCATTCAAGCATCCTCCAAGCTTTCTTTCTTCATCAAATTTGTTTTATAAATAGCAAATTTGTTGTGCTGTGTGTAAAGGTGTTGTCTCCATCAGAGAGATTTAATCCATTTATAAATATATTTCAATCCTATAACTTAGGAAAATCATATAAAATTCATCTCTTCAACAAATCATGCATATAATACCTTTAAAGATTCAAGCTGAAGAGCTTTATTTAATGGAACTAAAATTATTTTAAATTGATGAATGGTTATAGATTAAGTTTACCTATTAGATCTTACATATTTCTTTAATAAAACACAATCTATTTATTAGAACGGGTTCAATTTTGGAAGGGAATTATTTTAGGATGTTATATAAATCTTATAATTTTCTTAGTCCTAATTGAGCAACACATTGAGCTAAGTAAATTTCCAAATATATAGGTTAAAAGTTATCCTAAATATTTAAAAAATCTCCACACCTATAACATGTTGATTTAGGATATCATATTGTTGTGGTATGTTTATATTTGTGCAATGGTTAGTTGCACAAAATTTTAATTCATGGTGAATAATAGAGAGACTAAGGGTAAATAATTCAGAAAGTTATCTAGAGAACTTAGAAAAATTAAAAGAAATAACCCATGAATCTAATAAAGGTGAAACTCAAACATAGTGAATTTAAACTAAAGTTAATTAATTTCAATAAAAATTTTAAAATTTAAAATAATCCAAGTAAAAATTAGTGAATCATAATTAAATTTTAAATAATATAAATTAAATAAACTTGATAATTTACTTTAATAAAATAAATTTGATAATTCCAATTAATTACAGAATTAATGGGATTTTTATGTGTTGTGCTTGACTCCTTTGAGGGCTTATTAGCATTGGATTTAAAAGGTCTTTAAATAATTTAAAAAACCAAAACATTCTCATATGTTGTTTATAACTCCTTTCATGAAAACATTAACACATTGGATTGGAGGATCTTTAATCAACCTTTAATAAATGATTAATAAATCAAGGTACCTTCATGGGAGGCTGAAATGTTGATTTAATGAGGCTTTAGGCAAGGTAATATATTTTTATGTCAGGATCAATAGATGGGAGCTTTCACATTTACAGCTTTTTAATACCTAATCCACTACTTCAATAAAAGTTAACTACTTCTTTAATAATAATGTTTGGATGTAAAAAAGCTAAGGGATGTTGTTTGTGATAATTTGTTTAACCAAATTATTAAAACTCCTTTGCATGTGGTGCACAAGGATTGCATTATGTTTAATTTTTCATTTTATGTTAAGTTTGTTAGGAAGTTGGTTTAGGATTTGGTTATGATTTCTCAAACTAAATCACTTGTTTTCTCAGCTATTTGGCAAAACTACATTCTTTTATCTTATTCCATTTTTTCATGGGGTATTTTTCATAATTTCATGCATCTTGATTTACATTTTTTGGTTTTTGTAAAAGGAAATGAATGATTCCAAGCATAACAATATTAGTAAGAATTCCATGCATATTTTTTTAAAAGTTAAGCATAAAAATCTGCAACTTTTTTCTGTTAAGTTGATTTATAAGGACAGTTTTGATAACTTTAACCATATGTCCATCAACTTTTATATTAGCTTACCTAAACTTAATAATGATGGGGTTGAAAAAAATTGTTATGTTGGCTATGATTGGTTGATTATAAATCATAATGATAAGGTTATCTATGCTTTTATTAGTCCTCTTAGCCATTGCTCGACCATTTTTGCCCGGCTACATGCATATAGATTTGGCTTAAATCTTCATTTTTCATTGGGGATCAAGGATATTTGTTAGAGGTTAATGCCAAGATTATTGTTCATTACATTAATAAGATTGAAATTGGTAATGAGGATAATTTTTATATGATTAGGGAAATCAAGATTCTTCTTGACCATTTTAATTATCAAATTTCTCATATTTACCATGAAGGAAACTCTTGTGCTGAATGGGTTGCTAAATAAGGTTGCAATCTTAGAAATTTCTATGATTTTAAAGAGGAGAATTTACCTAGAATTTGTAGAGGTATTGTTAGGCTAGATAGGGTTGGCTTTCCCTATATTAGAACCTTGAACTAACTTTTATTTATGTGTTTTTATATTCTTTTTTGGCCCTATGTGCGGGTGTGACCTATAGCTTTGTGTTTGCTAGGTTTTCTCTTCTACTTTGATATCATTTATTACCTAGTGTTTTGGATTTCTTTCCCTGTTCGATTGGATGAGTTTTTTCAGTTATGGTGGTCATGGTTTGGTTTCTGCCTAGTTGATTTTTTTGGTTTCGCTAGTTTACTTTACTACTGGGTGAGTTTGATTTGATAGGGTGCTAGTTTTTTTGTTTATACTTAGTTTTTTTTTTTGTCAGGTTGGTGCTGGCAGTTTTATGATAATCTTTATGGTAACAATGTTTTATTAACTTCACCTAACAGTTTATTTGTTGATCATATTGCATCTATTGATAGCTTGTGGGTATTTCCTTGCTGACCAGACTGTGTTTTTAATTTAGATAAGCTCTATTGATTGTTGTATAAGTGGTTTCTATAGGGAGCTATTATTCTCTATATTTTAGTGGCATTACTGGTTGGACTGTTGGGAGGATTTCTAGTGATTAGTCACATATCACTATTTCTAAAAATAAATTTGGCATGTTTGAGGTGCAAGTTCTCAGTTGTGGGTGTCTTGACACCTACATTTTTATCTTTTAATGGTTGAAGGTGTACTATAATACTCATAGTTTTTGAGGTGTGGCTTACTGTTTTAACCTCTTGTTTTGTATCTCTAATAGCATTTTTTCCTCTATATATAGTGGGATTTTAAAGGTTTATAATCTTTTTGTTTAAAAGAGGTGCAAGTGCATTCAACTTGGTTATATTATAGTTTTAAAATACTTATTTTCTAATAATGATATTATGAAAGTTTTATTGACTCTTTAGTTAGCAAGTAGAATTTTTAAAAGAAGGTTGTGTGGTACACCGATCATACTCTTCTGCTAATTTTGGGGAGATGTTTATGATATTTTGATTTATATATTATAGCTTTTTTACAGGTTTGTTGGCTCGTATAGATTTCAAATCTATAAGAAGCTGCTTGGGAATATTTTTTAGGTGTTTGCTTCTTACCCCCTTTTATTTTTTGTGTTATTGATGTTGTAAGTAGTAGGGTTCAATGGCCCATTAGGCTCTTTCTTTTTTCTTCTTATTGTAGCTCCTTAAGCATTAGTGTGTAGTTAAACCCTTTGAGGACTTGTAATATTGTTTTAACATTAACATGTAAGCCCTAATATGGGTTACAAGTCCTATTAGGTATAAACCCTTCATAGATCAACCTTTCCATAACCTAATATATCTTCCAACAAGTTCCAAATGTATTTTGGAATGAGTTCGACCCAACCCCAGCCCATGGTCAAGTTTGGTTAATAGAATTAAGCCTAAGCCCTTCAAATTTAAAATGAAATACTCTATACCAAATAAAGGTACCCAAACCATTTTGAGCTATCAATTAAGTTCTCAAGGAACAAACACAGGTGAACCAACCCTTGAGCTCACCCGTATTAGCCACATGGTTTGGCCCAGGTGATAAAAATTGGTTTCCGATTAGCTAGATCTTAACCTAGATTAAATTTGCTCAAGATAATACTTGTATTAGGTGACTGCTTACCCTATACAACTGCAATGGTTAGCCCATCCCATTACCTAACATGGGTTAGCCAATTGGGTTGAACCAATTTCTAAAATCTAAATTCCCATACCCATCTTATAACCCATACTATCCCAAGGCTTGAAACCACATGCACTATCATCTAGAATGTTCCATACTCCTAACACACTAAACTCTAACGAAATAATGGTTAAAGATAGCTAAATTTTAAGAAACTAACTAGCTAATAACTTGGGCTAAATAATAAATTTCTCCCTAACTACACATAAGATTAATCTTCTTCTGTTAGAATGAACACTCCAATTGACCCACACAACATGGTAAGACGATCTACCCAAGAAATGATGGATCATTTAAAAAAATGTATCAGGAAAACAAATGAGTAAGAAGCTACAAAGAATGAAGATTGGATTCACGAGACAAAGAGATGTCTAATAGTTTCAACATTATTGATACTTGTTCATCCTTGAAAAGATAAAAGGAAAAGGGTAAAGGTAAAGAAAAGGCCATGGATAATGAGGTTGATAAAGATGTCACAACAGATTCAATATAGAATTTTATGGTGTGAATAAATTTGAAATATGAACAAACTCATGAATGTAAAAGAAATTAGAGGAGTTGATGGTTTTGATCTCTATTAAGTAAATCAAAACATATTATTCACCCCATGTGTAGATAAAATCCTCGCATGTTGAATAAGTGCAAGTTAACATTAAAGGTAATGGGATTCATACAAAAGGCCAAGAGAGTAAAATGATGAAGTTAGAGATAGAATAAATTCAATCTATGGATATAAAATTGATGGTAGAACAGATTATCAAAGAAGCACTAACTATATCTCATGACACTTCATATGTTATAAAAGGTATACCATACCTAAAAGAATTTTAATCAGTCCCCTATCTAAAAGGATTTCTATCACCTTCATTTAAAAATTTCAATGGTATGTGTAACCTAAATAGTTTCCTACACATTTCAGGGCTAGTTACTATAGGAGGAAATGATGCACCATTATTCAGGAAATTCATTGGTAGCTTCTGTAATATTATATTTCATTGGGACGTTGAATTTTCCACTGGGTTTATTCATACCTTTAAAAATTGGAAAGAAAATTTATAAAAAAATATTCACTGAAGTGAAATACATCACACCATTGGTGATCGTGTAGTAGAGAAGTAGAAACTAGGTAAAATTCTTAAAGATATATTTTGATGGAGAAATCTTATCATGATATGTAAGCCATAGTTGCAAGAGAAGCACGATATAGAGATCCTATTAAAAAATATTCATGATCCAATTAACTTTCTGCTGAAAAGCTTTATAATCAAAACTTTTGAGAAGTTGATGAGTAAAGCATCCCATCTCCAAGAGATAGTTTCGCGGCATTTATGTCTAAAAGATCAATCTGCTATAAAAGTGAAGACATTAAAGCCTCAAATGCTTCTAGAAAAGAAATCAGCATTAGTGTTTGTAGTTGATAAAGAAAAGAAACCAATGTAGATTTAGGAAAATAATCCAAATAAACCTCTTTAATATTAAAAGTATAATAAAACTCTAAGTGATCAATAGTTAGGATCTCAATCTTATCTTACTCCAGAAGAAAATATGTAGAGTTTTGAAGAACTAAAAAATTGGAACTACTCATGTAAGATAGGAGCTAATAGGAAAATCTTTAAAATTGTTTAAAGAAGTCAAAATTCAAATTTATGAATCCTAAGAAATCAGAAGAAGTAGGCAAATAGGGGAAATGCAATAGTTGCCCATTTAACCGGATGATTAATCATAAGTTACAAGATTATATAACATTCAAGGAATGTCTTGAATGGAATATTAAATATGGTTACACTATGATTCCCAAGGAATATTTAGCTGATTCAAATTAAGGATTTGCTAAATATATAATTAGTGAGCCTTTTGCACCCTCCTCTATTATAAAATCTGATGATAAGTGAGATGTTTCATTATACCATTCCCAGAAAAGAATTCTTAATAAGATATATCATTCATCTTTTTAGGAATCTCTAGCAGCATTGAATCCTCTCTGGGTTGATCTGGTAGCTCCCAAAGGATGGCATAATAAAGTTTCGACCAAAGTGTCTACAGAAGTGCGAGTCAATCAAGCTTATACAGTTTCAAGGAAGGATGAGAAAAACTAAATAAAAATGATATATGATAAAGTAGTTATGTCTAAAAATAAAGAGTGCAAAAATCTTAAAATTTCTATAAGATCTGTATTTTATCCCGCATTGGACTAAGAAAGTAATGAAAAAGAATTTTTTGTATGTCTTATTATTTCTACTAATAATTATTCAGAACAAAATAAAAATAATGATGAAAATAATTCTAGAGAATCACCTTTAAATAACTTAAAAGAACCTTATTAATATGTGTCTATTAGTGATCCCCCTCTTCTTAATGTTTAATGTGAACTTGCCAATATCAAATTTGAAATGTCTTATTCAAATAATCTACTAGAAGAAAATTCAAAGACAATCGATGATCAAGAATTAAAGCAATCTTATACATATTCTCTTGAAGAGGTAGTTAAATTCAACCTTCCTAATTTAAAGTTCAGCCTCCTTAACCAATTCAAGATTCAAATGCAGTAAATACAGATATTCCTAAAGTAGATTAAAATATTTTAGCACATCTTAGAAAGCTTCATATAAAAATGAGTACTTACGATGATTTGGTTCTTTCAAAAAAAATGAGGGAGGCTTTAATCAAAGCATTACTCAACCCAGAGATTTATATGGATCAACTAGCATCAACGCAATCAGAAGATGCACTATATTTCAAGGAAGTTCTAAGAGTCCTAATTTAAAATGAGGGTTTGCTGCTGGAAACTACTTATCATAACCATATATTATATATTTCTTTGAATATATATAATTTCAAATTGTCTCATATTATTGATAATTCAGACTCATTGGTTAACATCATGACTCTTAGAACCTTCGTACACATAAAAGTGGATACTCATAAACATAGCTTCAACAAAATGATGTTGTTAGGATTCAACAAAAATGGTGAGAAAGTTTTAGGTTCAGTAACCCTTATTTCTAAATTCATATAATAGATTTTGGCTTCTTTTAACATAATCTTCAGTAGACCTTAGCTCCATGAATATAGAATGGTGCCCTCCACCTTACATTTATGTATCAAATACTCTCACAAGGGGGCAAAGCACTATATTTTAGGCGATTTACAATCATTTTCAATTCATGAGTTTGCATATTAAAAAATATTTCATAATATCCACCAAAATAGCAAACTATCTTCTATAGAAATCTCAAACTAGCTAATGTAAAAATAAAAGAAAATAAAGAAAAAGAATAAAAAAAAAACATTCCAATCTCAAACACGATGTTCATTGGTCACTTGCTCCTCCTTCATAAAGTTATCGTATAATGGCTCAACGATCTAGAGGAATAGTTCAAGGATGGCTAAATCGAAGAGTAGAAGAAAATGTAAAATAATATATGCAAATAAAGATGCTTGTAATACATATTAATTAGGAATACACTTCGGAGGATGAATCCTACGTAATTGTGAAAATCCACATGTTCTAGAATATAAGAAATATATAGGAAAATCAAAGTTTGAAATTTTTATAGATTGATAGCAATAAAGATAGGCTCCAAATTACATTGGAATATAATTTAAATATATCTACCATGGAGAGATTAAAGAGGTGTATGTAAAATATTACCTTAACCCCACTATCAAGAGTGATGTAAAATGATTACAGGTGAAAGCAACTCTTCCTTTAAAACCAAATTCCAAAGCTAATACTTTGTACCCTCCACTAGAAAAACCACAAAAATTAATTTAATCCTCAATGATCCATTTATGGATGAGATAGTATAACTCCCTTTTATTGGCACTCAAACTATGTAAATAAGTTTTCTAAGTAAGATTTAATACCATCAAATTGGACTGGAGGTGAAGCTTAATAATTCAAACACCTATAGAATACAAAATACCATTAATATACATCAAGATAAATTATGGGCTTTGTTACTTTATGTTTATTTGATGAGGATAACTATTGTTTAGTTATATCAAATAATCTAGAGTTTGATAGTCTTTTAAAGTAAAAGTTAAAACTTTCAATAAACATTATTTAGAAATTTTAGATGATCTTAATGACTCCCAAGTTTAGGATGAACCTCTAGAACTTGAAGAGGAGATTAAATCTATAATTGATGATTTAAAAGAATTAAATATAGGTAGTGAAGAAGAACCTTAATTGATTTTCATAAGATCTTTTTTGAATGAGTATGAGATGAATAAATTGATCAATCTTTTATCTGAATTTAATGACTATTTTTTCTTGGAGTTGTGCATAAATGCCTAGATTATCTATAGTGATAGCATTTCATAAGTTTGAGATTTAATCAGATATGGTTCCAATCAAATAAGCACCTCAATATATGTGATTTAATATTGAATAAGTAGTAATTGAAGACAAGAAACTAATCAACACTTTTTATCAGAAAAGAGAAATATTTAGCCTAATTTCCTGGCATCATCATGGTTAAGAAGAAGAACAATTTCATATTTTGTTATTTGAATATGTTCCATCTTAAAGATGAGGTTTTGCTTCCAATAAGATAATTCAAGGTTGATATTCTTTCCTTACATGACATATTTTCAATTATGGATGACTCCATCGAATATAACTAAATCATGATGGCTCCTGAAAATGAAATATACACAACATTCAGAACATCAATAGGGGTCTACTTCTAGAAAGTCATACCATTTAGATTAAAGAAATCATAAGAAACCAAATAATGAGTAATGATAAGGATTTTTGCAAACTTATCCACCATCAAGTGAAATGTTATGTCAATGATCTAGTCATTAAAAGTATTGAAAGAGATGACTGAGTATGAGTTATTTTCCAAAGATTACATTAATATAAATTAAAAATGAATCATCTAAAGTGTGCTTTTAGTGTCAATTCACATAAGTTTTTAGGTTTTATGGTTCAACATCACAAAATTGAAATTGATTTGAATAAAATTAAAGCAATATTAGAAATGTCACCTCTTAAAATTCTTACCCAATTGAGTTCATTTCAATGTTGATTAGCCTACTTTAGGAGATTTATATAAACCTTTCAAGAAGGTTAACCATTCTATACAAA
Source organism: Dendrobium catenatum (assembly GCF_001605985.2). NCBI lineage: Eukaryota > Viridiplantae > Streptophyta > Magnoliopsida > Asparagales > Orchidaceae > Dendrobium > Dendrobium catenatum. The sequence continues at coordinate 330,159 of NW_021318874.1, forward strand.
ATCATGCTATCAGTGGGATGAAATTGTTAAAAATCCTTCAATAGCATAAAGCAATATCTAATAAAGCATTTGGTCTTGGTTGCTCCCACTCTGGTGAAACCATTAATTCTTTAAATAGCAGTTTTAAGTAAATTTCACAGAGCCTTATTAGGTTATGTTAACAAGAAAAGGAAAGAGAATACACTTTATTATTTGAGTAGGCAATTAAATAAAAATAAAGTAAGTTATCCTCCAATTGAGAACTATTGTTTAGCTTTGATCTTTATCACTCAAAAGTTGAGACACTATATACTTTATCATAAGGTAAATATGATATCTAGAGTAAATCACCTGAAATATATAATGACTTGTCTAATGTTATAAGGGATTTTAGCCCGATGGTAGATGATTATATCAAAGTTCAAAAATTATATACATTCCCTACGTGCTGTGAAAGGGCAAGCTGTTTCAAAATTTTTAGTAGCTCATCTAGTCCTAAATGATTGTATGATAAATGATGAACTACCGGATGAACAAATCATGAAATTAGCATTAAATGAAAATTATACCTATAAACTCTATTTTGATGGTGATGCTTCCAATTAACAAGAAACATCTAATAACACTTCCCTAGGGAAAGCTAGAATTGGCACAATGTTCTTCACAAGGTTTAATGTATTATTCCAACCACATATCAGAACCATATATGAAAAATGAAGCTTGGTATGAGACAGTTATAATCGAATTGAAGCTGATAAACCTAAATGAAATTCAATAGATCAAAATCTCCAGAAATTCTCAACTAGTGATTAATCAATAAGGTAGAATTTATAAAATATTAAATAAAAGTTTCATTTCCTATCTTCATTATACAAAGAACCTTCTTAATAAAATTCTAAATTCAACATTATATAGGGTTCCTAATGAAAAGAATTCTACAGTGATTGTGTTAGTTAAAAATTCAATGGAGGGTGCTAAACATCATTGAATGATCTCTATGCACACCAAGAGGAGGGTGAATTAATATTTTAAAGAATTTCTCCTTAAAGGTTCCTTTGTATAAACAATGTCAAACAAAAGTACTAGTGAAACCAAATATCAAAAATCAACTTGAAAATTATAATTTTGTCTTAGCAAAAGAAATATTTTTATTACTTTTGAATTTCATATTTTATTTCCACTAATTTTTACTCACACAAACTAATCCACATATATCACAAAATTTCTCACCAAAGATTTCATACGAATAATATGCACAAAATAAAAAGCAAGAAATAAAAAATGCAATTAAAAGGAGCACACAAAAAATGTTATAGTGGTTCGATAAAAACTTGACCTATGTTCAATCTCTGGAGTTCTCCTCATCAAGTATTGCACTAACTCATTTAGTGTCGCTCCTTTAGTTCCCACGGCATGGTAGAAAAGCTCTTATAAATCACTTCAATCAAATTTGATGCGATGGAGAACCGAAATCTTTTTCAAACATTTAGTGAAGGCACATAACCTGAAAGCTATTCCACCCTCCTAGTGATGGCAGCATACCTTTGAATCCTTTTCACCCTTTTTGTATTGGCATCATACATTGGAATTCTTTTTCACCCTCCTAGTGAAAGAAGAGAATCCCGACCATTGGCCTTGAAGCATCTTTCCCTGTAGGAAATGCAAAAACTAATCAAGTCCTGTGAGGAAAAAAGGTCCAAACTAGCTTGGAGCAACCTTGTGGAAACCCCTCACACTCCTTCTCCCTCACACTCAATCCCATTTTCTCCTTCTCCAAAGCACTAGAGTTCTCCCTCATAGTTCCTTTAGTAGCCAAAGAATTTTTTTTTTCGACTTCAAAATATTTATTTAACTCTTGCTTCAAATAAAAAATTTAATTTATTTCACTGATTATACAATACGATATAGAGTTATATAATACGATAAGTTAAATATAATATAACATTATTGAATGGTATACATAAGCCTATATAATCAATTTAAACATTTGAACTAATTTTCAAGTATAATTTAAGTTTTGTATAGCATAATTAGTTGAATCGAATCATCATTTCATCTAGGATGATCGGTGGTGATTAATTATCATCCTTTTTTGAAATAAGTTCATATTATACGAATAAGGTCATCATAAAGTATGATATTAATATGAAACAATCCAAATTTGATTACTTAATCATAAGATTATTTTAGGTAAGATTTAAATTTATCGTACGATATGATAGGGACCTTATAATACGATTTATATAAATTTTGAATATTAAAATATCACCTAATTTATGACTAGCAGGAGGTTTCATGGTTTATATCGATCACACCGTACAATCAGTATCATATATTACAATTAGATAAAAATCAAAAAGCTTAACTTAATGATATAAGTAAAGCCAGTTAAACTTAGATCATATAATACAATGGAGATCATACAATATGATTTGTTCAAAATTTAATATTTTTAAATTTCCTCCCTTATATTTTTTTAAAAAGGGAAATAAATAGATTACTAGAAAAAAGAAGCAAACTACAATTTTGATTCCTCCTTCAACAACCTAATTAAAGAAGGAGGAATCTTGTTGAAACACAAATTCTCCCAAATAAAATTACTAACAAGAGCAAGATTAGCACACATATCAGCTAACTTGTTACTACCTCTATATATGCATTTGAAGATAACATAATTAAAATCTTTAAAGAACTCAAAGTCTTCCATCTCCTTGAAGCCGCCAAGCATAGCTTGATGAAGAGTCCTTATTACATTAGAATTATCACCTTCAATGATTGCTCCCTTATATTTGAACATCCAATCTTTGATGACTTCTTTCAAAGACTTGATGGCTAAAAGCTCTAATTGAGAAATGTCACAGTGAGTGCAAGATTTGTCGAAAGCCAACAAGAACCTTCCTTTGCAGCATCGGATCACACCTCCAATACTAGCTTTGTATGAAGAACCAAGTGAAGCATCTACATTGATCTTTATCCAATTGAGTGGAGGGGTATACTAAATATTAGACAGCCTAAAAGACTGATTAACATCCCATCTTTCTGAAGTTGAATTAAAAACTAATTTAGAAAATGATGAAAGGCTGATAGCATTTGCAGCAACTGAATTTGCACTTTCTACCATTCCATCATGTAACAATTTGTTCCTAACCTTCCATGAAAGATACACAACATTGCAAAATAATCTTAGAATCATACCATTATGTTTTTCACTTGATTCCATCCAAGAGAAGCAATCTTCAAAACTTTTTAACATGGGAACTTCAAATCCCCACTTATTTAACAATGAAATCATATCTTTCAATTTGCTGCATTTGATAAGTATATGTTCCACATCCTCAATGTCGAATGAGCATCTTGGACATATTTCATCAACTTGCAATCTTCTATGAGCTAAGAATTGATATGTTGGGATAGCATTTTTAAATAGTCTCCAGCAAAAAACCTCTACCCGAGGATTAACTTTTGTTTTTTTATCCTTTCCCAAAATCTAGAATGACCTTGAGGTTGTTGCATTGATTCATAAATCATTCCAAAAATAGTACTTCCTGAATTATGGAAAATTAGCTCCTGCTCATCATCACGTTGATTTGATTTAATGTTGATCTGTAGTATAAGTTCCACCAATTCATTCCAAAACATCTTCATCAATTCAACAACATTCCATTCTCTATTTTCAATAAATCAGTCCAACATTAAAACCTCATCACCTTGAGGCACTATAAAAGTTGGCCATTCATTGATGCTTCTATCCAATATCCACTTGTCTCTATAGACATCAATAGATGATCCATTTTCAATGTTCCATTTTAAAATGGAATAAGAACTTTCCCCCATCACATATTAATTTCCATGATGAAGAAGAACTTTTCTTATTATTTTCAACTTCAACCTTAGTGCCATATTAAGGATCCAACACTTTATGTAGGAGTCAGCCTTTATCTTGCAAAAACCTCTAAGTCAATCTAGCTCTATGAGGTGCCACTTTAGATGTAGCCGAATGCAAACCACGTCCTCCCTAATTTAACAGCTTGCATAATTCACCCCAACTAACATAATGAATTCCCACCCTTCCATTTGACTTATTCCATAGGAAACTCCTACACAATTTGTCAATATCTTTAAGCACATGGATAGGAACAAAAGAATGTATACTCTAAAAATTTGGGATGACAAAATGTCCAATTTATTTAATGTTAACTTGCCAGCTAATGATAAGAATTTGCTTCCCTATATGTTGAGCATCCTTAGAGCTTTTTCAATGATAAAATAAAAATCAGTGGCCACCAATCTCCTTAAGGCCATCTTTATACCAAGATAAGAAAACTCTTTTACTTCTTTGAACCCCTTAATGTGAGAAATGTTTTTCCTTTTCCTTCTATTAACTATATTACCAAAAAGAACGGAAGATTTGTTAATGTTAATACATTGCCAAGGCCATTTGCAGAAATTGGAGAGAATGTTCTTGATCTCAATTGCCAACTTCTTATTAGCTTCAGAGAAAACCATAACGTCATCTGCATATAATAGATTTGATACCCGTGGACCATTCGGGCACATACTAATCCCAAAGGAAGTTTTAGCAAAAGCATTAGACAGGAGTTGAGAGCAAAGTATGAAGAGAAGAGGTGACAAGGGGCACCATTGATAGAAGCCACTCATAGCTTCTATCCATTCAAATAATTTACCATTGATGATCAAAGAAAATCTTGGTTCTACCACACATTCCAATTTAAGCTTTAAGAACATAGGAGGGAATTCAAAATAATCTAAAACACCTTTAAGAGTAACCCAACTCATTTAGTCATATGCTTGCTCCATATCAATTTAAAAATAAATAAGTCCTTTGAATGATTTAGAATACCTGAATTTGTGGAACAACTCTTGAGCCACTAACACTTGGTCTAAGATAGACTTGCCTTTGATGAAAACCACCTATTCTTCCGAGATGAGTTGAGGGATAACTGAAATTAACCTGTTCAAACTCACTTTTTCCGCCACCTTGTATACTGAATTGCACAAGCTAATGGGTTTGAAATTTTATGGAAGCAAAGGATTTGAAACTTTTAGAATAAGAACGATTAAAGTGTCCTTCCAATATTTATCCATTTCACTAAGACAAAGAAATTGATTAATAGCATTTTCAAAATGAACTTTGATAATGTTCCAATATGCTTTGATAAATTAATAAGAAATACCGTCACAACCGGAGGCAATGTTACCACCCAATTGATGAAGAACTACCTCAATCTCCTCCACTGAGAACTCCCTTGTTAGCAATCTTCTATCATTATCATTCAAAGTGTTCCTCCGCAATGGCCACGCTTCTGTTGTATATTTCCTCTGTTTCCATTTTTGGTTAAAAATCGAAGGACTTCTTCAATTTGATCCAGCTCTTCCAACACATTTCCATTGTCATCCTTTATCTTAACAATATTATTCGAGCTCCTTCTTGCACTAGCAAATGAGTGGAAGAACTTTGTATTACTATCACCATCAACCATCCATTTGACCTTTGCTCTTTGTTTCCACCATGCATTCAACTGAGCCATTCAACCGAGCCATTTTTGAATTTAGCTCAATCACTCTTTGTTTCCACTTATCATATCAGATTCCTTTGTTTGCAAATTCAAAATGTCTTCCTTTAAGCTTTCTTTCAGAAGGTTCAAGTTTTTCAACTTAGCTTACTTCTGAAGAAAAAAGATTTTAAAGCTTTTTAAACTTAGAATTCAATATTTAGGAGTTATTACCCACATAAGATTTGTTCCACTCCTTCCTTACCACAGATAAGGATGCCAGATATAATGCCCAAATATCTTCAAGTTTAATGGTCTTCTTAGAAGGTGGTTTAAAGTCGAGGAAGTTAAGAATAACTAGACTATGATTTGAATCAATTCTAGCCAGGTGTCTAACAACCAAATGAGAAGAAGATTTTAAAGCCATAGAGTTAAGGAAGCACCTATCAAATCTTTCCAGGATACGAGCCCCTCAAAACTTATTGTTACACCAAGTAAACCGAGTGCTAATAAATACTACATCATGGTAATCATTGTTAGCAAAGAAAGCCTTCATTTCTTTAGGCCCTTGAGCAAATAGAAATCTTCTCCAACCTCTTATGTCTTCCTTGGAAGTGAGATAATTGAAATCTCCTCCTACCACCATGGGATAATCTTCTATAGAGTGCAACTCCAAAATCTCCTAAATCTCTCTCCTTTTTTGGATGTCTTTATTTCCATATACCGAAGCAACCCTCCATTTACCTTTACTGATAATTGATAGATCTCCAATGATATATTATGAAGAAGAATCAACCATGGAAAAGTAAGCCAAATTAGAATTCCATAAGACTATAATACCACCGATAACCCATTTGAAGGTACCATAACATACTCCCAACCATAACCAATAAGCAACTTGACTTCTTTAATATGAAAGGAAGACAATTTAGTCTCTAATAACCCCAAAAAGAGAAAACTATGCAATTTAACAAACTCTTTAATGAATAGAGAAGCACCTTTCTTTCTTGCTCCTGTACAATTCCAAAATGCTAAATAATTCATTTGTGAAGGACATGGGAAGAATTCCCTATAGTACCTTTATATCCATCTACATTCTTCTACTCCTCAGGTTGTTGCTAATTGACCCAAGGTCCTTCAAATGCTTTGACTTCTTCTTTTTGACAAGATTGGAATCATCATCTTTGCATCTAGCCACAGAATCTACACTTTGGGTCAAGATTTCACTTTTATTCCCCTCAGGTGGTATTCCTTTAGTTAGCATATCATCTTCATTGCTCTCAATAATTTCCCCATCTTCAACTGGGTCACCTGGAACATTGTATCTGTTCTCAACTAATGGAATATTAATACTCCCCCTCCTATCAGGTACAAATGCCTTAGACAAACCAATGCTGATTTAACTCCATATGCTTCAATGTTCTGGATGTTAGAATCTAGAACATCAATAGTTTTTTATGTATCCAATTTATTCATTGTACCCATAACAATATCTTCTTCTACAACTGATTCTTTATCCTCGGTTTTCCTTACATAAGTTCTTCTCCACACCGATTTATTCAATGGACGTTGAATAACTTTTGTAAAGTTACTTTTAGCCTTCTTCTTTCCACAGTTTACTATCAACCATGGACCATATCCTGCTGCTTCATTGATCTCACTATCACCAACTATATTTTTGATTTCTTTCACTACATCTGGGAATATGGAACTAGCTATATTCTCTTGATGCTTGGATTATAAGTCACCTTCACTTTAAACTTCCTTGTTGTGTCAAATTAAGACTCATTTGAAATAAAAATTGGGAATTTAATTGTACTCTATCTTCTGATAGAATTTCCCGGACAAACCTTCCACCCAAACTCTTACTAGGAACTTCATATCAAGCTTGATTCGAACACATGCCCTTCTGAATTCCCTTCTTCTCCATTGAAACATATTCCCATCAAGTATGGTTTTCCAACCATTGATGTAATTCTACAAATGCTTATATTGTTCCAACATTGTAGTGGAAGATTTGGTAGCCTGATCCAGATCGAAGCTGTAAATCCTTTAAGTGAAGTTGGAGAGAAACTTTGGGACCATTTGTCTATCCCAATTATTTGTCCATTAACAAACCACGGTCCATTTGACAAAACTTAATCCAGTTGCTCTCGTTTAGAAAAAGAACAAAGCACCCACCTGAGCTGAACACTAACAATGGAGCATCTCCTCCAAAAATTTTAATAACCAGTGAGTTGATAAGTTTATTTGCATTCTCTGTTTCATTCTTATCATGTAATTTAACAATCATTCCATCTTTAGATAAGAATTCCCCCAACTGAAGTTTTGAAACTTGAATGTTTTCTTTCTTCTTCCATACATTCGCTTGAGTTACAGCAGAGTTTTGAACAGTGATTGGCTCAACCTCCACACAATCTCCCTGTTGAGCCGATTCAAAATTTCAGACCTTCAATAGATCATAAACAAGCATTTTTTACTGTAGGACATGTTCCAAAAACTTTTCCACATTATTTAAAATCTCTTCCAGTTTCCCCGTTACATTTTCTTCCTCTGGGATGGAAACTTCAACAGATCTTGGAATTATTATATCCATCATCCTGCAATTAGGAAATCAATTAACTGTAATAATTTTCTTGATTAGTGGTCTTGAGGAAGGGGATGCCTCAAACCCTTCCTTTGGCGTCAATGCCATTCCAGATTTGAACTTCTTAAACTTATCTTCAATAATTACATTCTTCCCTTTTCCAAGAACTTCCTGTTCTTTCTTTGGTATAAAACCACCTTCATTGATAACTATGGACATACTAGATTTTCCCTTAATTTTGATGATTAGATTCAGCCCAAATTTTCCATCTCCAAATGCAGGCAGCGATAAATAAAATGGACGAGCTGGGGCAACCAGAGCCCTTGAAGAAGAGAGACGATCCTCCTGTGTTCCACCGGCCATAGGATGTCGGCAAACATCCACCACCATGGGTTCTCCACAACTCTCGTGAAGAAGCAAATTTGAAAATTCTGTGAAATCCCAATAGTTTACTCAGACGTTCTCTCTTTAACATCTCTCCCCTATTAATTATTCAGTATACTATATTTGTGTGCATAATCACTAAGATATTATACATCTTCCATAAGAATTTTGTACTCAAGATAATACAAAATAAATAAAGCAAACTATAGACTCTTACCAAAATATAACACTCCTAGCATACTAGTCCTAAATCAATCATTTTGTATGGTGTATGGCTTACCTGAAATGTTAATGTGCATAGAAAAATATTACTTATAAATATTAATTGAAGAAATATAGTAAGAAGACAATAAAGTTTTTTATCATTAAAATCATGGGCTCAAGATTTTGGATTGCAATGATCTCTCCCTTCTTGGTGATGATAAATATTGTTGGTTGAAGAACTCAAATTAATCATATTTTCTCCTAAAATTGCCCCTCATTAAGTGATATAATTAAAAAAGGGTAATTTTATTTATTTATTTAATCTTTTTAAAGATATTTTAAATGTAATAGAAAGCACAAAATAAAGTTCAAATAAGAGAGAGCACAAAAAAAAGAATAAATTAAAATCCAAATAATTAATGATTACATAACAATCAACAAAACACATATTCTCCTTATTTAGACATCACAAAAAGGAAGAACATCTTAGCATAATAATAAAAACAAAAAATAAAAGGATAATGAAAAGAAAATGCAAACACAAGCTACAATAAAAAAAACACACATTAAAAGTAAGATGGCCTCTAATCAGGTGGCAGTGGTGAAGGTGGTTGAAAGTATCAATGAAGGGATGCAAATTGCTCGCCATACCATGCCATATCAGTCTCATGTTATCGATGCTACTCCTAGATGTAAGCATCAAAGCTTGTTTCCATTTGATCAAATATCCAAATCAATGTCTCATATTGAGAAGGCTGATGTATAAGTACTAGTGTTGGAGCTAGTGGCGCTTCAACTGCCTCCTCTTGTTCTAAATCTTCCTCACAGTGATTGTGATAGTGCATATCACTATGATGTATGTATAAGGAGCTGTTGGTGTAGTATATTGGAAGGTGATCAGGTGGTGCGGGAAAATGCAAATTATATTTAGTTTAAGAGTGAAGGCTATGAGGTGACCTAATGTGAGGTTTTACTTGTGCTTATTTCTCATAACCCTAATTTTAATCAAGTGTTTAATGTACTCAATAATTAAATCTATAGCATTAAAATTAATTTTTTCCATGATGATGTAGTGAAAAGGGATATAAGAGGGGTGATATTTACCCCATCTCCAGCTTTAGGATGATTAAACTATGAAGGATATTTTTGATGAAGCATGCATGTTAGGAAAGGGTATAAACTAAAGGAAGGCGCATATTGTGGTGGGCACTTCTAATATTCATATTGGCACCAATCTAATTACATTTAGGATCAAAAGCTATAGAATGAGCTTTAAGGCTAGTGATGGAGTGACAGAGGATTTAATCAAAATCTTTATAGGTGGTTTCTACATGTCTCTTATTAATAAACGATTGAGGGGTAGTTTCTTCAGTATTGATTCTAAGGTTGGCAAATAATTCACAATAAATTTCATAGTTAAAGGGAAATGCTAAATCAGGGTAAATTAAAGTGTAGGGCCAACAAAAAGGTTTAATACCTCAAAATTTAGATTGTCCTGATTGATAACTTTAGAGGGAGTTATCTCTACAGCCTTATAGCGGGGATATGTGTATTCACTAGTATCTTCTACAAAATGTAGATCTATTAATCACCTCTAGGAACTCCATACTAGTGCCCTAGATCATTTTCCCTTAGCCATATAATATAAGCATTTGAGAGAGGAAGAAGGAAACTAGTGTGATGAGAAGTGTGATCTTAGCATTTGAATTCCCTTCCTTTAAATGGACTTCACCCATATTTTATTAAAAGATAAGTATCATATTATACCATATAAAGCTATTAATTCATTCTATCCGATTAGTCAAAAAAGTTGGTCAAATGGTATAGTACGATAAAAATCGTATTGGACGATCAACATCCTGAGGAGTTAACCTGGGTGACTTTTTTACCAATACATTGTATAGTATGAATAGGTGTTAATAGAGTATGATACACTATTGATGATCGTACCGGCAGATTTGAATATGACTCCAGGAAAATCTCTTAATACTTCTAGCCCATCCAGTGAAATCACAAAATTCTTCCAGAAAATGTACATTTTTGGTAGATTAGACAGATATGTAGTAGATGATAAAATGCATGTATGAAACTTTGTTCTGACAGAATTTTTTCATGAGAAATATTTTTAATGGATTTACCAACAAAATTATTATAGAGTTGTGCGACAATATTTGTCATTTATGAGGCACTAATATCGATGAGTTATTCGATGAAACTTTGGGTGGAATGTTTTTGTCACAAATATGAAATATTTTCATTATATGTCCATTTCTAATGGAGATTCCACTAGAAATTTGCAGGAAAATTGCAGCAAAAATTAAAAAAATTAAATAAAAAGAGAACTCTTCTATGTCTTCTACATCACAATAAATTTGCATAATAATATACATATATCATATTTATTCAAATATTGAACATAAAGATAAGCTGCATCCATGTAATAATATATTTGATCATTCCAAATTTTTTGAACATTTTCCAAATAGTTTAAAATTAAATATAAAGTTCATTCATTACATAATTAAAAATGAACAATAAAATATATAAACTTATAAATGAAATGTCCAACATATAAATACAATGTCTAGTAATAACAAAAAAATATCTAATCATAATCTTTCTCGTCCTCTGATAATGATGTATGCTTTCCACTAAACTTCTCTCTATATTTCTTCACATCATCCAACAACTATGTTTGTTGCATATGCATCAGCATGTTAACTTTTGATTTACTAACTTGCTCTAGCTATTACTATAAGGGAAACTATTTGTTTACTATACAATGACTCCTAACTACATGCTAAGAAGATGGAGCCACTAGATGTTTACCCCTCATATGCATAGGCTTGCGAGCAAAATCTATAAACACAGCCTTTATGCGTCCACCTATTACATGTGATCAAATGTAATAGTTAGAAAAATCGAATGGTCCCATAAATGATCTCTCACTTGCTCCGGGTTGGCTCTCTCAAAGTCATGTATACTCATCCTATAAATGTTAATATAAGAATAAGAAATTTATATATTACACCTAAAATATTAAACTTATGTATTCATATAATCTCCCCTTGCTTGTTCATCAAATTATTGTTGGTCCACCTATCGCCTATGGATATGACTATGTAACTCAATAGAAGTTAGTTCTCTATCCAGCACCTCTTTTGTAATATACTTATATTAGTATTCATATCTAAGTAAATTATTAAATTATTAAATTATTTTAAAATTTCTTATCAAACATCACATGTGCTTAGTATGTAGAACTAAGCCCCTAGTATGGTGGGAACTACTCATGTCTCTAATATTAGAAGTGGGAGGGCCTCCATCAGAAGTTGGAAGGAAATAAGGGGAGAAGGGAATACTGTGGGTGGCATCTAATGAAAGAAAGCAGGGGTCTGGTGAGTAAAACTTTTAGCAACTTGATTTATGAGTAGGTAAAAGCAAGTTAAGTAGACTCTAAGTGATAGTCTAAGAAAAAGAGGTCCCCACATCACATAAAGACCTAATGGTTGAGCTACTAGTCTCCTTCTTGTGCCTACCAAAAATATTCTTAATTAATCATCAATGAGGCTCATCACCTAAGGCCATCTACAAAAAATATTAAGAAAATATTAGCAATATAAATTATATAAAATATTTAATATAAAACAAAGTGATAATTAAATAAATAAATTAAACCAATAATAAATAGCTAAAGTAACTATTGATATGTTGTTAAAAATAAATCAAATTTTTAATATAAATTATTTATTTATAATTGATTGTTAAAATTATTAAATATATTTATCTTTTGTTTACTCATAATTTGTTGATTCACTTCCATATGATGAAACTTCTTCATAACTATCAGAATCTTTATGACTTTTCTCTAAATTTAAATCTACTTCCTCTAACTGTAACTCACTCTCATTAGTTATAATTTGATCATCCACATAATTGGCAAGATTTTTTAAGTTTGACATAAGCTCTTCTTGATATGCTTGTAGTATTGATGTGGTTTTCTCAATGATTCTCCTTGGTTTGATCTTCATAACTACGAGCCAATCATATTTATCTCATAATCTACTCAGATAGTTAGCAAAATAGACTTATCTTGTCAAGCTAGCAAAGATGAATTGATCAAACTTTGCATATCTCCTTCCCCACTTTACTTCTATAATATTGTAAAGCAAATGTACTCTTATACCTCTATTCTACACTAGATCAAAAAAAGTTATAATTTAATAAATAAACATTATTCTGGTCAGCTGGATATTGCAACTATAATATTTCTTGTAATATATAGTAGTACTCATAATTATAATATGTATGAGTGTTCCCTCTTACACAAATTCAAGAATTATTTATCTTCCTACTTTCACACCAAGATTTGGTTTGGAATTTATAGCAATTAAATAAAAAAATTAGTTAATATTTCACTAATCTATTTGTTCCCTAAGCTAGGTCAAGTTAAAAATTGGTGTTTCATATAGGATCGCCGGTTAGAAATAGAAACTTCTGTTAGAGAGAGAAACTCCACTGTTTTAAAATTTTCCATTTCCCAGTTTTTTTGCCACCTTCATCGCCGGCCTTAGGCGATGGCGATGGATGGCTGCCAGCTATCGATCAGTGCACCTAGTCAAATTGGAGGATTAGTTGGACAAGTTAGAGAAGACGTACATCACCATCGAATGAATCTGGGCCTAGATGAGAACGATGCACGTATAAGGTTGTATGCGTGACCTTTGGTAATCAAGGAGGTTAGTGATTCACCTATTAAGAAGAAGATTGATTTTGTGGAAGGAAAGGGCAAAGGTATTGTGAATAACCCTGCATGTATTACTCCTCGACTTCAAATGTCTTGTGTGGAATTGCATCAGAAATCAAAGGAATTTTAAGCTTCTTCATCATATATGAAGATTTATGTTAATAAATTTGGTTATTCAAATGTAATCCCTGACCTCAGGATAGGATAAATGCGAATTTCCTGAATGAGGTTAGCAATAATTCTTATCTTGATGATAAGCGACCTTCTGATGATAACATAGACTTAACTGCTAAGTCAAACATGCCAATCTCTGAGAATGCTGAAAAGAATTGTTGTGATCAACCAATGAATAATGTTGATAGTGGCCCTAAAGGAAATTTCCTAAATGCTTGGAAGAACACTCAACACATTAAGTTAAATTACAAAGAGAATTCTACTCTTGTTACTGAGGATGGAATAGCTATTGTAATGAATACTTATTTGGAAAATGCCAATTCACAAGTATTGAAGAATTCATTGGTTATTAAAGTTTTGGGTGATAACATCTCTTTCCTAGTTTGCAGTAGAGAACTTCGAAGGCAATGGTATATATATGGAAATTTCCACCTCACAGCATTGGGTCTAAATTAGATTATCTGTTCTTTTAAGAACGTTGATGCATTGGAACAAGTCTTAGAGGGGGGCCCTTGGTTTATTGGAGGAAATATAATTGGTATGGACAAATGGTCCCCTTAATTTTCCCCCGAATCACTTAAGGGTCTTACATCATCTGTATGGATTCGCATGCCTTGTCTACCATTACATTGCTGGGATGAACAAAATATTTCGAGAATTGAATCTATGATTGGAGTTCCTTTGTATCTTGATGGAAACTCATTTAAATGGGGTAAGAGAGAGTATGCCCAAGTATGTATTCGAATTGAATTAGATAAAAAAATACCAAAAGGTGTTTAGATTTAAGGAATGCATGGAAGATCTTTTTAAAAGGTAGAGTATGAAAAGATTTCATCTCTTTGTTATCACTGTGATAAAATTGGCCATTTGAAGAATACATGCCATCTCATTAACAATCTTCCTATAAAAATAGTTGATATTGTTTCTACTATAAGAAGAGGTGGGCAGATTCATGAGAAAGGAAACTCTATTGAGCTTGAAGAATATGGACCATGGATACAAGTTAAATTCAGGAAGAATAAATTCTTCAGAAAAATTGAAGGTCGACCGAATCAGAGCAATTGAATTCAAGATCAAATAAATGACCCAACTGTCCATAAAAATTCTAGTATTGAAGAGGGTGAAATCATTGAAAATTCTTCAAATAACAATGTTGAAGTTCTAATCACAAATCCTTCTGTTGAGAGGAACTCACAGGATTTAATAAAAACTAGTTGATCTGAATTATGTTTGAAAAACAATTTCAGTATTCTAGAAGAGGTAATGCAAGATTCAGGAGTGGATGAAACTATGGAAGCTAAATGTATTCAGGAACTGGTTAAATGTGGGAATTTTCTCCTAGTACAAATAAAGGAGTATGTGATTCACTAGGAGATTATATCAAACAAGAGACACTAATAACAAGAGATGGATTTTCTAGTGATGTTGTTGGCAAGATCTCAACTTCTGGTAAATTAAAGCTTGCCAAAGAAGTAAGATATTTGGGCCTGTTGATGTTGCTTGCAAGAATAGAAGAAGTGGAACAAAGAATAAAAAGAAAGGAGGGGATTCATCCCCTCTAGGGAATTAATGTCCTCCTTTATATTCTGTAACTGTAGGGGGAGGGGGGGGGCAAAAAGAGGGAGGCCTCCCTTTTTCTAAGGGAGATAATGAAGGATTATGAAGGATGCTTTATGGGTCTTACAGAGACTAAGATATAAAAATTGATATGTTCGATATTGATAAGGTTATTGAAAGAGAATGGGATTTCTTCCACCATCCTGTAGAAGGTGGAATCCTTATTTTGTGGGATAGAAATAAGGTGTCTTTTAAAGTTATCGATCATTCTTCTCAAGTTGTTATAGGAGTGCTTAAATCTCCTTTGTTTGGTTCATGGATTGTGGGCACTGTGTATGCTAGCAAGGACTATCGTGTGAGGAGAAGTTTATGGGAAATGCTTGAGAAGGCTGTTACGGGCAATATACCTTCAGTAGTTGGAGGAGATTTCAACTATTTATTTTCTAAAGATGATAAGAAAGGAGGCAAGATGTTCCTTTTTTCCAAAGGGCCTCAGGAGATAAAATTGTTTATGACTAACAATGATTTTCATGACGTAGGTACTATTGGACCTAGACTTGGTGCAATAACAAGGAAGGTGCTATGAGAATATGGGAAATGCTTGATAGGTGCTTGCAGAATGCGGCTGCTCTTCAAAAAGTACCATTGGCTTTTGTTAGACACTTAGCAATGGTAGCATCTGATCATTTCCCGATTGCTTTAAAGTTTTTGGAAACATAATACAACTCTCATTTTATCAGATTTGAAGAAACCTGGAAGTGTTATCCAGCTGCATGGAGCATTCTTTCTAACTCTTGGAGAAAGTCTGATTATGGTAATGAGATGGATGTTTTGCAAAGGAAGTTAAGAAGATCTTTGAGGTCATTATTTTTATGGAGCAAGAACAAATGCAAGAGTTTGAATATGTTAAAAGATGAATTAAGGAAGGAAATAATTTATCTACAATTGGAACAATCTACACAAGGTGGTTTGACGGTGGAAAGGCTAAATCTACTCAGGAATAAAGTGCATGAACTCAATGTAACTTTAGGAAGATTATCTACTTGGTGGAACCAAAGAGCCAAAGTAAGATGGCATGAAGAAGGTGATGTAAATTCAAACTTCTTTCACAAGTTTTCTGAAAGGAATGGTAATCTTATAAGACAAATTATAGGTGAAGATAATGTCTTGGTGGACAATTTTGAATAGATTTTATCTGTTTTCCAGAATTGTTTTTGAAAAAAAATGAAGATCTAGAACTTACATCTTTACGGGATGGCCTGAATTCCTTGATAACCAGAAACTAAATTCAATGGACCTAGAATTTTTAAATGGTGATTTCACTCATGAGGAATTAAAAACTACGGTTGTTCAACAAGGAAGAAATAGATCTCCAGGTTTGGATGGGATTACAACTACATTTTTTCAATTCTTTTGGTGTATTATGAGAGAATCAACATGGAAAGCTGTTGAAAGCTTCTTTAAAACTGATCACATGAAGGATGAATGGAATGACACATTGATCGTATTAATTCCAAAGGTGAAATATCCTACGGTGCCATCCAATTTCATGCCTATTATCCTATGTCAAACCACCTATAAGTTGGTCACAACTATGTTGGTTAACAAAATTAAAATGTGTATCTCCAAGATTATTTTGGAAGAGCTAGCTGCTTTTATCCCCGGTAGATCAATGTATGAACATTGTCTACTTACTCAAGAGATCTTCAAAAAATTCAAGACCTCAAAGGATAAGAATGGATTGATGACAGTGAAATTAGATATGGAATAAGCTTTTGATAGTATGGGTTGGGAAACATTGTATCAAGTGTTACAAGCTTATGGATTTCCTAATTCTTTTTGTATGATTATCATGGAATGTTTCATGAATGTTAGATTTTCTTTCATTTTAAATGTTAGACTCTCTAATTGGATTAAAGCTGGAGGTGGGCTTCGACAAGGCTTCCCATTACCTCCTTATTTATTCATCATGTGTTCCCAGCTTTTATCTCATGCAATTAATCAAAGAGCGCATTTGGTAGTTCATTTAACAACTAAAAATAAAAAAATTACACATCTATTATATGCAGATGATGTATTAGTTTTTTCCCAAGCTTCTTCAAAAGCAGCTCAAGAATTGAAGGCCATTGTGTCAGATTTCTGTAGATGGTCTGGACAGAGAGTAAATGATTCCAAATCTCTTATTTTATTTGGCAAAGTCGTGAAGCCTCCAATGAAGAATCAAATAAAGAAGAAGTTGGGTTTTAAGGTGGTGAAGGAGATGCTTTATTTGGGTGTTAAAATAGCTCTAAGAAGATTAAGAAGACATGATTTTCAATGTATGATTGACCTCATATTCGAAAGAATCAATGCTTGGGGAAGCAAACATTTATCTATGACTGGTAAGATCACTCTTGTTAAAACATATCTTTTAACCTTACCAAGCTTCTTATCAACTCATTCTTTGGTTCCAAAGAAAGTAATATATCAAGTTGATCAATTCTGTAAAGAATTCAATTGGCATAAAGGCATGGGTAAAAAGGGATTACATTATGTTTTCTGGGATGTTTTATGCAAACCAAAATTTGATGGTGGTTTGGGATTACATTATGCTGTTCATCGTATGTGGCCTCTTAGATCGAGGTTAGCATGGATATTCATTCAATATCCAAGGAATTTGCTACATAAGAATATTATTACTAAATATGGTGACAATATCTTGAGTGAAGAAAAGAAAATTTCATTTTTTCTCAAAAAAAAAAGAAGAAAAGAAAGTTGGATCTTCTATGACATGGCAAATTTTGCTAGACGGTGGAAAGCCACTCAAGCCTATTGTTATATGGAAAATTGTTGATGGGAAGAAAAAAATGTTATGAAGAATATTTGGCTCTTGGATAGGTTCTTCAACACATGTCCTACTCTAGATGCTTGTGTGGAGCTGGAGAACATAAATCTAAACATTTTCATCATGCTAGACTAGAGATGGAATGTGGAGTTGCTACAACAATTCTTTAATAAAGAACTTATTGTGTTGATTTTGCAGATTAATACTGATCATGAATTTGATAAGGATTATTTGGAAACCATGTATTGCAACAATGGTAAATCTATCACTGCTATAGCATATGAGGAATTGTTGAACCTGCAGTCTAAGGAGGAAGATTGTGAATTTATAAGAGGGCTAAGAAGTCGAAAGCTGAACCCGAGATTGGAGCCTTTCTAGTGGAGGATGAGCAAGTTTGCTATTCCAACATCTGAGTTTCTTAAGTGTAGAAAGCTAAGACAGAATGACTTATGTCCAAGAGGCTGTCAAGATGTAGACAGTTATGCTTATATTGTGGTGCATTGCAAATTCATCAAGGATATCATTCTCAGATTAAGAGAGTGGGGCTTCTTTATTCCATTATTTCATTCACTATAATATTGTTTTTAAGAACTTAGAGGACATTCATTTCGGTTTCCTAACATGGTGAAGATTTACTTCACAGTAATGTTTCTATCTTGGAAAAATAGAAATGATTTGGTACATGGGAATTTCGCTACCTCTAGTGCATTTGTTGCATCAAATGTCCTAATTTTGGCTAAACAGAATTTGTATCCAAATATAGATAGCTGGGGTGTTAATCTCCTAAGGGATTTTACTAAAGTTTGGCACCCTCCACCACTAGATTGGATCAAAATAAATGTGGATGCTTCATTATTGGAATCTAATCAAGCTGGAATTGGAGGTGTATTTAGAGACCATAAAGGAAGGTTATTATTGGCATTTGGGAAGAAGAAACTTCATTGGGACATATCTCAACTTGTGTTGGATGCTATTTTGACTATAAAGGTTTTCATACAACCTTGGATAATGGATGTTAAAGGAGTTAACATAGAAGGAGACAACATAAATATCATCAACTTTATTCAAAATTCTTTGAATAAATTGAAGTGACATTTCAACAAAAGGATTAGCAAATATTTTTTATTCCTTAATGATTTCAATAAAGTCTTTTTTAATCATGTTCATAGAGAGTGTAATAAAGTGGTGGATGTTTGTGCTACTTTAGCTTTAAATAACAGTTTTTGTTTTGATAGTTTCTCTTTGGCCGACATTCCTTCTAAATTTTCTAGTTTGTTAAGAAAGGAATGTGAGTTTTCTAGTTCTTGTGATTAGTTCCTCTTTCAATGCAATTTGCAATTTCTCAAAAAAAAAATTAAAAAAAAAAAGCTAGGTCCAGTAGTCCCTGATACTACAAATCACTTCCTTGAATGTGCACATTATTGGTAGATCAAATTTTGATATATTAGTAACAAGTTTATTAACTACTGTGATAACTAATTAAGACAAATTTATAGAAATGAATAGTCAAAATATATACCAGATTTTTTAACCAAATTGGGTAATCTTTTTCCCCTATGTTTTGAACTTCTAATAATGTTGATGTACTCAAATCATTAATGAAACTCTTATAAATTTTAAATAGTTATGATTAATGAGTAATAAATATTTAAACAAGCTAACTCGTACTTACTTGAGATATGGCTCAACTTCATCATAGTTAAGCAAGACATATAATGTGGCAGCTCTCATATCGTTATCAGTCAAATAGTGTTCACTGCTAACGCCTGTGGGTTCACCACTTTTGTTGAATACAGGCAAATTTGGATGTGTAATACTCCTAATTTATTGAGATATTATGTCAAAGTAATATGAACCAAATTGGGTTATCTAGTAGATAAGATATGCTTCATAAATTGAGCCTTTAGGATGTTCTTTATTTTTAACAGTCTTATTTAAATAGCCTTCAAAAGGATGCATCCAATGATGCAAAATAGGCCCACCTACTATAACCTATGTGATAAATCCATGGGTAGATTCTCCATAGAGTCAAAAAATGTTGGAATACTTATCTTCTAAATTTTACATTGAATAAAAGGAATATGTAGCTCTATATAAATCAAGTCCTCTACATTAAGTTTTGAATAGCATAATTCCTTGAGGAAGATACTTAGCTTGATCAAGTGCTTAAAATTCGATATAGCAAAAAAATTAAAGGTAGTTGGTAGTAAACATTACATAATGATATGGTAGTCATGAATTTTCAATATAAATAATCTCTCATATCTTATGTTAACATGTCTACTAATATTGGAAGAATATTCATCAAGCTCTCATATAGTTAGCACCCATTCATAGCACCCATTCATAAATAGCTCATCAGTGCTCTAAATTTAAGGTGAATGGAGTTTTTGGATTCAAAAGTTTTTCATTTTCACCATCCTTCAACTCTAAAACTTTCCTCCAACAAATATTCTTTTATATTCATCCATGCTTTTATATTGTCTTCAGATTTATCTTTTATGTCCATGGCTATATAAAATATATGATAAAAAAATATTTTTCTCTCTATGCATCACATCACACCATACCCTGACAAATTGTAATCAACTAATATTAGAGAATCAACTATCATGGGTCTGAACCTTACTCTTTCAGATATTTCTTCATTAGTTAATATCGGAGGGGAATTGCGACGTCACTATTTTAATTTTAGTAAAGGAATCCTTATTTTGCTTAAAGGAATGGCCTAGGTAATAATATGTGGTGACAATTGAACTAAGGGTTCTTCCCTCATGCTTTGAAGTGAATGACTTTGTAAATTCAATATAATATGGACAAGCTAACTTGCCAAAAAAAGTTTCAATCTAAAAGCATATCGTATGCAAGAAAGTCACCAATTTTTTGAAGTATTAATGACCTCATTATGAAGTTTTATTTGGTGAAAATATCATATATAATTACTCCTTCCCATAGTGAATTTAAATCGTCAACAAATGGTTCTAAGAATACAACAATCATTGCTTTTGGAATATATGACCCTATAATGATCAGCATCAGAAGCATGTAAGTTGTAGTCATACAAAACTCTGGAAAAAGATTGTAAGGGGTTAGTATCACGAGCCAGCATAAGTAAGGTGAAGCAGACAAGCTAAATGGAGTAAAACCTTCTACGCATAAACCTAATCTTATATTTCTTAATTCTGTAGTAAAGGTTGGATATGTTTGATCAATTTGTTTCTAGGCATCTACTTTTGACAGATGTGTAATAACACCTTGTGAGATATGTTCATTATGTCATCTCATGTGTAGCAAATCTCGTGAATGTATATAATTTTTATAGTCTAGGAATTATAGGTAAGAAAAACTTCCTACTATTTGGTACATCCTTTAACTTTCTATTCGCCCCAAACTTTGGTTTAATTTTTTGTGCATTTTAATAATGCAATATAATGTTTTATAAATAATCTTAATAGTATAACATGAATCCATTGACATAACAATCTATTTTTGTATATTTCAAATAATGTTTGGAAATTAACTTTTTAGTCCGATTTAAATAAGTAGTAATTTTATTATCTGCTAGTTTTATTTTCTTAAGCAATCCAATGAAATGATTAAAATATTCACTAGGGATATTATATTATGCCTTGATGCTTAACATCTGAATAGAAACAGATAACCCTGAGTGAGTGGCGCACCCCTTCCATATTGGTTGTTGGGCAGCATGCACATATCACAAAAACTATGTGCCTCCTAATTTTGTTAACAACTCTCTGCGATGTAAATCAACAATTATATCTTCTAGTCTTAGGTGCTCTTGATTTTAATGTTTAAAATATGGGCATTAAAAAAATTCCATCTGAGATGAAGCTAGGTGGTTGGCAAGCTATCTACATGAAAAAACTCACCTTATTAATAAACTTATATATTAATATCTTTCATTCTTGCACCAATTGATTATATATCAAAGGTCTTTGATTTTTAGTATCCATAATATAAAAAACTTAACCTACATATAATATGAAGATACTAGAGATTAGAGTAACATCTGTTAAAGGATAATAGATTTAATTCAACTTGATTTGTAAATTAGATGATGTAATTTTTATAGGTCCCCTATAAATGAAAAAAATGGAAGCCACCCATCATCTACCCCATTTAGGAAAATTTATGTAGTCTTACCATATCTTCCACATTAAGAAAGATGTGCAGGGTCGGTGTTAGATGACACTGTGGCCATAGTATTCAATCCTACCAAGCTAATAAAGGAGTGCATAAGTCTTCAAGGGCTACCTATACGAACATGTAGTTTATGTCAGAGATATTTCTAGCAAATTTATCGAAAAAATTTGACAAAATTGTGTAACAATTTTCACCTTTTCGAAAGCATCCATTTTTTAGATGTTTCTAATCATTGTTCCCATGTCACAAACAACCAAGTATTTTTATACCTCTACCTTTCTTAACATAAGCCAAATCTAATACCTCTACTTTCCAAACTAGGTCATTAAGAGGTTGTTGTTTTATATGACCAAACCATCTATGGTGACTCTCTCACACTCTCTAATATTATCTTCAATAGGAGCTTATCCAACCTTTTCAGACATTTGCTCATTTTGAATCTTATCTCTAAAGAATAAAGCCACTCATGAACCCAAAGCATTCTTCTATTAAGTTTAAGTTGAATTTTTTATCAAACAATAAACCCCATGCCATATGTCGAATAAAGCCACACATCTTCTTATAGAGTTTTACCCTATGTTTGAGGGGAATTATCTATCGCAAAATAAGCACAACACATTCCTCTACTTTAAAAATCCAATTTGAATTCTACTAATAGTATCCACATCTATTTCACAATCAGCTTCCTCTATAGTCTTATCAAGAAGAAGAATATCATCAACAAAATGTATAGACCATGGTACAATCTCTTACAAATGTCTACTGACAACATTCATTACAAAAACAAAAATAAATGGGTTAACATATTTAAACATATGATAAACTTTTGGAGACTAAGGCGGTAAATGTTGGGATGGAGTGGTGTACACGAAGGCGACAGAGGTGCCTTTCAACTGGAGCCGACTAACACGAGCAGAAGTGCAGAAAAATTTGTAGGAGTGAAATGAGAAGGAAGAAGATCTTAGAAGAAAAATATGGCCTTTTTCGGTGGTAATACTAGCAAATTTTTTAATGAAAATGTTTTTTTAGGTTTAAACAAGTCATCAAATTTCATGCTAAATGTTCTGCCATAATTTTGGGATCATTTTTTGCCGAACGTTACCATCAATTTTATAAAAATTGATGGCCTTACAATTAAGTTTTTTATAGGAAAGTTTCTTATGTTTTATACACTATAAAATCTGTCACTCAGTTTCTGAAAGAATATACATCGATTACACCGCCATTGCTATCGACGGATAAAATTTTATCGGAAATTCTACCAATATTCCAAAGTTTTCTTGTAGTGTTTGACCAATGGCTGGTAACATGTCGATCATACAATACATAAGAGATAGTCATAGAGTATGATCAACAATAGTTGAATAGATTAGGACTGTTAATTTCACAAAAGATAACGATGTGTAAAAAATTGGAGATCATATAATACGAAGTGATTTATACAGTATGATGTGAATAATTTTCTTATTTTTCCATTTTTTAAATGATTTGATGTGTATGATGACCAAAGAACAACTACAGAACCATAACAAATAGAAATAAAATAAAAAATTTAACTCAAACTAAATTCATAAAAAAACATCAAAAATAAATGTAAGGAAAAACTCATAATTATAAATGATTGAAGTTGTCTCATTCACTATAATTCAAGCATGGATGTTTATTACACCTAGTCTAGTCCTCCATTTACTAGGAATAGGGTTTGATAAAGAAGTATATTATTTAATTTTTAGTAGCTATATGATACAGTTCTATATCTCATTTGACTACATGATCTCTAATAAAATGATGCCTAATGTCTATATATTTCATGCAAGAGTGTTGGATCAAAATTTTTGAAATGCTAATTGAACTAATGTTGTTACACATGATGAGAATAGTTCCCACAAATAATCCAAGATATAATATTTGTCTCTTTATCGATAACACTTGAGCAACACAACTTCCTACAAAATGTCAAGTCTACTGGTAGCCTAATAGAAAATTGATCTTATTATTCCACAGATGATCTGACACTTGCTCCGTGTTGGCTTTCTCAAGGTCGTGTATGCTCATCCTATAAGAGTTAATATAATATTAATAAATTTATACATCACACGTAAAATATTAAACTTATGTACTCATATAAGCTCTCCTTACTCGCTCATCTACTCATTGTTGGTCTTCTTATCACTTGTGGATATGACTATGTAACTCAATTGCAGTTGTTTCTCTATCCAATACCTCTTTTATTAATATAGTTAAATTAGTATTCATCTCTAAGTAAATTATTAAATTCTTTTAAAATTTCTTATCAAACATCACATGTGCTTAGTATGTAGAACTGAGTCCCGAGCATGGAGGGAACTACTCATGTCCCCAATATTAGAAGCATGATCCTACCTATTTTTGTCCCTTCTCGTATAAGTTGGGCTACCCAAAGCACTGGTCATCTCACCACATACACTCTCACCAATATATAGTGCTTGCTCGCCTAACTTTTTATTATTTAAAAACATGTCTTATATTTGAGTTGACCCGTGCTTCTCAAAATTCATTTTAATTTTACCATTATGCACAGGCTACCCACAAAAATATTTCTATTTTGAAAAACATACAACATAGAATATTTATGTTAGCTTAATTAAAAAAGATTTAATTTAGAATATATTTTATAATAATTAATCTAAAACTCTCTAAATTACATGTTGTACACTTCTTTTGGGATTTTCTTCTAAGAAATATAAGGAGCATCACACCTGCTCCATATGATATATTGTATTTAATGTGTCGGCTGCTTTGATGAATGAAGCCTGCATAAAATGTGTTAGTTGAAATAGTATATATCAAATTTTAGTATTATATTAAGAATATATTAAGTATATACATGTCACCCTAAGGAGAAATCAACATTCCCCCCTCAAATGTTTATTTTATCGTTATTGGGGTGGAAGGTCCACCCCCACAGGGCTAATGGAATCAAGGGGATAGAATGGAAAAAATGGTGAATATAGATAAGTGGGAGGGCCTCCATAAGAAGGTGGAAGGTAGTATGGGTCCAAAGGAGTACTGTGTATGGCATCTAGCAAAGGAAAGCAGGAGTCTAGTGAGTAAAATTATGGGCTAATAGCTAGAGGAGAAGCTAAAGGCGGGTTAAGTAGATTCTAAGTGATAGTCTAAGAAAAAGTGGTCCTCATATCATGTAAAGACCTATTGGCTGAGCTACTAGTTGCCTTCTTGTACCTACAAAAAATATTATTAATCAATACTCAATGAGGCTCATCACTTAAGGCCATCAACAAAAAATATTGAGAAAGTATTAGAAACATAAATTATATAAAATATTTAATATAAAATAGAGCAACAAATAAATAAATAAGTTAGAGAAATAATAAAATATCTGAAGTAACTATTGATGTGTTGTTAAAAATAAATCATATTATTAATATAAATTATTGATTTATAATTAATTATCAAAAATTATTAAATATAATTAACTTCTATTTACTCATCATTTGTTGATTCACTTCCACATGATGAAACATCTTAACAACTATCAGATTCCTTAAGACTTTTCTCTATGTTTAAATCTAGTTCCTCTAATTGTAACATAATCTCAGTAGTTCTAATTTGATCATCCACATCATTAGTAAGAACTTTTATGTTTGACATAAGCTCTTCTTAATATGCTGGTGGTATTGATATGGATTTCTCATTAACTCTCATGGATTTGATTTTCATAACTACGAGCCAATCTTGTTTATCTCATATTCTCCTTAGATAGTTAGCAAAATAGAATTGGCTTGCCTAGCTAGCAATGATGAATGGGTCAAACTTTACATTTCTCCTACCCAACTTTATTTCTATTTTTTTTTTGTAAAGCAAAGTTACTCTTGCTCCTCTATTCTCCACTGGATCAAACCAGTCATAATTTTAAAAATATACATTATTTCTATAAGTTGGATATTCCAAATGTAATATTTCTCATAATACATTGTAATAATAAGAATCATCATATGTATAGGCTTCCCTCTTACATAAATATAAGAATTATCTATCTTCCTACCTTCACACCAAGATTTGGCATTGAATTTATAGCAATTAACCAAAATAATTTGCTAATATTTCACTAATTTATTTGGTTCCTGAGCTAGGTCCAGTTGTCCTTGATACTACTAATCACTTCCTAGAGTGTGTGCAATTAATTGTTTAATCAAATATTGATATATTTGTAGCATGTTTATTAACTACTACGATAACTAATTAAGACAAAATTGTAGAAATGAATATTCAAAATGTATAATGTATTTTTTAACCAAATTGAGAATTATGTTGCCACTATGTTTTAATCTTTTATTAATGTTGATGTACTCAAATCATTAAGGAAACTCATATAAATTGTAAATAATTTTGATTTATGAGTAACAAATATTTAAACAAACTAACTCATACTTACTTGAGATATGGCTCAACTTCATCATAATTAAGCAAGACATATAATGTGGAAGCTCTCATATCTTTATCAGTCAAATAGTGCACACTACTAGCACCTGTGGGTTCACCACTTTTGTTGAATATAGATATATTTGAGGATTTAAATAAATCTGTATGACCCAAATTTTGAGGTGTAATACTCCAAATTGATTGTGATGTTGTGTCAAAGTAATATGAGCCTAATTGGGTTGTCTATTAGATAAGATATGCTTCACAAATTGTGCCTTTAGGATGTAATTTTTTTTAGCATTCTTCTTTAGTTTATTTAAATAACCCTAAAAAGGATGCATCCGACGATACTAAAAAGGTCTACCTATTGTAGCCCATATGGTAAATACACGGGTAGATGCTCCATAAAGACAAAAATGCTGGAGTAATTATCTTCTCAAGTTTATATAGAATAAAAGTAATAAGCAACTCCATATAAATCAAGTGCTCTACATTAAGTTTTGAAAAGCATAAATCCTTGAGGAAGATACTTAGCTCAATCAAGGGCTTTAAAATTGGATCTAACAAAAAATTAAATGTAGGTTGTAGTTGACATTGCAAAAAGATATGAAATCATGACTTTTCAATATAAATAATCTCCTAGATCTTATGTAAACATGTATAACGATAATGGAAGAATATTCATCAAGCACCCATATAGTTTGCACCCATTCACAAATTGTTCGTCAATGCTTTAAAGGCAATATGAATGGAGTTTTTTATTTCAAAAGTTTTTCATTTCCACCATCCTTCATCTCTAAAATTTTCTTCAGATAAATCTCTTTTATGTACATCATTGCATTTATATTATCTTTGGTTTTATCTTTGATGTCTATGACAATATTTAATATATGATCAAAAATATTTTTCTCTATATGCATCACATCACACCATACCCTGGCAATTTGTAATCAACTAATATTGGGGAATCATTTATCATGGGTATGAATCTTACTCTTTCAAATATTTATTCACTAGTAAATCTAGTAGGAGAATTATGACATCACTATTTTAATTTTAATTTTAATAAATGCATCCTTATTTTGCCTAAAGGGATGGCCTAGGTAAGAATATGTGGTGACAATCAAACTAAGGGTTCTTCCCTCCATGCTCTGAAATGAATGACTTTGTAAATTAAAAATAATATAGACAAGCTAACTTGTTAAAAAATGTTTCAACCTGAAAGCATATTGTATGTAAGAATGTCACCAATTGTCCAAAATATTAATGCCCTCATTATGAAATTTTATTTGCTGGAGATATCATATATAGTTACTCCTTCTTCCTATAGTGAATTTAAATCATCAATTAATGGTTCTAAGAATACATCAATCTTTACTTTTGGAATATATGGCCCTATAATGATTAGCATCAGAAACTTGTAAGTAATAGTCATACAGAACTCTGGAAGAAGATTGTAAGGGGAGAGTATCACGGGCCAACATAAGTAAGGTTAAGCAGACTAGCTAAATAGAGAAAAACCATCTACGTATAAACCTAATCTTATATTTCTTTATTTTGTGGCAAAGGTGGGATGTGTATGATCAATTTGTTTCTAGGCATCTGCTACTGACAGATGTGTAATAACAACTTATAAGATGTGTTCATTATGTCATCTCATGTACAACATATCTTGTGGATGCATATAATTATTATATTTTAGGAATTATGGGTAAGTAAAACTTCCTACTAGCTGATACATCCTTCAACTTTCTATTTTCCCCATACTTTGATTTAAATTTTGGTGCATTCTAATTATGACATATAATTTTTTTATAAATCATCTTTATAATATAATCTGCATCCATTGACACAATAATCTATTTTTCTAAATCTCAAACCAAGGTTGGAAACTAAATTTTTAGTCTGATATAAATATATAAGAATTTTGTTATATACTAGGTTGATTTTCTTAAGCAATCTAATGAATTGATTAAAATATTTATTGGGGATATTATATTCTATCTTGATGCTTAAAAAACTCACAGTAATAGATAACTCTGAGAAGCATACCCCTTCCATATTGATTGTTGGGCAGAATGCAATAGATCACAAAAACTTGGTGCCTCCTTATTTTGTTACTCTTTAGTATATTGTTTAAATTATTTCCCAGTTACATTGTAAACTAAGTCCTTCAGAAATTGGATATTTCCTCCCTCAGCTATATTAAAACTTGTGATGTGTCGCATCAAGAATTGAAATATGGGTCATACTCACTATAAGAAGTCTAATACCAATATTTTGGCAACAGCCTTCTATGATATAGATAAATAATTGCATCATCTATTCTTAGGTCCACTTGATTTTAGTGTTTAAAATATGGGAGTAAAAAATTTTCCATCTAAGATGAAGCTAGGTAGTTTTTTTTTTTAATGCCAAAGGCAATTGATTAAAAAAAAAAAAAAATGGATACAACCTAGAGAGTGATAGGACACCTATCACACTTCTCTTTAAGCAAAGCAAAAAAACTAGGAGGGATCTTATTGCCATAAAGATCCTCCCAAATGAAGTCCTCTACTAAAGAAAAATTAGCACATACGTCAGCTAAACGATTACATTCTCTATGAACGAAATGAAAAAGAAACATACCAAAATCCTCCAAGAACGAAAGGTCTTCAATCTCTTCATTCTTGTGAGAAGCTTTATTTAACGAACCTTAAAGATACTTAATGACGTTCCGATTATCCCCTTCAATGAAAATCCCCTTAGCTTCAAAGTTCCACATATTATGAAACAATTTCAAGGTCCGAATAGCCATCAACTCCAACAAATTGATGTCCCAATGGACACATTTGATTCCAAAAGCAAATAAGAATCTTACTTTATTGTCTCTAAAAACTCCAGCAATCCCGGCCTCATTAGAGTCTAGAAGAGCAGCATCAAAATTACCTTTAATCCACTCGAGTGGAGGGTGGTGCCAAGAGGAGTTGGACAGCTTGTAAAGCTGATTAGCACCCTAGTGATCCGAGAAGATTCCACATTTTGAAGAAGCAACATCAATCTCAATTGCCTTAGCAGCCATAAAACCCATACCTAATTCAACGCCTCCTTCGGTAACATTATTTCTACTCTTTCAAGAGAAGTAGACAGTTATACAATACAGATTAACCAAAAATGTATTAAAGGAAGCCAACATTTTTAAACCGTTGATACAATCAGACCAATCTTTATATCTAGGAATGATAAAACCCCAATCATCCAAGGTGTCAAACAGGCTGATTAAAAAACCACACTTCACTGCAATATGCTCCTCATCCTCTTCAGCTGAACAACCTCTTGAATAGACATTAGAATGGATAATCCTTCTGTATAAAGGAAAATCCATAGTTGGAATACCTTTGTTAAGTAATCTCCACCAAAAACATTGCACTCGAGCGGACAGATTGCTTTTTTTTAACCATTTCCAGCAGTTTCCATTATTACAGTTAGCATCTTGAGCAGGTCTAGTCAAATCTGCTAATGATTTCCCTGAAAATTTGTACATAAGTTCTCTTGATTCCATCCCTTCTTCAATCTTCACCTGTAAAATTAATTTGAATAATTTCGGACCAAAGTACTTATTAAGCTCTGCCAAGTTCCCTTCTCTGTTCTGGATGAATATATTAAGCCTGGGAAATTCGTCACCCGTGACATTTACAAATGTAGGACAATTGGAAATCCTTTTATTTTGAATCCAAATATCTTCAAGCACATCAATGGAGTGTCCCGTAGCGACTTTCCATCTCAGATGAGGCTGTAAAGACTTCATGCCGTTCAAGAGAATTCTCCAAGTAACCGAGCAGTTTTGCTTCTTTGCTCCACTACAGATCACATTCCCGTATTTTGCTCTTAAAGTTCTATACAGCAAAGAGTTGGACTCCTTAATAAACTCCCAAGCATATTTGGATCTTAGAGGCCCCATCATAACAACCGGAGAAAGTAATCCCACTCCACCTTCAACAGAAGGTTTACAGAGCACCTCCCATGAAATGTAGTGCATTCCAGTATCATTATCTGCTCTTTTCCAGATAAATTCTCTACAAATCCTCTCCAATTTTTTCAGAATACTAATGGGAATCAAAGAATGACATAGATAGAAGACCGAGATAGCTAGTAAAACGGATTTAACTAGCACAATTCTACCATGGAGAGAGAAGAATTTATTACCCCAGCTATTGACTTTAGCTGCTGCCCTCTCAAGTAAGAAGAGAAAATCAGAAGAAACCATCATGCATAAACAAATGTTAATCCCCAAGTACTTCATCTCCTGCACAACCTTAAAATTAAGGATTTTGGATAGAGATTTTTTCTTTGCTCTACTAATCGATTTCCCAAACATTATGACAGATTTTTTAACATTAACAGAAAGCCCAGTCCAACTACAATACTCCACAATGATCCTCTTAAGAACTTTCACTTGCTCACTAATGGCTTCAGAGAATAAAAGAACGTCATCAGCATACAGAAGGTGGGAGATTTTAGGAGCCAATGTCGCCACCTTAATTCCCAAATTGTTCTCATTACGGTGCAAACTGTTAGATAATAGTTCGGAGCATAAAATGAACAAATAGGGAGAGAGTGGACAACCCTGTATAAATCCACTCTTAGCTTCAATCCAATTTGATTGAGTCCCATTGAAGAGAGTTGAAAATTGGGTATATAATACATTCCATAAGAAGTTTGTAAAAAATAGTAGGAAACCTAAAGTAAAGAAGAATACTTTCCAAGGACCTCCAAGACATACAATCATATGCTTGTTCCATATCAATTTTCACAGCAATCAATCCTTTTTTTTATTTAGAAAATCTGAACTTTTTTAAAAATTTCTTGCACCAAAAGGATATGTTCCGATAAGGATCTACCTTTAAGAAAAGCAGCTTGGTTTTCTGAAATCAAATCATTGATAACAAAATTAATTCTTTTTAAAAGAAGTTTAGCAAAGATTTTGTAAATAGATAAGCATAAACTAATAGGACGAAATTGAGAGGGATCTACCGGATTTTGAACCTTTGGAATAAGGACAACCAATGTCTCTTTCCACTTCTCATTCATTTTACCCGTTGAGATGAATTGAAAGATAGTCTCCTGCAGGTCATGAGCGATAATTTTCCAATAACCTCTGATAAAGGAATAGGAAAATCCATCAATCCCTGGAGAAATATTGCTACCAAGGTTGGAAATGACTTTCTATACTTCTTTGTTTGTGAATTCATCATTCAGCAAATTCACACTTTCATTACTAAGAGTATTCAATCTGTTCGGCTAGCCCGTCACATTGCACTCCCGCTCCTTCCATTTTAGAGGAAAAACCTCAAAAAAGCTTGTTCAATTGCAGTTTGTTCGTTTACCAGGTTACCCGTATCACCCTTAATTTGTTTAATGAAATTACCATTCTTTCTACCATTTGCAAAAGCATGGAAAAACTGAGAGTTAATATCACTCTCCTTAATCCATTTTAATTTCACTCTTTGTCTCCACCAAGTACTTAACCTTGATAAAGTAGTATTCAATTCTTGTACCTTGGATTTGAGCAGAATCAGAGATTGCTCAAATAACCCGATCCCCGTAGCTTCTTCCATTTGCAGATCATCCACCACTTTTTTAAGTTTTTCTTTAAGCTCTAACAAGCTTTTATGTTTGGCTCTATTCCAAAAGAACAGAGTTTTCAACACAAACCGAAATTTCTTGTTTAAAACCTCAATCTGATCACCTTTAAATTGTTTGCTACTTTCTTGACAACGTGAAATGCCGTAGGATAAGATAGCCACACATCTTCAAATTGCAATATTTTAGGATGCTGGAAATTCTAGAAATTTAGCTGCAGAACCACTGGACAGTGGTCAGATGCAACCCGAGCCACGTGTCTATTAACAGCATGTGGAAGAGCTTCCAATGCCTTAGAATTGAGAAGACACCTGTCGAGTCTTTCGCAAATCCGTGCACCTCCACTCTTGCTATTACACCAAGTGTATTTAGGCCCAACAACTCCCACATCATGGAGATCAAAACTGTTCATGAATGAATTCATCTCTTGAGGAGCAAGAGAGAATTTGAATTTTTTACCTCCCCTTTTATCATCTTGGGATAGGATGCAATTAAAGTCACCTCCAATAACATATGGTAATTCCAAAGAAGAGTGGAATCCTAAGCACTCCCACAAGTTCCTTCTACTGTAAACATCTCTACTCCCATACACAGTAGAGATAATCCAAGATCCTTTATTAGCTATACAAAGCTTCCCAATCACACATTGTTCATTTGCTAATATTAAAGAAAAATTGGCCAAGTCAGCTCTCCACATCACCACATCCCACCAGACAAACCATTAGAGGGATAAAGAAAGAAATCCCAATCTTTCCCCATATGTTTATTAAAATCCCATTTCTCCAAAGAATCAATTTTAGTTTCCACTATGCCCACATAAATAGCCTTCCAATCACGAATTACCTCCTTCAAATAAAGAGGGGCCTCCCTCTTATTTGCCCCTCTACAGTTCCAAAAAACAAGGGAACTCATTTAGTCACCGAGGGGGAAGGTCCCCCACCCTTCTTTCTATTATTCCCTCCTTGCTTATTTAGTCTAGAGGATTGATTGAGAGGTCCCAAAATTTCAATTCTTTTTGAAGTTTGGGTTTTGGTTTCCCACTAATTTCCAACTCTACTAGGTAGTTCATAAGCTATCTTGATGAAAAAATACACCCCATTGATAAAATTATCTGTTAATATCTTTCATTCTTGCACCAATCAATTATATATCAAACTTCTTTGAGTTTTAATATCCATAATATGAAAAATTTAACCTATATATAATATGAAGATACTAGTTATTAGAGAAACATATGTTAAAGGAAACTATATTGAATTCACATTGATTTAAAAATTGGATGATGTAATTTTAAACATGTCCCCTATAAATGAAAATTTTAGCAGCCATCTGGTGTCTCCCCCATTTAGGGAAATTTATGAAGTCTTACCATGTCTACCACTTCAAGAAAGATGTGCAAAATCGGTGTTGAGTGACACTTTGACCGTAGTCTTCAATCCTATAACACCAACACAATCGGTGTTGAGTGACACTATTACTGTAGTCTTCAATCCTACTACACCAATAAAGGAGTGCATAGGTCTTCAAGGGCTACCTATGTGAAAATGTAGTTTATGTCAAAGATATTTCTAGAAAATTTACAGACAAAATTTGACAAAATTGGGTAAAAAATTTCATCTTTTGCAAAGCACCCATTTTCTAGATATTTAGAATCACTCTTCCCATGTCACAAACAACTGAGTTTTTTTGTACCTCTACCTTTCTTAACATAAGCCAAATCTAATACCTCTACCTTCCAAACTAGGTCATCAAGAGGTCGTTGTTTTATGTTACCAAACCATTTAAAGTGGCTCTCTCACTCTCTCTAATATTATCTTCAATAGGAGCTTATCCAACCTTTTCATGCATATGCTCATTTTGTATCTTGTCTCTAAAGAATAAAGCCACTCATGAACCCAAAGATTTATTCCATATGTCGAATAAAGCCACACATTGTATAGAGTTTTCCCCTAAGTTTAATGGGAATTCTCTATTTTAAAATAAGCCCAACACATTCATCTACTTTAAACATCCAATGTGAATTCTACTAATAGTATGCACATCTATTTCACATTGAGCTCCCTCTCTAGTCTTATTAATAAGAAGAATATTATCAACAAAATGCATAGACCATGGTACAATCTCTTATAAATGTCTACTGAGAACATTCATTACCAAAACAAAAATAAATTGGCTAACATAGATAAACTTACTGTAAGTTTTTGGTGACTAAGGCGATAAAGGTTGGGGATGGAGCGGTGTACATGAAGGTGATAGAGGTGGCTTTCAATTGGAGGCGACTAATACGAGCAAGAGTGAAGCAAAATGAGTAAGAGAAAAATGAGAAGGAAGATGATCTTGGAAGAAAAATTATGGGCTTTTTTGGTTATAATTCTATAAAAATTTTTACCAAAATTATTTTGTTGGGTTTAAACTAGTCGTCAAATTTTTTGCTAGAAATTCTACCAGAATTTTCTGCTCATTGTTTGTCGAAAGTTACCATTGGTTTTACAAAAATTGATAGCCTTGCTAGAAAGTTTTTCTTGGGAAAGTTCCTTGTGATTTATCCACTAGAAAATCGGCCACTCAATTACCAAAAGAATATACATCGGTTACACCATCGCTGCTACCAACATATATAATTTTGTTAGAAATTCTGGTGATATACCAAATTTTTCTTGTACTGTTTGTCCATTGGCTAGTAACACATGGATCATACAATATAAAATAAATAGTCATATAGTGCTATTAATGATAGTTGGTTAGATTAGGACTGTTAATTTCACAAAAGATTAGGAAGTGTAAAAACTATGTAGATTATACAGTACGAAGTGATTATTACAGTATGATTTGAATAATTTCTTATTTATCCAATTTTTTAAATTATTGTATGTATATGATTATCAGAGAACAACTATAGAACCATAATAAATAGAAATAAAATAAAATATAAACTCAAATGAAATACATAAAAAAAAATATCAAAATTATGTGTAAAGAAAAAACTCAATTACAAATGATTGAAGTTGTCTCATTCACTATGATTCAATCATGAATCTCTGTAATACCTAGTCTAGTCCTGCATGTGCTAAGAAAAGGGTTTGATAAAGATTTCTATTAGTTAATTTTTAGTAGCTATATGATACATTTCTATATCTTCTTTTCCAGAGTGATCTCTAATAAAATGATGCCTAATGTCTATATATTTCATATAGGAGTGTTGGATCAAATTTTTGGAAATGCAAATAAAACTATTGTTGTTACACATGATAAGAATAATGCCTACAAAAAATCCAAGTTATAATATTTGTTTCTTTAGCCATAAAACTTGAGTAACACAGCTTCCTAGATATGGTCATGTATACTGGAAGTCTTCTAGAGAATTAATCTTATTATTCAATAGAAGATCTCTTGTTTCATCCAGGCCGGCCCTCTCAAGGTCATGTATGCTCGTCCTATAAAAGTTGACATAAGAATAAACAATTTATACATAACACCTAAAATATTAAACTTATATACTCATATAAGCTATCCTTGCTCACTCAACAACTCATTATTCATCCTCCTTTCACTTGTGGGTATGACTATGTAACTCAATAGCAGTTGGTTCTCTTTCCCACACCTCTTTTGGCAATATACTTACATTTGTATTCATACCTAAGTAAATTATTAAATTCTTTTAAAATCTTCTTATCAAACATCACATGTGCTTAGTATGTAGAATTGAGCCCCTACTATTGAGGGAACTACTCATGTCCCCAATATTATAAGCTTAATCCTATATATTTTGGTCCCTCCTCCTAGTATAAGTTGGGCTACCCCAAGCATTGGTCAGCTCATCCTTTACACTCCCACCAATCTAGAGTATTTGCTCGCTTGACATTCTAATGTCAAAAAACATGTCTTTCATGTGAGTCGATCCATGCTTCTCAAAATTTATTCTGATTTTATCATTATTCTCAGACAACCCATAAAAAGCTTTCAGTATTAAAAAACATACAACATAGAATATTTATGTTAGCTTAATTAAAAAAGATATAATTTAGAATATATTTTTATAATAACTAATCTAAAACTTTCTAAATCATATGTTGTATGCTTCTTTTAAGATTTTCTTCTAAGAAATATAAGGAGCATCATACTTGCTCCACATGATATCCTGTATTTTATTCGTCGGCTTCTTTAACAGATGAAACCTACATAAAGTGTGTTAGATGAAAAAAATATATAGTTTTAGTAGTATATTAAGAATACTGTAAGTACAAACATGTCATTGTTTATGTTTCTATAGTTTCCTCTATGCTCTCCCGAGGCGATTCAAAGGCGGTTTATAGGGTTCACTAGTGTTCGCTCCTCTAGCCCTCCTGGCTAGAATTTTTATGGTGAGTTTGTTTCGATACTCTAGATCTTTATTGGTGGCTCTTTCTTTGTTTTCATTTTGTGGTTTCTTTGAGGTTTTTTGTGTGGGATGATGACGGTCCCGTCATCATCGCACCCTAACTCTTCGTCTACGGAAGGGAAAACTCTATCTCTTAAGGAGGCCTCGTTTGAGGCACTTCTTCTTCCTCGAAACTACATTTTGTGCATTCATTGTATAAGGGATATCCAGCCCTGGTTTTTGATGACACCGTTGTTGAACAGCTTGTGGCCCCTTTTTCTCTTACTTTAGTTGGTAAATTTCTTTTGAGGAGGCCGAACCTTGACATGATTTGTAAGTTTTTGTGAATCTTAAGCTTACCGGTTCTTTTCATGTTAGTTTACTTGATCAAAGGCATATTGCTATACAACTTTCCAATGATCTAGATTATAGTCAAATTTTTGCTCGTAGATCGTAGTATATTCAAGCTTGTCAAATAAGGTTATTGAAATGGACTCTGGATTTTAATGTTAGGGAGGAATCCCCTATAGCACCGGTTTGGTTGGCTTTTCCTAATGTGAGATTACAGTTTTTTAATCAGCAAATTTTATTTTGGTTGGCATCTATCTTTGGCCGCCCCCTACAAACTGATTAAGCTACAGCTTCGATCTCGAGACCGTCAGTTGCTATGGTGTTGGTTGAACTGGATGTTTCTAAAAAGTATCCTAATGAAATTTGGATAGGATTTGAAGTTAAAGGATGTTTTCAAAAAGTTGAGTTTGAGAATTAACCTATTTTCTTTTTTTTTTCTTTTTTTGTAAAATGCATGGATATGCTATGAATGAATGTTTTCAAAAATATCCCAATTTGCATGCTGATAAGAATTCCTTAAAACAATCGAATGAGGATTTATGTGCTAAAAAGGATAAGGAGAATACCATTCCTCCTTTAGGTGATCGCAGTCCTTCTACAGATTTGGATCCTGTGGCTGAACCGGTTTCGGCTCCTCCAGTTATCTTACCTCAATCTCAAGAACAGGAAGTATCTCATTTAAATATTGTTGATAATGATTTACATAAGGTGGTTGCTAATGATAGTGAGAACAATGTAGTGAATGGTTTAAATATTATGGGGAATCCTCATGTTTGCATTGTAGACCATTCTTTAACTAATGCTAATGATTTTATGAATCCAATTGTTGAGCAGGAAAATATTTCTCTATATGTTCATTTGGTTCGGGAAGAAGATGAAAACACTAACTTGGATTTGGGGGAAGGAGAACTTTGCCCTAGGGATATCCATAAATTACCTTCTGCCCTCTTGAAGGATTCGGCCTTGAAGGTAAGTGACAACTGGAATGATGATGGTAAGTTTATGGATGATGATTGTTCTAGTTTATACAAGGAACTAGCTAATGAGGGTAAAACCCCATATCATTCTAATTACAATAGTGACGCTCTTACTGATTATGAGGATATAAATATTGAGGTTAGGTGCTTTACTAAGGATAACCATGATACTAGTTTTCTTAAATTTCATAATAAAAGAGGTCGTAAGCCTAAGCATATTTCATTACAACCTACCAGATCTAATATATGAAATACTCATTCAAATACTTCTAATTAGTCTTTTTTTATGTTTAGTACTACTATTTGGAATGTTAGGGGCATTGGTTGCCTCTCTTCTAGGATTCATGACAAAAACTTATATCGTGTTCATAACATTTCTATTCTTGTCTTACGTGAACCTCTTATACCTGCCTCTAGGTTAGTCCATACTTCTTCTTATCTTGGTTTTAATCATGCTATTTCTAATATGTCTAACAAAATTTGGGTTCTGTGGAAAAATCCTATTATAGTTGATATTATTGGAGATTTCATACAGGTCATGCATTATAAAATTGAGGCTTTTAATTTTAATGTTGTGCGTCTTTTGTTTATGCTGCATCTTCTCTCTACATTAGAAAAATTTTATGAGAACACCTTAGGAACTTTCATAGTATATGTCATCTACCTTGGTTGGTGGGTGGTGATTTTAATGCTATTACTACATCTTCAGAACGGTTTGGGGGAGCTATTCCTTCTTATCATTCTATGTCTGATTTTAATAATATAATCATGTCTTGTAATTTTATTGATATTGGTTTTGTGGGGAATATATTTACTTGGATGGCAGAGGCTGGATCGTGTGCTTTTTAATGACTCCTGGATTAATGCTATGAATTGTACTAATGTTCATCATCTTAGTAGAATGTTATATGATCATTCTCCTATGATTATAACTATTAAAAATAATCAATCTAATGTTGGCTCCCCCTTCATATTTCAAAATATGTCGTTACTTAATAGTTCCTTTTTTGATTTTGTGACCAATAACTTGGATGCTCCTTTACATCCTGATAACTCTATTGTTGGCATGAAAAGACTGTGGTTCAAACTTAAAAGATTGAAACAAGCTTTAAATTAGTGGAATCACAATGTGTTTCGTAATATCTTCTCTAGTATTTTACAAGCCAAACAATGTGTGGATGTTTTTTAGAATGCTTGGCAGAGCAATCCTTCTAGGGAAAACCTTTCTTTGCTTAAGCAGACTAAACTTGATCTTTTTACTCTGCAAGCTCAAGAAGAGGCCTATTGGAAGCAAAAAGCGGCTGCTTGGCATTTGGTTGAAGGGGATAATAATACCAAGTACTTTCGTGCTTTAACTAAGAGAAAAAGGATTAGGAATAGCATCAATAACATTCAAAGGGAGTATGGTTCCTATGCTAATGACCAGGGTGAGATTGCTAATTTAGTTGTTCTTTATTTTCATAAGCATTTTAACAAAGATTTCATTCCTATTGCGCCGGTTGATAATTTGTTTATTCCTAAATTGGTCTCCTGTGAGGATAACTATTTGCTTTGTAGACCTCCCTCTTTGGAAGAGATTAAAAACACTTTAATGGATATGAAGAGTGACTCTGTTGCTGGTCCTAATGGGTATACGACTATTTTTTTCAAAAGTGTTGGCACATTATATAGAATGATATCTTTTCTACAGTTTTGCATTTTTTTGCTAGCAACCCTATTCCAAAATTTTTTACTTCTACATCCTTAGTGCTTATTCCTAAAAATAACTATGTTAAAACTTGGAATGATTTTCGTCTTATTAGTCTTTGCACTTTTTTCAATAAATTGATTTCTAAAATTATTTCTAACATTCTTTCTGTTATTTTACCTAACATTATCTCTCCTTTTCAAATGGGGTTTGTGAAAGGTAGGGCTATTACGAAGAATATTCTTTTAGCTCAAGAATTGATTCAAGATTTGGATGTTAGGGTGAGAGGGGGCAATGTTAATTTAAAACTTGATATCGCTAAAGCCTATGATAATTTTAATTTGAATTTTATCTACTTTATGCTTGATCTTTTTGGATTTAATTCGTTGTTTGTTAACCTTATTAAAAATTGTATTTATAATGTTAATTTTTCCATAATTCTGAATGGTTTGAGGCATGGGTTCTTTAAATCCTTTAATGGTTTAAGGCAGGGTGATCCATCTCTCCTGCTCTTTTTATTATTGCTGTTGAATTTCTTTCCAGGGGCATTTCTAATTTATTTGAGCTTAATCCTAGTCTTTACTATAAAACTTTGAGAGGTTTTCATATTTCCCATTTATGTTTTATGGATGACTTCATTGTTTTCACTAATGCCACTATCAATTGATGTCATAAATTGTTGGAGTTTTTTCACATATTTGAATTAGCTAGTGGTCTTTCCTTTAGTAAAAATAAATGTTTCTTTATTGCCTCGAAGAAGATTTCTAATGAGAGGGTTTTAGCTTTTAAATATGCTTCTAGTTTTTCTCAAGCCAATTTTCCTTTGAAGTACTTGGGTGTCCCTCTTTTTAAAGGTAGAAAACAAACCTTCCTGTTTGATGATCTTATTTCTTCTGTTCAAAGCAAACTATTATCTTGGGATTCTAATTTTTTTAGTTTTGGTGGCATACTTACCTTATAAAAAGTGCTCTTTGTGCTTTACATGTTTATATGTTTCAAACTATTTCTCCTACTAAGGAAGCTTGTAGTACGATCCACAAAATTTTGAACAATTTCTTTTGGAAAGGTACTTCCTACTTCTAAAATTACTTGGGCTGCTTGGGATATATGTTGTGGTGTCATAAAGGAAGGTGGTCTTGGTTGCAAGAACTAACATGACCTTACAAAGGCCTTCTCTTTTAAACTTTTGTTTACTTTGCGCTCTAAGAAGAATCTTTTGGCTTCTTTCATGCATTCTAAGTATTGTGTTGGTCGGCATCCTACTAATATTTCACCTAAGATCGGAGATTCCAAAGTGTGGAAAAGTATTTGTAAAGTTAAATGGGAGGTGGAAACTTTTATTTCCTGGGTCTTGGGGAAGGAAACATTTTTTTCTGGCAAGATAAATGGCTTGGTTATGATTCTATTGATTCCTTATTGAATTTTGCATCTTCCGACACCGTGACAGTTAGTTATTTCTTTATTAATAATTTTTGGGATTTTGATAAGCTTTCTAGTATCCTACCTGACTGCCTGACTAATCATATTTTAAAACTTTCTATTAATACTTAGGCTAAAGACATTATTTTGTGTAATTTATCTAAAGATGGGGGTTTTTATATGAATAATGCTTGGCATAATTTTAGAGAGAAAGGCATCAGTGATAAGATTTTTAATATGATATGGAATAAGAGCATTCCTACTACGATTTCTGTCTTTATTTGGAGAATTTTACATAGATTTATTTCTATGGAGGATAACCTAATCAACAAGGGTTTCAATTTAGCTTCTAAATGCCAATGTTGTTATCATAGGAAGAATATGCATCATGTTTTTGTTTCTGGTCATGTGGACATTAGAACTTAGGTCTATTTTGATGATTTGTTACAACTAAATTTCTTTAATGCTCATATTTCTCTTTACTCTTTACTCAAGTTGTGGTTTATAGGTACTAAAGGGAACATTCGCAACATTATTCCTTCCCTCATTCTTTGGTTTCTTTGGTTGGAGAGAAATAATTCTATTTTTAATGGTGTGAAAATGAACCACCTTAATGTTATTCAAAGGGTGAAGGATAAAATTCTAGCTTTGGTGGCTGCTAATTTGATAACCATTAAGAGTTTTAAGAATTCCTATAATGCTAGAAATTTGTTAAGGATCACTTGGGATCGGATTCCCAATGCTATTAATGTTGTTTATTGGTGTAAACCTCCGCCTAATTTTGTTAATTTGAATGTTGATGTTGGTAATTCGAATGTAGTGAATGGTTGTGGTGGCCTTATAAGGGACTCTTTTGGCCATCTTCTGGTTGCATTTACGGGTCCGATTCAATAAAGTAATGATCAAACTAGTATTTTAAAATCTATTATCTATGGTGTGCAGCTTTGCCTTTATCTTAACTTAACGAACTTGTACATTGAAGTTAACTATGGCATCAATAATTCCTCTTTGCAAGATGTGGAGGAAATGGCCTCTTCTAATAACTTTTATCTTGTTAGGGAAATTAATAGGCTTTTGTTGCATACTAATTTTCATCTTTCTCAGGTTAATAGGGTGGGTAACTCTTGTCCTTCTTGGCTTTCTTCTTGGGGTTGTAATTTGAAATGTTTTAATGATTTTATTCCTACAAAAATTCCCAGCTATCTTAAAGTCTTGTTTTATCTGGATGAAAGAGGAACCCCTTACGTTAGCTTTTAGTCTGGCTGCTGGTGGTGGTTTTGGTTCTTTTTGGCCCTTTGTTTGTGTTGGTCTTGGTTTTACTGTGAGAACTATTAATCATGTTTTGGCTGTTGGTATCATTTTATGGATGGATACTTATTATCTGGTAGCTGTGCCGGCCCTTATTATGCTCAGTTTGTATTTGTTTTGTCATTTTTATAGGGTGGGAGTAGCAGTTATTATTTATTTATTAATTGGGATTTAGTTTTCTGTAATTTTCCAATTTTTTCGTGTTTAGCTGTTGTCATGAAATTCTCATACTGGAGCTATGATGTTGTGGGTTTGTATTCTGAGACTAAGTCCCACTGTTGCTCTCCTATCGGGCCTAGGGTTTTGGTTGGCCTGTGGGTGGTAGGCTTTCCATTATTGAGGGTTGTGACTGAAACTTTGTACCACTGTTGTTTTGGGTGGTGCCTCTTTATTACTCTGTTCGGATCTCTTATCCTTGGCTATTTTTTATCAACATTCTTCTTTTTTTCTGGGCTGCTGTTGGGTGTGTTCTCATCCTAGTCAGTGGTGTTTTGTGCTGGACGAGACTAGTTGTGGTGTTCCTTTGCTATTCTCTGTGGCTTATAGTCTGATTGTCTTTTCCTTTATTCTTTGGATGGTTAACTGGAGCTTATTTCTTGTGATTAGTTGGGCTTACCCCCCCTCCCCTGTAGGATTGAGTGGCTTGTGGACTTTGTTAATGAAGCTAGATTATGTGATTATATCCTGAGCTCTAATAGTCTGATTCTAATGACCTGCTTTACTTGGAAAATTTTGGTCTTTTTGGCTTTTATCTTTTTCACTTAGCATTACTATTTTCCTTTTATTTCTAATATTATCTGTTGGTGTAGTTTGTCCTTCTCTTGTTTTAATAATTTACAGGGTAGGCTTTATTTCCAGGCTATTCAGATTTTTGTCAGCTGGAAGGGGCTTAACTATAATCTTTTTCTGTCTTTTTTGGATGCTTGCCTATAGCATCTTTAGAATGTTACTAGTTATTTTTTGTTCTTTTTAATAGTGATGATAATATTCTCTTAAGTTTTATTTTGATTTGTTTTATTGCTCTTTCGAGCAGTAGCAAGCTGATTTTATCCCTAAGGACCTTGTATCCCTTTTCCTTTTTTTTTCAACATTTAGGCCTCTTTGTGAGGTTATTTTTTTTTTTAAATGTCACCATAGGGTGTAATCAACATGCACCCCTAAAACATTTATTATGTTGTAATTGGGGTGGAAGGTCCACCCCCACAGGGCTAATGGGGCCGTACGGGATATAATGGTGGGAATGGTGGGAATGGATAAGTGGAGGGCCTCTATGAGAAGGTGGAAGGTAGTAAGGGGAGAAAAGAGTACTATGTGTGGCATTTAGTGAAGGAAAATGGGGGTCTGGTGAGTAAAATTAAAGGCTATTGGTAGGAGGAGTAAGTAAAGGTAGGTTAAATAGACTCTAAGTTATAGTCTGAGAAAAAGAGGTCCCCGCAACATGTAAAGACTTACTGGCAGAGCTACTAGTCACTTTCTTATGGCTACCAAAAATATTCTTATTCAATCCTAAAATATGCTCACCACCTAAGGATATCTATAAAAAATATTAAGAAAATTTTAATAACTTAAATTATAATAAATATTTAATATAAAATAGAGTAATAATTAATTAAATAAATTAGAGCAATAATAAACTAATTGAAGTAACTATATATATGTTGTTAAAAATAAATCATATTATTAATATAATTTATTGATTTATAATTGATTGTAAAAAATTATTAAATATATTTACCTTCTATTTACTCATCATTTGTTGATTCACTTATATATGATGAAACATCTTCACGACTATCAGATTCCTTATGACTTTTTTCTACATTTAAATCTACTTCCTCTAACTGTAACTTACTCTCATTAGTTCTAATTTGATCATCCACATCATTAGAAAGATCTAGGTTAGACATAAACTCTTCTTGATATATTGTTGGTATTTATGTGATTTTCTCAATAACACTCATTGGTTTGATCTTCATAACTACGAGTAAATCTTCTTTATCTCATAATCTTCTCAGATATTTAGCAAAATAAACTTGGCTTTCCTAGCTAACAATGATGAATGGGTCAAACTTTGTATATCTTATATCCCATTTTACTTCTCTTATATTGTAAAGAGAATGTACTCTTGTACCTCTATTCTGTACTGGATCAAATGAGTCATAATTTAATAAATACACCTTATTCCTATCAGTTGGATATTCAAACTATAATATTTGTTATAATATATAGTATTACTAAAAATCATCATCTATATGAATGTTCCTTCTTACACAAATATAAGAACTATTTATCTTCCTACCTTCACACCAAGATTAGGTTTGGAATTTATAGCAATTAACTAAAAAAATTAGTTAATATTTCACAAATCTATTTGGTCCCTAAGCTAGGTCCAGTAGTCCATGAAACTACAAATCACTTCCTTAAGTATGCACCTTTTTGGTTGATCAAATGTTGATATATTAGTAGAAAGCTTATTAACTACTGTGATAACTAATTAAGACAAAATTGTAGACATGAATAGTCAAAATATACATTGTATTTTTGAATAAAATTGGGAATTCTATTTCCACTATGTTTTAAGCTTCTATTGATGTTGATGTACTGAAATCTTTAATGAAACTGTTACAAATTTTAAATAGTTATGATTTATGA
Organism: Dendrobium catenatum; assembly: GCF_001605985.2. Lineage (NCBI taxonomy): Eukaryota > Viridiplantae > Streptophyta > Magnoliopsida > Asparagales > Orchidaceae > Dendrobium > Dendrobium catenatum. The sequence goes on from NW_021318874.1 coordinate 375,087, forward strand.
GTAACAAATATTTGAACAATTTAACTCATACTTACTTCATATATTGCTCAACTTCATCACAGTTAAGCAAGACATATAATGTGGTAGCTCTCATATCTTTATCAGTCAAATAGTGCACAATACTAGCGCCTGCAGGTTCACCACTTTTTTTGAATACATATATATTTGAGGATTTAAATAAATCTATATGACCCAAATTTTGAGGTGTAATAATCATCGTTGATTGCGACGTTGTGTTAAAGTCATATGAGCCAAATTATGTTATCTATTAGATAAGATATGCTCCACAAATTGATCCTTTAGGATGTACTTTATTTATAATAGCCTTCTTTAGTTTATTTAAATATCCCTCAAAAGGATAAATCTGACGATACTAAACTGGTCCACCTATTGTAGCCCATATGGTAAATCTACATGAAGATGCTCCATAGAGTTAAAAAATGTTGGAGTAATTATCTTCTCAAGTTTACATAGAATAAAATGAATAACATCTCTATATAAATCAAGTGCTCAATATTAAGTTTTGAATAGCATTAATCCTTGAGGAAGATACTTAGCTCAATAAAGGGCTTTAAAATTGGATCCAGAAAAAAAATTAAAGGCAATTGGTAGTATACATTGTATAAATATATGAACGACATGACTAATCAATATAAACATTCTCCAGATCTTATGTCAAGACGTCTACTAATATTGGAAGAATATTCATCAAGCACCCATACAATTTGCACCCATTCACAAATTTTTCATTAATGCTCTAAAGTCTATGTGAATGGAGTTTTTAGTTTAAGATTTTTTTTATTTCCACCATCCTTCATCTCTAAAACTTTTCTCTAATAAATCTCCTTTGTGTCCATCCTTGCATTTATATTATCTTTAGATTTATATTTAATATCTATGACTATATTTAATATATGATCAAAAAAACTTTTCTCTTTATGCATCACATCACACCATACCATGGAAAGCAGTAATCAACTAATATTGGAGATTCAACTATCATAGGAATAAACCTTACTCTTTGAAATATTTTTTCACTAGTTAATCTAAGAAGAGGTTTGTGACATCACCATTTTAATTTTAGTACACGCATCCTTATTTTGCCTGAAGGGATGGCCTAGATAAGAATATGCGATGACAATCAAACTAAGGGTTATTTCCTCCATGCTTTGAAGTGAATAACTTTGTAAATTCAATATAATATGGAGAAGCTAACTTGCCAAAAATGTTTCAATCTAAAAGAACATTGTACGCAAAAAAGTCACCAATTGTCTAAAGTATTAACGCCCTCATTATAAAGTTTTAGTTGATGGAGATATTATATATACTTACTTCTTCTTCCTATAGTGAATTTAAATCATTAATCAACGGTTCTAAAAAATACATCTATCTTTGCTTTTGGAATATATGCCCCTTGAATGATTAGCATCAAAAACATGTAAGTTGTAGTTATATAGAACTCTAGAAGAAGATTGTAAGGGAAGAATATCATGGGCTAGCATAAGGTGAAGAAAACTAGTAAAATAGAGTAAAACCATCTATGCATAAACCTAATCTCATATTTCTTGATTTTGTGGCAAAGGTGAGATGTGTATGATCAATTCTTTTCTAGGAATCTTCTTCTAACAGATGTCTAATAACACCTTGTGAGATGTATTTATTATGTCATCTCTTGTGCAACAGATCTTGTGGATGCACAAAATTGTTATAGTTTAGGAATAATGCGTAAGTAAAACTTCCTACTAGCTAGTACATCCTTCAACTTTCTATTTGACCTAGCCTTTGTTTTAAATCTTGGTGCATTGTAATAATGACATGTAATTTTTTTAGAAATCATCTTTATAGTATAATATGCATCCATTGATATAATATTGTTTTTTTTGTATATTTCTAACCAAGTTTGGAAACTAAATTTTTAGTATGATATAAATATATAGGAATTTTATTATCTATCGGGTTAATTTTCTTAAGTAATCTAATAAATTGATTTAAATATCCATTCAGGATATTACATTCTACTTTGATTACATAGCATTAGATAACTCTGAGTGAGTGTTGCACCCCTTCCATATTTATTTTTGAGCAGCATGCAATAGATCATAAAAACGCTGTGCTTCAACATTTTGTGACTAATTTGTATATTATATAAATTATTCCCCAATTACATTGTAAACAAGTCCTTAAGAAATCAAATATTTCTTTCCTCAAATATATTTAAACTTGTGATGTATCTCATAGAGAATTGAAACGTGACTCACACTCACTCTAATAGGTCTAATAACAATGTTCTGGCAAGAACCCTCTACGATATAGAACAACAATTATATCATCTAGTCTTAAGTGCACCTGATATTAATATTTAAAATATGGGCGTAAAAAATTTTACATCTGAGATGAAGCTAGGTGGTTGATAAGTTGTCTAGATGAAAAAATTCACCCCATTAATAAACATATCTGTTAATATCTTTCATTCTAGCACAATTCGATTATATATCAAACTTATTTGATTTTTAATATCCATAATATGAAAATTTTAACCTACATTTAATATAAAGATACTAGAGATTGCAGTAACATTTTATAAAGGAAAACAAATTGAATTCAAATGTATTTGTAAATTGGATGACGCAATTTTATACAATTCCCCTATAAATGAAAATTTTAGTAGCCACCTGGCATCTCCTTGATTTAGGGAAATTTATGGAGTCTTACCATGTGTGCCACATGAAGAAAGATGTGCACATTCAGTGTTAGGTGACACTACAGCCCTAGTCTTCAGTCCTGCCACACCAAAAAAAGAGTACATAGGTCTTCAAGGGCTACCTATGTGAAAATGTAGTTTATGTCAAATATATTTCTAGAAAATTATCGACAAAATTTGAAAAAATTGTGTAAAAAGTTTTAAACTTTTGCAAAGCACCCATTTTCTAGCTGATTCGAATCACTCTTCCCATGTCACAAACATCAGATGCTTTTTATACATCTACCTTTCTTAACATAATCCAAATCTAATACCTCTACTTTTCAAACTAGGTCATTAAGAGGTCACCATTTTATGTGACCAAACCATATAAAGTGACTCTCTCACTCTCTCTAATCTTATATTCAGTAGGAGCATATCTAACCTTTTCACATATGCTCATTTCGTATCTTATCCCTAAAGAATAAAGCCACACACGAACCCAAAACATTCCTCCACTAGGTTTGAGTTGAATTTTTTATCAAACAATAAGCCTAATGCCATATGTCAAATAAAGCCAAACATCTTATAGAATTTTCCCCTTAGTTTTAGGGGAATTCTTTATTGTAAAATTATCCCAACAGATTCCTCTATTTTAACCATCCAATTTGAATTCTACTAATAGTATCCACATCTATTTCACAATGATCTCCCTCTCTAATCTTATCAAGAAGAAGAATATCATTAACAAAACATATTGACCATCGTATAATCCCTGGATGGCGTACGTATGATGATAACATCTTATGGTATGATCAGTTATAAAAAAATTCAAGTTTGTCGGGATGAAAAGGGACCCATCCATTTCATACTTTTAATGGTATACATACGATGATGACATTATACGGTACTATCAGTTACAAAAAAATTCAAGTTCGTCAGGACAAAAAGGGGCCCATACATTTCATACTCTGAATGGCATATGTATGATGACGATATTGTACGATACAAACATTTTAGAAAATTTTCAAATTTGTTTGGACAAAAAGTTGGGTTGGAAAGGGAGCTCACAACTTTGTACTTTTGAAGGCTTGTATGAACTATGATTGTACAGTACGATCCATACTTAAAAAAATTCTTTTTCAGAAACCAGGAATCCATCCATTTCCTACTCTAGAAGGCATGTATGAAATGTGATCGTACAATACGATTAATACTTTTTCAAAAAATTTTATTTCTGTTCGTTTGACTGCTCTTCGGGGAAAATAACTGAACAAATCATCCTGAAAGAAGTTCATTCATACACTACGATCAGTTTAAAAAAATTCAAATTTTAAACTCTCCCCCCGTGTGTGCGTACATAGTTACTCAATTACAATCACACTCTCTCAGACTAAAAAAAAAATTACATACTTCATTTACATTAAACCCTAAACTGATCTGATTTGAAGTCTTCAACAATCCAGTGTATGATTTCTCTGAAATTTTAGTACACACGAACAACAAAACAATGCATACAAAACATGCTAGGAGAAATAATAATCAAAATAATAATATTTGGAATCATCAAAAATAAACATGTTCCGAGAATAACAACAAACAAGAATTAAGTTGCAACTATCTTAACAATCTCCCCCTTTTTGATGATTGCAAAACAATTATTATTTGAGTGAACTTATATACCCTAAATTTCTCCTTAACTCCTAAAAGAATAAACATGTGAGTTCAAGGGAATTCCTTGAAGAACAATTTTTTTTTCCATTAATCAAAAACACAAAATTACTAACCACCAAACAAAAAACAACTTTCAAAACACAGTCACAAAAATAGTCACAAAAATAAAATCAAACAAAAATTACTCCCCCTTTTGACAACAACAAAAAGGGAAGAAAGACAATTGAAATGAAAGAAGTCATATGAGAAACCTTAATAATTGATCTTGAAAGAGATTTTAGTATAATAGCAATAATAAATTTAATAATAAATAGATGAAAAAGAAAGATTCAACACACGTAAATTAAAGAATAACATAGATAAGAAAAATTAATCAAGATCATGAATCATTCTAGATAATTAGATAAAGACAATTATTGCTAAATTGACAAAATGAAGACTATATAATTTCAATTTTTAATATAAAACTATAATTAAAAATTAGATTGAGTTGAATTTGAAGATTAAAAGATAGAGGAAGGAACATTATCAATTAGCGATATTGTGCTTCTTTTAAATATTCTTTGGCACACTTTGTGCATCTTTTTGTAGTTGGGCTAATTTTGTGCCACTTTTCAATTTACAAACCATTGCGCATTCTTTCAATTTTTGTACACATAATATATTTACTTTTTTATATATTTTTTAAATTGATCTTTCCAAAATAAATAATATAAAAAATCAAATTTATCTAATTACAGGGATAATTATATTGAAAAGAGAAAATAATAAAATGATAAGATATCAAAATTATAATAATAATATTTAAAATTATGTTTGCCTAAAAAGAACATGAGATTAATAATCCTAACTTGATCGAGTTATTAGTTAACTTAGCAAATTTTTAAAAATTAGTTTTCATAATGAAATTAATTTTTGTATTGTAGTTAGTTTATAACCATTTTTAGATCAATTAATATAGGAATATAAAAAGACACACTTACAATTCAAACAACAAAAAAAGCAACTAATCAAAATAAGATTTTTTTTATTGATATCAATATAAATATGAAATATATTGAGTCATAATTGATATTAAATTATAATACAAAGAACAAAACATCAACATAAAAGCTAAATAAAGATAAGTATACAAAGCATTAAAAACATCACTAAGATCAACACATTTCAAAGGACTAGCAAGACAACATATAAGAAGTACATATAGAACTCTAAAGGGCCCTAGTATAGAGGAAGAGGCTGGTTGAAGACAGAAAAATAGCTATTCATCATAGCTATTTTAGTGTTCATAGATTCGAAATGTCTTTGAATCCAACCCCTGTTGTGCCGGTACTGTGCATCCTTCTTGTTAAGGTTAGTCTAAATTTGATCAAAAAGTTGATTAAAATGACTTTCTAATTCGTCAAAGTGTTGGGTCATCTCCTAAAAGTCAGATCCACGAGCAGGTGCTGGTGCTCCCCCTTGTTCCTCAATATCCTCACTTGAATTGTCATTTTTCCCAAAAAGTGCTCGAAACGAAGCATCGGTGAAGTAGATTGGTAATTCAAGTGGACTCTCAAGATGAATAATAATATACTTCTTTTCTAAAACATAAGTCACTTGATGTCCTAAAGAAATATTCAATCATGCTAAGATAAGTTGGGCTTCATCTACAAGTTGTTCAGTCATGATAAGATAGGTAACGGTGAATAGAAGAGGAGTAATATTAATGTGATCACCATCCTTAGGAATTATTAAATTTCTAAGGACATGCTAGATGTTCCTTGCATTTTGGTGTAAGGTATAGACCAGTCAAAATTAGATTTGGAAGTCATTGTGTGTGCTCTAATCCCTTGAGTTCTTAAATGCAGAAAGGTTCCCAAATATTCTTTTGTAATTTATACTCTTTTCTTTAAGACATAAGATCTTATCCTACTCTCATCCAAACTAAAAGACATATTTGCCAAAAAATAGTGAAAGGTTTCATTATTGTAGGAATGAATTAAAGTCGTAATGAAGGCAAATTGGGTGGTGGCAAAAAGAGGCATTACTTGAAAGTGAATGTCTTCTTGGAGTAAGAGTCTAGATGTAGTTATTTTAGCACAAACAAAACTAAAGTAAGAATCCTCATTTCTTTGGATAAAAAAGTTTTCATCTACACCCCTTGAAGACGAACCCTTAGTGACTCTCCCGTGCTTGCTAGAACTAGCCATTACTAAGAAGTGAAGAACTGAAAGAGGCTGTTGAAGTGAATAAAAATGAAATCTAAGGCCCTCTTATTTAAAGAAAAATTTCCATTCATATGCATGATAAAGGTTTATATAGTACGATAGGGTGTTCATACATAACGAAAATAATTGTATATAAGATCAAATACGTTCAAAATGAAACGACTTTTTGTAATCACGTAAGTTTTGAAGCATCCTTTCGTACAGGCTTTTTGATTAGACAATCGTGCAGATGAACAGGTGTTTGTTTGGGATTATTAGTTATTTAAGATCATTTTAATGATGGTTAGGTTCATCCCCCATATTGATGGACATGAGGTTCGTGCGTATGAAATAAAGTTTCATACGTACGATCAGTTATAATAACTAATTATGCCCCTATAACTGTATATGTGCATACATACGAAGTAATATAAATCATCCGGGATGATATACATGTCATATAGTACGATATGTATTGGAAAATCAAAACTTCATGCATTCAGATCAAAACAACAATTGACATGCAACAGAATTCGTACGAGATGAAAATAATTTCGTACAGTACGAATAGAACACTTAGAAAAATTCCCATGATCATTTAGAAACAGGAATTTCGATGGGTGAAAACATGTTTAAAACACACCAAAATACATAAAAAAGTAAAAAATAGAAACATACACACAAAACCAAAACACAAACAATCAGAAACATAAAAAAATACATAAAACATATCAATTTTGTAGAAGATTTTGTTTAAGCATTAAGATCAATCACACCTAGTAATGTTCTAAATGTCCTAAGGGTATAAAAAGCCAATAACTTTGTTAAAACGTTTACAAGTTAATTTTTAGTATAATATGGTTCAATTTAATTTCTCCCTTGGATACATGATCCCAAATGAAATGATTCCTTATGTCTATATGTTTGGTTCTAGAATATTGAATATAATTTTTTGATATACAAATGGCACTATTGTTATCATAATAAATTTTAGTTGTGCCTATTGTAAATCCTAAATAAATCAATTGTTATTTCAACCAAAGATCTTGTGCCATACAACTTCCTAAGCTAATATATTCAGCTTCAGCAGTAGATTGGGCTACTGAATTCTATTTTCTACTAGACCAAGAAATTAAAGAATTTCCTATAAATTGACAAGTCTAAATGTGCTCTTTCGATCACACCTATAACCTACAAAGTCTAAATCTGAATATCTAACAATTTCAAATGAAATGCTATACTTATGATACCAAATCCCTAAGTTTTGAGTTCACAAGAGATATCTCAAAATCTTTTTTACTGCTATCAAATGTGATTCTTTTGGATCTGATTGAAATTTAGCACACAAACAAACACTATATATAATATCGAGCTTGTTAGCAGTCAAATAAAGAAAATATCTAATAATTCCACTAATTTTTTTATCAATAGATTTTTCCTTTGGGTCTTTATCGAACTGAACTGAGGAACTAATAAGTGTACTAACATTTTTAGCATTATCCATTTCATACTTTTTGAGGATGTCATTAACATACTTTGACTGACTAAAAAATGTTCCCTCCTTAATTTGCGTAATGCTAAATGTAAAAAAATAACTAAGATATCCCATTAGGTTTATTTCAAATTCACTACTCATTATTTTAGAAAAAAATCATTACAAAGATTTTTATTAATAGATCAAAAAATGATATCATCCATATAAATCTAAAAAATGAGTATATCTTCTCCCAATTTCTTCAAAAAGAGCAAGGTATCCATAGTTCCTTTTTCAAAAGATCTCTCAAGCAGAAAAGTGATCAACCTCTCATACCAAGCCCTATGTGCATGTTTCAATCCATATAATGCCTTATTCAATTTAAAAACATGATTTGGGTATTTAGAATTTTCAGAACCTAGAGGTTATTCAACATAAACATCCTCTTAAATCACCCCATTCAAAAAGACATTTTTAACATCAATTTGAAATAATTTAAATCCTTTAAAACAAGTAAAGACTAACAAAACTATAATTCCTTCAACTCTAGCTATAGGGGCAAAAGTCTCCCCAGAATCAATTCCTCCTATTTGATTATACCCCTTAGTCACCAATCTAGCCTTATTTATAACAACAACTCCTGAGTCATTCATTTTATTTTTAAATACCCGCTTAGTTCCAACTATACTTTGATTATTTAGCCTTGTAATTAATTCCCAAACTTCATTCCTTACAAATTAATTTAATTCTTCTTGCATTGCCAAAACCTAAAATTCATCTGAAAGTGCTTGATTTATGTTTGTGAGTTCTATTATTAAAATAAAGGTAGAATGATTGACTTCTTTGCTAAGTCCACACCTAGTCCTAACACCCTCACTAGGTTAACCTAAAATTAATTCCTTAGGGTGGTTTTTAGAAAATTTTAAATCTCTAGGCATTGGGTTTTCTTTCTCCAAATTTTCTTCCAAATCAATCTTCTCAATCTTTTGGGAGTTATTTTTTATTTCATCCTCTTCCAAATTGCTCTTCTAAAATTTTAGATTCAGTCAAAAAAGAATTTATGCATCTATAAGAAGTATTGTGCCATACAACATGTTTGGTCTCCTTAACTAATAAAGTTCTTTTGTTAAATACTCTATAAGATTTTCCAACACTATAGTATCTAAGAAAAATTCCTTCATCTTATTTTGGATCAAATTTTCCTATGGTAGATTTTTTATTATTATATATGAACATATTACATCCAAAAACATACAAAAATGACAAATTAGGTGTTTTTCCCTTAAGAAGATCATAAGATATTTTGTTTAATTTTGACCTAATGTTCACCCTATTTAGAACATAACATGTAATAATAATCGCTTCAGTCAAAAAATATTTAGGAAGTGAATATTCTACCAACATGGCTCTAGCAGCTTCAATTAATGTTATATTCTTTCTTTTATTTACCCCATTCTACTGAGGGGTCTTAGGTGCATAATAATTGTGATCAATCGCTTTTTCCTTACAAAAATCCTAAAATCTCTCATTTTAAAAATCTCCTTCATGATCACTTTGAATTTTTAAAATCTCACATCCTTATTTTCTATTAATCCAAGCATATAAATCTCTAAACTCCTCAAATGATTCACTCTTATGAAATAAGAATTTAATCCATGTGAATCTACAAAAATCATTAATAATTATAAATACGTATACCTTCCCTCCTAGCTTACAGTACTAACTGGTCCAAAAAGATCCATATACAAAATTTCTAAAGGTTTACTAGTTCTAAGATCCTTATTGTAATGAAAGGAGGACTTCACCTATTTTCTTAATTGACATGCATCGCAAGGTAATCCTTAGTAAAGTCTAGTTTTGGTATACCTCTAACCAAATCTTTTTGGGTAATTTTCTTAAGATTTTTTATGCTAAAGTGACAAAATTTCCTATGCCATAACCATGACTCATCAAAAATAGTTTTCAAACAAAAAGCATTAACATAATTAATATCATTTAAATCTAGCATATAAACATTACTTACCCTTATTCCATAAAAAACATCATTTTCATTTAGGCTTAATATGCAACTAGTGAGAACAAATTTTACATTGTATCCTTTATCGCATAGTTGGCTAATACTTAACAAAATATACTTTAAGCCTTCTACAAGCAACACATTTTCAATGAAAAAATTTTGCATGTTTTCGATCATACCTGTGCCAATCACTTTCCTAGTGGTGTTATCTCCCAGTGTGACCCTGCCTCCATTCGTGGCTTCTAGTGATATAAATTGTGTAGTGTCTCCAGTCATATACTTTGAGAAACCACTGTCTAGGTACCAAATGCTCTCATGAGGCCTTATATGAAAGCTTTCTTGCAAAACAATCAAATGTTAGACTTGAGAACCCAAACACCTTTTGGCAAAATAAAACTAGATGCATATATAATATGACTAGGTTTATGCATCTTAGGTCTCTACACTAAATGAGTTTTTTTATGTAAAGTACAAGTGTGTGGAATATGTCCAATCATCCCATAAGAAAAAAATTTAACTCCAGGAAATGGATTTCTCCATCTTTTATAATTACTTTATCTCTTCCTGAGTTCTAAAATTTTGGATCTCAAAATAGGATTCATAAATTTTTTAAGTATTGGGGGTTTGTTATTTTCTTCAAGATCTTTTACTTTCAATTTATGAAATGTGTTTAAATCTTCTAACACATTCTTATCAAAATTAAAATAATGCTCTCTACTCTCTGATTCATCCTTAAAATTCTTAGATATTTTTTTCAATTGAGCATATGATGATTTGAAAAGATCATTCTTTTTGTTTAAGTCATCAAATTCATCAAGTAAGCTCATGTGGTTATTATCTATCAGTGCATAACCTTTCCTAAGGATTTTGTATTCTCTCTGTGATTCTTGTATTTCTAGGTTCAGACTAGATTGTATTTTCTTAAGCTTTCTATATACATCATGAAATCTTTCAAAAACTTCTAACAATTCAGCATAGGTTAAGTCATATACCTCTTCTTGATTTGAGTGATCAAGATTATATTTCATTAAGCACAGGTTCGAGACTTCCTCCTTTTCTATTTCTGATGAATCTGAAGCTGAGTCCACCCAAAAAGCTCTCTAAAATCTCTTCTTTCCCTTCTTCACATTTGCTTTCTCTTCTACCTTTTCCTTGTTAGGAGTGGCTTTTAGATTTGGGCAATCCAATTTTATATGTACAGGTTTTCTGCATTTGTAGTAAATCACATCATTAGAAACCTTAATATTTTTATTGAACTTATCTTTGTTCCACTACTGGCGTCTCCACTGCTTCCTTTTAAGAAAAATTCTAAATCGCCTAGTGATTAAGGGAATGTAATCCTCATCCTCAGGTCATGACTGATCACTATCTGACTCCTCCAATTTCAGTGCAATGTTCTTCTCCTTTTGCTGTTCACCTGCATCAATCTTCCTTTGACACATTCTTTGCTTGTAAGAAATTAGTGATCCAAGAAGATTATTAATAGAGTAAACATTTAAATCTTTACTTTGTAATAGAGGTTATTTTAGCATCATAAGCTATAGGAAAGCAATGAAGAATTTTATTAACTATTTCAATATTCGTTAGTTTCCAACCTAATTCATGTAAAGAAGTGACTATTTGAGTAAATCTTGTATACATTTTAGAGATGGATTCATTTGATTTCATGCAAAAAAATTAATAGTCACGTAACAAGATGTTTAGTCTAGATTAATTTACCTCATTAGTCCCTTTAAAAGTAATACAAACTTTATCCCATATGTCTTTTTCACTTTTACAAGTGGAAACCCACATGTAATCTTCTGACTTAAGTGCACAAAAGAAACTATTTAAATATTTTACAATTAGTAATGCTAAGTCACATTCTTTTACAGTCCAGTCAACAAAGGGTGTTTCAACTTCAATGCTATCAACTAATCAAGTTGGCCTAGTATACTCTTCTTGAACTAAAATCCATATGCGATAATATAATGATTGTAAAATTGTAGATATGCATGTTTTCCAAAAATCGAAAGGGATATTATAAAATAAAGGAGGTCCAGTGATTAAATGCCCTTTAGGTGTGTTTCGGTTTCCAAAAGTATTCATTATCATTTTTTAAAAAGTAGTCTAAACTTATAATTTTGAAACAAAGCTTTGATACCACTTGTTGGTTCTTGAATAGGTTGTTAAACCTAAGTTATTGTCCTAAGGCTAATCAAGAGGGGGGGAATTAGTAATTTAAAAAATTACTCTGGGATTTTAAATTTGAAAATTATTAAGTCTCGTAGTAATTTTAATTAAAGTTTCAAAATAATTTTTTAACCACAGAAAATAACTTGTAATAAATAAATGCTAAAATTTAAAAGACATAAAGATTTATAGTTGTTCGATCAAACACGTCCTACATCCACTCCCTGAAGACTCCCTCTTCATGTACTGCACTATTACTAAAGTGTCTCTCCTTTTACCCCCAAAGCAAGGCGGAGAAGCCTTTACAAAACCTCTCTTCCACTAATCTCAAGTGTGGTAGAGAACCATCATCCTTTCACACTCTTCAAGTGTCAGTAGAGATTCATCATCCTTTCATACTATCCTAGTGTTGGTAGAGAATCAGCATCCTTCACACTCTCTAAGTGTCAGCAGAGAACCGTCATCCTTTCACACTCTTTAAGTGTCGGCAGAGAACTGGATCTTCTTCAAAAATCTTCTCACGAGCAATCTAAAAAGATAAGAGGAAGAGTGAAAAATAAAAATCACACAAAGATCCTTACCTTTGAGTAATCTTGTGAACCCTTCGCACTCCACTTGCAAAAAATCTCTCTCAAACACTCTCTCACACTCTCTCTTTCAATTTCCCTTGAAAAATCATGAAGACAATATTGTTTAACGTCAATTTTTAGTGGAGCTTTTATAAAAAAGACACAAAAAACCATACATAAAACTAAAATTTTCAATTTTGAGCATACACGATCGTACAGTACAATCAGATTTTATATTTATACGAATAGTTCAAAAACTGTTACGCACAAACCTGTTATCAATTGGTACAAAACCAATTCGTACATGATCATCATCCGGTATAAACCAAGTTCATCCGGGATAAATAGTTAGAAAATTTATCATCTTCATCAAAATGAAGAGAGACCCAACAATTTCATACCCTGGATGGCATACTTACGATGATGACATCGTACACTATGATTAGTTACAAAAAAATTCAAGTTCATCAGGATGAAAAGGGACCCATTTATTTCATACTCTGAACGATGTACGTATGATGACGACATCATACAGTATGATCAGTTATGAAAAAATTCAAGTTCGTCAGGATGAAAAGTGACTTGTCCATTTTGTACTCTGAATGGCATAAGTAGGATGATGACATCATACGATACGAATAATTTACAAATTTTTTAAATTCATCGGGACGAAAAGTTGGGAAGAAAAGGGACCTCACAATTTCGTACTCTAGAGGGCATGTTCAAACAATATGATCCATACTTAGAAAAGATCTTTTTGGGCGACCAAGAATCCATCCATTTCATACTTTGGAAGGCATGTATAAAATGTGATCGTATAGTATGATTAATAATTACGAAATTTTTCATTTTTGTTTGTTTGTTTGAATACTGATTGGAGAAAATAACTGAATAAATTATCCCGTACAAAGTTCATTCATACAGTACGATCAGTTTAAAAATTTACAAATTTTAAACTTTCCCCCCCGTGTGTGTGTGCACAGTTACTCAATTACAATCACACTCTCTCAGACTCAAGAAAATAAAAATTATTGACTTCATTTACACTAAACCCTAAATTGATCTAATTTGTAGTCTTCAACAATCCGGAGTATGATTTCCCTGAAATATTAGTACACATGAATAACAAAATAATCCATCAAAAATATGTTAGGAGAAATAATAATCAAAGCAATAATATTTGGAATCATCAAAAACAAATATGTTGCAATAATAACAACAATCAAGAATTAAGTTGCAACTATCTCAACATATATCTTCCACATAAATTTGAACAATGAGAAGATCTTCTTACTTTCTTAAAAAATAAGGTGGTGTCTAAACTACCCTTCACAAGGGCTCTATCTTAGAGAAAAGTACAAAGACGCTCATTCTAAGCTCTAGGTGATTGCTTCAATCAATATAATATCTTCTTTAACTTGAACACGTGATTACAAAATTATGAATCCTAAAATTCAACGAGTTGCTCCACATATACATCTTCCTTGATCTTTCTATATAAAATGACACTCTTAACATCAATTTACTACAACTAGAAACCTCTAAAGCAAGAAAAGGCTAACAAAATTCTAATAGCTTCTAACTTAGCTATACAGACAATTATTTTCTCAAAAATATTTTTTTCTATCTAATTGTATCCCTTAGCTACTAATATAACCTTATTTTTAATCACTACACTAGAGTCATTCATTTTATTCTTTACCCACTTTGTTCCCACAACACTCTCGTCCTTAACTCTACTAACCAATTCCCAACATCATTCCTAAAAAATTGGTTCATCCCTTCCTACAAAGCTAGGATCCAGAATTCATCATATAGGGATTTATCTATATTGGTGGTTTTTACTATAGAGATGATTGTAGAATGACTAACCTACTTTCTAATTTCATGCTTAGTTCTAACACTTACTGATGGATCTCCTAAGATGAGTTCATTAGGATGATTAGATAAATATCACCAATCTCTAGGCAATGTCTCCTAAGGTTCTACTCTATCTCCTAGGTCAATAGATTCTATTCCTTGGTTGACCTCCTGTACTACTTCTTCTTCTAATCTCGATTCCATAGATTTATCAAATTTATCAGATACTACAAGAATATTCTCCACTACCACTAATGTCCTTTTGTTGTAAACTCTATAGGCATTACCCACTGAATAATAACCTAGAATAACTCCATCAGATTTCTGGTTAAACATTCCTAGAGGAGATTTTCCATTAATCAGAATGAAACAATTATATCTAAAGACATAAAGATGAGTAAGATTGGGTGTTCTACTCTTAAATAACTCATAAGAGTCTTATTAAGTTTGAATATAAGATTTAATTTATTCAGAACATAACAAGCTGTGTTAACTACTTCTGACCAAAAATACCTATAAAGTAAATACTCTGCTAACATAACCCTACCTCGTTGTGGATCTATGGCTTATGATTTTGATGATAGCAAACATTCTTTTTTGTCTACAACTTCCTTATCTACTGACATTTTAGGTTCACATGATCTGACTGCAATTTAGAACCAGCTCAAGATTGGGTAGACTAGGTCTGAGTCAGTTTATACACTTTTTCCTTTCTTGAGTCTAATGTATTTGGTGTGGCTCCTGATGATTTGTAACTTGGAAGATTTTCTAACTGTTCCCTATAGTTTACTATTTTTGTTAACATCATTTGGGATGATATTTATATCGACCTGGATGATCTATTCAAAAGCAGAAACCCTAATTAGGGCATCCTCATTAAAGCAGCCGTCATTATACAAAACACATCATCCTGGATGATTTTGAATCAGTCAGGATGATAGGCCCAAAACAAAAAGAATATGCCGCCAGATCTATTTAGGAATTACTTATTTTTGGACATCGTCCAGGTGGATCGTCCATGACAATAAAATATCAACCAGGATGAACTAGGAAAAATTTTTCAAAATTTTTCTAGAATTTAAGAAAAGCAATTATGACTTGATTGCACGATCAAATCGTCCTGGACGATCACAAAATCGTCCAAGCCGATATGTTGGACGATTGGACATCAGATAGTTATTTTTCAGGTAGATGTTCAGGACGATATTCAACGATTTGTTCTGATCGTCCAGGATGATATATTATCATCCTGGATGATATGAACAAACTTCTTCTGATCGTCTCAAATCATCCCGGCTGATTGGGCTTAAATTGCACTGATCATATAAGACGATATTAGTATTGTCCTGGATGATAATATCGATAACTTGCATTAATGAGCTTGTTTTGAGATCTTCTATTTAAGTTATGACATGACACTTGGTAAGTGTCTTTGGCAGCCATTGTAGCTTCGTTCGTTTGGGGGAAACATGAAGAGAGAGCTTGAAAGGGAGTGAGGAAAGGGTGGAGTTTGAGAGAGGGAGAAGATCTTGTGAGGGGGGACTCAAGGGAGTGTGGAGGGGGTTCCACACGGTTGCTCTGGCAAGCTCACACATGAATACCATCGTATTCAAGGCTTGTCTCAAGGGAAGTTCACCAAAGAAGAAGATCTCTTTGGTGTCAAAAGACCCGGCGACTCCGACAAACCGGGGAAGGTGGAAGTGATTTTCTAAGGGCTTCTCCGCCTAGCTGTGGGGGCTAAGGGAGAGACACTTTGTTTAGTGCAATATTTGGAGGGTGCCTCTAAGGAGTGGACATAGGACAAGGTTTGACCGAACCACTATAAATCTAGTGTGTTCTTTCTTTATTACTTCCGTATTTTAATTTCTGCACTTTAGTTTTTATTGTGGTGATATTGGTTTTGATTTGTGTTTTGATTTAAAGATTCTTCTTTTCTAATTCACCTCTCTCTTTATTAGGCTTGGGCCAGTTCATAAGGGGCCTAACATCCCTAACGAACTTTCATACCAACCTATACTAAGGTTTATTCTTTCTTTTAGCTACCTGATTTTATATAGGGGTTCTAGAGGCAAAAAATTTATGTTATATACCTTTCTCCTTAAAGAATGATTCAAACCTATCATTTTTAAATTCTCCACCATAATCATTACATAAAGTTGATATTTCACATCATAATTTCCTTTGATGCAAGTAGAAAATATCTTTTTTTTTTTTCAGAAACTGCAGATAGCAATATTATTAAAATGAACCAAAGATGAAGAAAAACTAAGTGAATTTGGATATCTCACATTCCTCCTTTAGTATATTAAAGAAAATAGGAGGAATGTGATTAATATCCAAACTTTCCCAAACGAAGTCATTAATTCTAGCAAAGTTAGCACAACAATCAGATGACTTATTACAACCTCTATTCACAATTTGAATGATAACTTGATTAAACCTCCTAAGAAAAAAGAAGTCATCAAAGCTAGTGTTATTACTTCCTTGAACTCCTTCATTGATGTACTTTTGAATGAATTTTAAGACATTATAATTGTCTCCTTCTATAATGATTCCTTTAGCATCAAACATCCACTCTTTAAGAACTTTATTGAAGGATAAAACTACTTCTAGTTCTAGAGAAGAACTATACCAGTGCATCCACTTGAACCCAAAGGAAAATAGGAATCTACTTTGCTATCTCTTAGAATTCCTCCAATACCTACTACATAGTTATTTCTAAGAGAAGCATCCACGTTTAATTTGATCCAATCGGTTGGAGGGGGATTCCAAATAGAAGAAAATAGCCTAAGCTGATTAGAATCCCAGTTGACCGTGATAAGATCATAATTGATTGATGAGGATGTGAAAGATAATGCATTTGCTGCTATAATATTGAAGTTGTCCTCTTTATCACCATGGACTAGTTTATTTCAACTTTTCCAGAAATGCTTTTCCAGGAATGAAAGATAACCGAGCAATAAAGATTTCCCAGGAAAGTATTAGAATTTGGAATTTCCTTCAATTCTGTAATGCAGCAATTTAGATTGTTGAAAATTGGGATATTAAATTCCCAGCTTTTCAAAACCTTCAGAACTTCAATAATAAAGTAGCATTTTACTGCTATATGATTAGCATCTTCAATTTGATTGCAGCCTCTAGGATAGCCATTGTGATTAATGAGTCTTATATACATTAAAAACTCATTACTTGGTAAAGCTTTGTTCAGCAATCTCCACCAAAAGAGTTCTATCCTTGGCCTTAGTTTTAACTTCTTCAACCATCTCCAATTGGCTTTCTCCTCTTCATTGAAGGACTTTTGTTCAAAAATGATAGCTGATAAGGATTTCCCAGAATGTTTAAATGCAATCTCTAATTCATCTTAAGGAGTTATGTTCTGGATCGGAATAGAACAAATCCATTCAACCAATTCTGGACCAAAAACTTGCTTTAGATTTGTAACATCCCATCTACCTTCATGTAAAAAATAATGTAAGCTTTCTTGTTCTTCTTACAGATTTGTTACAAAAGAATGCCATCTATCAATGCTTTTATCAAGGATCCACACATCCTTGGAAGTATTAATGAATTTCCCGTCCATCACCTTCCATCTCAAAATTTTATGTAGAGATTTAGCTTCCATTGTTATAATCTTTCAAGAAGAAGAATCTCCATATTTGTGTTCATATTCCATGATTTCTGAACCGTATTTAGCAATAAGAACTCTGTTCAAAAGGGAGGTAGGATTTGAGATGAGCTTCCAAGCAAATTTAGCTCTCCAAATGTCAATTTTATCAACAGTAGATTTTACACCTTGGCCACCAAATTTCTTGCTTTTACAAAGAGTTTCCAAATCAACATAGTGAATGCCTTTACTCTTATCTTGTTTCCTCCATAAGAAATCTCTACTCAACTTGTCTAATTCCTTAAGCACTCCCAAAGGAATTAAATAGTGTGTAGAAAGAAAGGTTGGCAAAGACAAGAAGGCAGATTTAATAAGTTGTAATTTACCAGATAGAGTAAGAAAACGATTTCCCCAAAGATTGAGCTTGTCATAGGCTTTCTCTAGCAAATCATTAAAATTTTATCCGTTGAGTCTTCTCAACGCCATTTTAACGCCAAGATAGTGCAGCTCATTAACAATTATGATGCGCAGAATTTTTGACATAGATTTCCCTTTGTTCCTCCCTATAGAATTACCAAGGAGTAAAGATGATTTGGACACATTAATCCTTTGTCCAGTCCAGCTGCAGTAACTCTTCAAAAATTTTTTTTTTCTTAGCATTCCTACAAGAAGCTATAGAAAAAATAATAATATCATCAGCATATTGAAGGTGAGACACTTTTTTTTGCATTTAGAGACACTTTAACTCCAATTTTCGGTCCACTTTGAATGAATTCTTCTTTTAACAATTGGGAGCACAAGATAAACAAAAAAAGGCGATAAAGGGCATCCTTGGCTGAAACCACATTTAGCCCATATCCATTCAGTATTCAACCCATTAATATTAATGGTGTATTTGGTATCAACTACACATTGAAGTAGAAGCTTTGAAAATTTTTTCGGGAACCCATAGATGTACAATACTTGCTCCAAAGTTTGCCAACTCATACTATCATAGGCTTATTCCATATCCACTTTGATAGCCATCAAGCCTTTTTTAGATTTAGAAAATTTAAATTTGTTGATGATCTCTTGAGTTAAAAGGATATTATCCGATATGGATCTACCTTTGATGAAAGCAACCTAATTCTCTGATATGATTTTAGGAATGCAGCCAACTATTCTGTTTAACAATATTCTGGCTGACAATTTATAGATGGAATTATAGAGACTAATAGGTCTGTAATTAGAAGGATTAACAGGATTTTTAAGCTTGGGAATAAGAATTACAGAAATTTCCTTCCATTGATCACACATTAGTCCAGATTGCAAAAATTGATAAACCACCTTCCATATGTCAGCCTTAATGGTTTTCCAGTAAAATTTAATAAAGGAATAAGTAATTCTATCAAGAATAGGAGAAATGTTACCTTCATGATGTCGGACAACTGCTTCCAGTTCTGGAATAGAGAAATCAGGATTCCAATGTCAGCTTCTTCCAGGGTTTTGCTTGGTTTCGGCCATCCAGATAATTTACAACTCCTCAATTTCTATTTCTCCTTGAAGTACTTAAAAAAAGAGCCTTCAATGCATTCTGGATCTTCACACATCTTCCCATTGGAGTCTTTAATTTGTTTGATGAAGTTCAAGTTCCGTCTAGCCGAGGCCACATAGTGAAAATACTCTGTATTAGAATCACATTCCTTGATCCATTTGACTTTAGATCTATGTTTCCACCAAGAAGACAGTCTTCCTAAGGTTGAATTAAGTTCCTTTACTTTAAATTTAAACAAGCAGATTTTATCTTTTGATAATCCTCCTGAATTTGTTTCTTCTTCTTGCAGCTTGATGATTTCTTTTTTCAGTTCTTCTTTAAGGAGTGGAGATTAGAATGCTTTTCTCCACTCCAGTGAAATAGAGCCTTAAGAACTCTTCTAAATTTAGTGTTCAAATCTTGAATGTCATCACCTCTAACAGATTTCCCCCAGGATTTTGATATAATTGATTTGGAAGCAGGAAATGAAGTCCAAATGACTTCAAACTGCAGTTTTTTTGGTTTTTTAAAACCTGAATTGAAAATATTAAGCACTAAAGAGCAATGATCCGATGCAATTCTCCCTAGGTGTTGAACAAGAGCTGGTTGAATTAAATTCAAAGATCTGAGATGAGAAGGCATCGATCCAACCTTTCTAAAATATGAGCTCCTCCCTGGTTGTTGTTACACCAAGAGAATCTGGGCCCAATGATATCCACGTCATGAAAATCACAGTTAGTCATGAATGCATTTATGTCTTTAGGTCCTTGAGAGAAGGAGAACCTCTTACCTCCCCTTTTTTCCTCTTGAGACAATATACAATTAAAGTCACCTCCTATGATAAAAGGAAAGTGATTGTTAGAATGAGTTTCTAGCCTTTCCCATAGTTGCCTTCTCTCATAAGTTTCTCTGCTGCCATAAATCGTTGCTATCATCCAATCTCCTTTGTTTGGAATTTTAATAACTCCAATCACAGCTTGTGAAGAAGAATGCATAACAGTAAAAGAAAAAAAATTTCTCTTCCAGCTGATGAGAATACCACCTGAAAGGCCTTCGGCTGGGACAAAGAAAAAATCCATACTATCTCTAATGAGTTTCTTGACGTCTTGTCTATCAAAAGAAACAACCTTCGTTTCAACAAGTCCCACAAAAAAGGAATTATAGTCTTTAACAAATTCCTTTAAATACCGGGAGGCTTCTGACTTCCTGGCCCCCCTATAATTCTAGAAAGCTAGGGACGTCATTTGGACTTAAAACTGAAATAAATTCCACTTTTAGCCTTTTTAGCATTTTTCACCTTTTCTTTTTTGAGAAAGAATATTATCTTTACCCAGAGAAATTAGTTCTTTGATCAATTTTCCTTTAGCTTTTGAAGAATCAGTCAACTCCAAAGGTGCTTCAGCAACAAATCTTTCCGGCCTTGAATTAGGAATTTCTCCTTCTTCCATTTCACCTTTCTCAGTGTCATAGTAAATGCCTTTTTCTCTAGCTAAGTTAAGACCAATTATGTCTATAATAGAGCCAGGAATTTTAAAATCTGAATCAGAATTGTCTGGAATTGCTATAGTCATGTTGATACATTTTGAAGTTTCTTGTAACATGGATTCATCAATGGCTTTTAGTAATCAGCATCATCTTTCTGTAAAGCACATCCATCTTTTACTTCTTTAACAAATTCTTCTAGATTTGGAAAACTTACTTGATATGCATTATTGTGTATTTTTTGAGCATATATTTCTTTAACATTCTTCGAGTTAACTGCTTTGTGGAACTCCTTGCCATTGTTAGAAGCAAATCTCCTCCTTCTCTTTGAGTTTTTAAGAAGCACCCAGGGACCATAATCCTTGTCAGATTCTACAACTTCAAGAGGAATTTGGGATTCCCTGTGAGAGAACAATTTAGAATTGTGACCTTCTAGACAAGCTGGCTTCCCTTCAATACATTTGTCAATCAAATGTCCTACCTTTACACACTTAAAGAAAATGTGGAAACCTTCCCATATTCAACTTTTTGAAAGAAACGCCCGGAAGAACCTTCCACCCAAACACCAGTAGGGAATTGTTGAGCAAGGGCCATTCTGACACAAACTCTTTCATACTCCCTTTTGCTCCACTGGAACATATTTCCATCTATACATAACAGCTGTCCGATCATAGAAGCAATTCTAGCAACATTGTCTTCATCCCAACAAATCAAAGGAAGGTGAGGAAGCCTTACACAAATCGGTGAAGAAAGGCCTTTTATGGATGAAGGTGTGAATAAAGGAGACCATCTATCCATCCCCACGATATGGCCATTGACATACCAAGGTCCTCCTTCTAAAACTTTTTCAACCGCATCCATTTCAAAGAAAGAGCAAAGAATCCAACCGAGACCCAGGGAAGTGATATGAAATTTGCCAAATAAATTCCATTGGCGTCGTAGTTCTCTGGCTATCACAAAAACTGGAGCATTGTCTCCGAAAACTTTAACTATAATAGAAGATTGTAGTTTTTCTGCGTTGATCTTCATACTGGATTCATTTAAGTTAATGGTCTTTCCATCCTCTGCTATTAAGGAGTCATCTCTTGAAAAATTAACTTTGATATTTGGTTTCCTAACCAAATTATTGGATACATTACCAATATTATTGTGAGCAGGAACTAGATTGCAACCCTCACTGACATTATCACAAACGTCTTGAGTGTTTCCCATTAATTTTTGAACAAAATAAATCCCCTCTTCCATAAACAGAGATTTAGAGGTATTACTGCTAAACCTGTTAACAAATAGTTTCATACTAGAAGAAGACGACGTTTCTGTTTCTTTGAATTGATGCTTCGGAGAAGGGAGTTTTTCCGAACGAAGCTTGAAATCATCAGCTGAATTTAATTTACCTTTCCCTTTGCTAGGAACAGGTGGCAATTTCTTCAAACGTCAAATGAAGGCTCGTAGAATCTGATAGGACCTAGTTTCAAATGATTGAACGAGACTTGAGGATGGGTAGGAGCTTCAGGAGGATCGCCGGGAGGAATCCGACGGTCAGCAGCTAAGGCCACCGCCTCTTTCGACATCGACGGTTTACCCGCCAGGAGAATTGGAATAAAAAATTTTGAAAAAAAAATGGAACTTTCTCTCTCTAAAAACTGGAGCTTCTCTCTCTAACTCCTTAGAGGTAAAGAACAGAAAACTATTTAAATTCCTCAAATAATTTACTTTTATGTACTATAAATCTTATTCAAGTAAATCTAAAAAAATCATCAATAATCACATATCCAAAGGACTTCCCGCCTAAGCTAGTGGCACTAACTAGACCAAATAAGTCCATGTGAAGGATTTTTAAAGGTCTAGATGAGATGATGTTCATAATGGGTTGAAATAATGTTTTGACATGTTATCCTAATTGGCAGGTATTTTAAAGATGGTCCTTAGAAAATTCTAGTTTAGGTAAGCCTATAGCTAGGATTTTTGGGGTGATTATTTAAAAATTTTCATGCTTGCATGACATAGTCTCCTATATCATAGAAGAATTCATCAACAATAGATTTTAAAGATACAGAATTTGAATAATCAACATAGTCAAATCAAGAATATAAACATTGTTGATTCTTTTACCTTTAAAAATTATATTTCCATTTAAACTGATCAAACACTTACAAGATAGAAACTTAATGTCAAAGCCCATATCACATAATTTATTGATGCTATGAAGATTATGCTTTAATCCATCTACTATTAAAATAGTATTAATTATAGAATTCTTTGAGTTTCCAATCATATATAAGTTCACCATTTTCCTGGTGGTAAAGTCTCCCACTGTAACCTTGCCTCCTGCCCTAGCCTCTAACATAATGAATTTCTTTAAATCTCTAGTCATATATCTTGAGCATATATTGTCTACGTACCACATGCACTTACTAGGGCCTTTGTGAGAGTACCCCTGCAATATCAATTAGAGATTAGATTTCAAAACTTAAGTGAGTTTGGGTTTCACATTATGCTTAGATGACTGACTTTATGCATTTTATCCTATGATGCAACATATTTAGTCCTCCACACTAAATGTGTCCTATAATATATTAAGAAAGTAAGGGCTATGCGACCTAGTATGCATCGAGAATGACAACTAACCCTAGGGAATAGATTTATTAGTCAATATTGGGGGTTGCACCTCTTTCTATGAATATGTAATGCATGTTGTCTCCTAGGATGTGGTTGTGTCTACATAGGCCTATAAGTGTCTAGTTATAGTCTTTTTAATCTTATTTCTAGAGCATTAGTTATACTTTTCTCATATACCAATTCAAATAAGATTTCATGCCTACTAGTTTCCAAGTTACTGGCCACTACATTTAATATATCAAATGCATAGCATGCTCAAATTTCAAGGATTCTTGTTATTGGATTAAATCAAGATATTTCTTATTTAATTCATCAAATTTTTCAAGTGAATACAAGTGTGATTTATCTAAAGAATTATGTTCCACCCTAATACTATCATATTCTTTTTATAAGCTAAAAAAATCAATCTTCAAGCTACCATACATTTTTTAAGCTTCTTATATGAATTTTCTTAGATATAATAAAAAGTTTATCATAGGATAGATGATATACCTCATCTTGATCAAACTAATTAAGATTATCATTAGTCATGAGACACATATTAGTTATCTCCTCCTCTACTTCCTATTCAGATGATTTTGAAGTGGAGTCTAGCCAAAAGGCTTTATATGGTCATTGCTTACTCCTTTTTAATTTTTCCTTCTCTTTACATTTCAAAAATTGTCTCATTAGGTTTCATGTGAAATAGTTCGTAGTCATGCAAAAAAAAATTAACTTAAACTATTTGACCTCACTAGTTCCCAGATATGTGATGCACAATCTATTTCATATTCCTTTTTCCAGTAGTACAAGCAGAAACTCTCATGTATTCCTCAGATTTAAGTGCATCAAAAAAATAGTTCAAATATTAGGCATTAAGTTAAGCTAATTCTCTATCCTCGTTACTCTATTCAGCAAACGATGTTTCTACCTAAACTCCAATAATAAAACGAAAAGGTGAAGAACAGCCTTCCAAAATCATATATCACATTCGAATATCAATGAATTACAAAGATATAGACATGCAAATTTATAAAAATTAAAAGGTATATTATCAAATATGAAAGTTTGATGTATGATATTAGGCCTAAGTGAAAATCCCTATGCACACTAATGAGAAAAAAATACTATTAATCGATACAAAAGATAAAAAAACTTATCAATAATTATAATAAGGATGATAATAGTCTAATTAACACAACAAAATAGCAACCATAGATTTTCAACAAGTAAATCTCACAGAAATAAATTGCATAAAAAAGTAAAGTGCAAAAAAAAAAAGAATGAACACACCAGAATATAGTGGTTTGGTCAAACAATGACCTTAATTCACTTCCTGAGTCCTCTCCAAATATTACAATGAACCTTTAGTGACTCTCCTTTAGCTACCACAGTTAGGAAGAAAAGCCTTTACAAAATCTCTTCCACCAACCTGATGCAGTAGAGGACCGTAATATTTTCACCATCCTCATGAGGCAGAGATCCTAGAATCATTTTACCCTCCAGGTAAAGGCAAAGAACCTGGAATCTTTTTTCACAATCATGGTTGAGGCAAAGATGGTAGTGAGACATGCAATGCTTTACGGAGCCGAAAGTTGGCCAATAAAATATAAGCATAATTCTATGTTAAGTGTGGCAGAGATGAGGATGCTCAGGTGGATGAGTGTCTTTACCCTTAGAGATAGGACACAAAATGAGCATATACGTGAAAAGGTTAGAGCAGCTCCAGTAGAAGATAAGATTAGAGAGAATCGCCTTAGATGGTTTGGTCACATAAAACGGTGGCCTTCCGATGACTCGGTTAGGAGAGTAGAGGTATTAGATTTGACTTTTGTTAAGAAAGGTAGGGGTAGACCTAAAAGTCTTGGTTAGAAAATATTATGAATGACCTTTCTCTATTAGATTTAAACGAGAATTTGATTTTTAATAGGACACAATGGAGAAAAAGAATTCATGTAGCCGACCCCAGGTAGTGGGATAAAGGCTTGATGTTGTTGTTGTTGTTGTTGTTGTTGTATGGTTGAGGCAAAGAACCTGGAAGCCTTTTTTATGCTCCTAGTGAAGCTAAAGAATCTAGAATCTTTTTTCAACCTCCTGGTGAAGATGAGGAACTTGAAATCCTTTATTCACCCTCCTGGTGAAGGAAAGAACCTGAAATCCTTTTTCACCCACCTAGTAATGGAAGAGAACCTGAAATCAGATTCACCTCCCCCGATGTAGTAGAGTAGTAAGGACCTTTAGCATCAAATAGGTCTTCTCCCCAAAGATTCCCTCAAGAAAAATCTTGACACATGGAGGAACTCATATGCAAGTTTGACGTATCAACCATGTGGAACTCCCTCTCACACTCCCTTGAAATACACAAGGATCTTCTCCCTCCTTACAAACTCTAATCTTTCTCTCCCAAGCTCTAGGATCTCTTTTCAAGCTTTCTATAAAAAAAAAACAACTCATTGAATAGCAAAAAGACATTAAAAATATCTTATGAGACAGCTTAAATGGGCTTAAATAAGCCCTAAAAATGTAATTTTATCAACTCTGATCATACAATACTATCCAAGATCATATTGTGCATTAGTTTAAATAACCCTACTCGTACTGCATGAAGTGTATGGTGATGTACAATCAGTTCAACTGATTAATCTAATCATCCAATATGATATGAAGAATCTTCTAGTACGATTAGTTCTAACGACTTGGATTATTATCCCATGTGATTGTTGATGAATAAATATCATCCCATACAAAGATCATGTTATAAAGTATGACTGGCTCCAATCATCTTATATGATATGACTAGACAAATTAATCCAAATTTGATCCCTAATTACATGATTAATTTAGGCAGGATTTAATTATATCATACAAAATGATACATATCGTAAAATAATTCCTAAATTATAATTTTTGACAAAGATCTTGAATTCTACTAATTTCCTTATACGATTTGGATCATAGAGTATGATTATCTAAAATAGCTTTAATTATCCAAGTTAGTCATTTTAATGATTTCTCTAATAAGTAATCATAAAATATGATAAAAATCGTATAGTACAATTAGTTCAGAAAACTATACTTCTAATTTTCTCATTTTTTTCACTCCCATGAGTATGTATGTGTATGATCACCTAGATAGCATACACCCTTACAAGACTTTACTCAAGAAATAAGAAAAATAAATATAAATTATAAACTCTTTCAACATACCTTATTCTACCTAATCTTGAGTCTTGAATCTTTATTGAATGGTGCATGATGTACTTGTAATGTTAGTACATACAAAAATAAACATGCACTACAAATACTAGGATATATAAAGATGCAATCAGAAATATTTGTTATCATCAAAAATATAAACTCGGGTGCCCAAGTTGAAACAATCCCTCCCTTTTTATGATGACAAATATTATTGGTTTAATTTGCAAACTAAAATTATTTTTTCCTAATCTTCCCCTCACTAAGAGAATTATATTAAAAAAAGTAAAAAATATTTATTTTTATTTTTTATTTAAAATTTTATTTTTTTAATTTAAAAATAAATAATAGATGAACAAATTCAACCAACAAAATATCTATTCCCCCATCGAAATCAACAAAAAAGGATAGAGAAAACAACACACAAATTAAACTACATGCATGAAACAAACATGTAATAAGAAGATGAAAAACAACTGAAAACATACAATATAAAAGGAAAATAAAAATAAAATCATGCAAATTGAAACTACGACATGCAATCATATGTAAAATATAATTATTAAAAAATAAATAATATAGATAAATAAACACATACAAATCTTAACATACTTATATGTGATCATAATTAATAATTAAATTATTGACTAATTTTTTTAAAGAGCAATAAATGCATTACTAGAATAATCAAACTACAATGTTGATTCCTCCTTCAACAAACTAAAGAAAAAAAGGAGGAATATTATTCAAACATAAGTCTTCCCAAATGAAATTGCTAACAAGAGAAAGGTTAGCACACATGTCTGCTAACTTGTCGCTACCTCTATGTACACATTTAAAGATAACATAATTGAATTCTTTAAAGAACTCAAAGTCTTCCATCTCTTTGAATCCATGAAGCAACGCGTGTTGGAGAATCCTCATTATATTAGAATTGTCACCTTCAATGATTGCTCCCTTGTATTTGAACATCCAATCTTTAATGACTTCTTTCAATGATTTGATAGCTAAAAGCTCCAAATGAGAAATGTCCCAATATATGAAAGATTTACCAAAAGCCAATAAGAACCTTTTTTTGCGGTCTTGGATCACTCCAATACCAACTCTGTAAGAAGAACCAAGTGAAGCATCTACATTGATCTTTAACCAATCGTGTGGAGGGGGATGCCAAGTATTAGACATTCTAAAAGACTGGTTAACATCACATCTTTTCGATTTTATGTTAAAAATCATTTTAGAAAGTGAAGAAACGCTGATGCCATTTGCAGCAATTGCCTTTGCATTATCTTCATATCCTTCATGTATGAATTTGTTCCAAGCCTTCCAAGAAAGAAACACAACATTGCAAAACAAGTTGAGAAGCATATAATTATGTTGGGCAATTGATTCCATCCAAGAGCAGTATTCTTAAAAATTGATGAACATAGGAATTCCAAATCCCCAACTATTTAACAGTGACATTACTTCTTTCAATTTGCTACATTTGACAAGTACATGTTCCACATCTTCAATACCGTTCCAACATCTTCGACTTGTTTCATTGCTTTGCAATCTTCAATGTGCTAATAACTGATAAGCTGGAATAACATTCTTAAAAAGCCTCCACCAGAACACTTCTACACGAGGATTCAGTTTTGATCTTTTAATCCATTTCTGAAATTTGGGTTCTTCTTGATGTTGTTGCATAGATTCATAAATCAATCCAAATATAGTCTTACCCGAATTCTGGAAAATCAGCTCCAGCTCATCATACCGCTGAGTTGAATTGATATTGATTTGTATGATTAGTTCCACTAGTTCATGACCGAACACATTCGACAATTCAATAATATTCCAGCTTTTATTTACAATGAACCTGTCAAACAGTAAAACATCGTAACCTTGAGGCACTACAAAAGTTGGCTACTTATTGATACAAATATCCAAAAAACATTTGTCTATAGACATCAATAGATGATCCATTTGCAATGTTCCATTTCATAACAGGAATAAGAAGTTTTCCACCATCACAAATTAATTTCCATGAAGATGATAATCCTTTCTTATTTTTTTCAACATCAACCTTGATGCCATATTTTGGAGCCAGAGTTTTGTGTAGGAGAGAGTCTTTGTTTTGTAAAAACCGCCAAGCTAATCAAGCTCTAAGAGCAGCTACTTTAGATGTAGAGGAATACAAACCACGACCTCCCAACTTTAAAAGCTTGCACAAATCACACCAACTGACATAATGAAATCCCAACTTTTCATTTGACTTAATCCAAAGGAAGCTCCTACACAATTTGTCAATTTCCTCAAGCACACTAATTGGAACAAGAGAGTGCGTGCTATAGAAATTCGAATATGACAGAATGACCTAATCATTGACTATTCAGCATAAGATTATTACTCCTCTTCTTGCTCCTATTCTAATGAGTTAGAGGATAACTTCACCTAGGTGATTTTTTATATCTTATCATTTCCCATTTTTATATTAGGCTTATCCTCACCCTTTTACTTTACAGGGTGCCTTTAGAGCTGTCAAACATGGGTCACGGGTCGGGTTCGGGTCCAACCCGAAATTGACCCGACACTGTTCAACCCGACCCGAACCCTACCGCTTTTACAAACGGGTCGATTTTCCGAACCCAAACCCGACCCGCTTCGAGTTCGTGTCAACCCGAACCCGACCCTTTTTTGGTATATTTTATTAAATTTTTTTTATTTAATTTAATTTAATTAAATCTAAATCAAATTAAGGTAATATTTACTTCAATAAATTTAAAATAAATTAAGATTAATTTAATTTGGGAAACAAAGCTTATAATTTTTTGAAATATCATATACTTATTTCATAAAATCCTTTAAAATCCTCCTAAATTAATTAACACTGGGTCAAATCGGGTTGATTTCGGGTTTTCGGGTCAACCCGAACCCGACCCGATTTTACAAACAGGTCAAAATCCCTAACCCGAACCCGACCTAGTTCGGGTTCGGGTTGACACGAACCCAAAATTTTTGGGTAGGGTTCGGGCCAGGTTTTCGGGTCGGGTCAAATATTGACACCTCTAGGTGTCTTTTAAAATTGGGGCAGTCGTATTTCAAATGTCTAGGTTTCCTACACCTAAAGAAAATAATATTATAAAAAAACTTATCATTTTTATCATTTTTACCTTTACTCCGCTTTAGTTGATGCTTGTACTTGAGCTTTTTGAATTGCCTGGTTATTAACACTGTAATCTCACTCCCATCATCTCGTAAGCCAATTTAATCAGTGTCTTTAGCCTTTAGCGCTATAGTCTTCTATATTCTCTAATCACATATATTGAATAGTCTTTGACTCACACTTTGGTCGTAGGTAATGAGTGAGTCAAGCAGATTATCAATATAATAAGCATTAAAGTCTCTTTTTTAGGGGAAACCCACAAAGAGGCCTACGTGTTGATTAAAAATAAATTACAAGGTCCTTAAAGGGACCTCGAGCTCACCACTGCTCGAAAGAGCTACAAGGCAAAAAGAAAAAAAAAGCCTATGAGCTCAAGATCCCTACGACTCAGAAGTACAAAACAACCAAAGTACAATCTACGGTGCACAAGCAAGGGCACCCAAAAAAGGAGAGCAGCAAAGAAATGATGATCATCATGAGCTCTCTGTCCACAAAAATTAGAAGCACACAGACCTGCACAAAAAGAAACCTGCAAAAAAGAAAGCAAAACACAATATATATCCAAATAACTAATAAGCCCAAAAAGAGTTAAGAGAACCACCAGTATATTATATACCAACCAAAGGACTGCCAACAAATAAGAACCACCAAATTCCACCCAGAACTACAGGCCATAGTATAAAAAACCAAATGGAAATAGACAATGCCAACACAATAGAAATTAGAATAGCCCAACAACTAGAAAAAACCAAAAAGATAGTATCCGGGGAGAAGCAGCTCCCGAGCAAAGAAACAACATTAAAACAAAGCCAATAACCCAGCACATAAGTAACAAAGGGAGTGGAGGACCAAACATCAATCCACAAGCAAGAGGAGAAGCAGCTCATGTAATGAGAAGATGGGCAAATAAAGCTCAGGTTATAGAGGATATCACAAGAATCACAAGGAAGAACCTTATGCCACTCCATCAAACCAAAGAGCCCCAGCCAGCACCACTTCCCCTCAAAACACCTGACAAAGCTAACCCGAAACATGCCAAGGAACCAACATTGAAATGCCAGCACCAACACCAACCCATCCTGAAGAAGAATATAATTAACAGAGACAATCCAGTACAACATGCCCAGATGGCCAGCAACTAGACTGAAAAGGGACAATAGTTACATCCAGAACATCACCAACCTAATAACCCAAGAACTAGAAAACCTCAGCATAAACCCAACAATCAAATGTCTAAACAACAACCCCATCCAGAAAACAAACAACCCAAAGGCCTCACAATAAGTAGAAACCAGTACAACCTGGTTCTGAGGAAGGAGAGCAACAAAAAGGTTAAGCTTGAAAAAAAAAAGTACAATCATTTCTTAGGCCAAAACACCCAACAAGGCCCCAGCAAAAGTACTCCCAACCATAAAAAACCAGGATAAAAAACATGTAATAAATGGTCATAACAAATAAGGGAACCACAGCTAAGACAGCAGCCAGGAGACATAGAAAACTTGCACCCCAACAAACGACCATGAAGAAACCCACAAGGAATAAGAGTACCCCATTCATAGCTAGGCAGACAAAACTAAGACCCCAGGATACTGAACATGAAATAGCAGAACAGAAAAATCCACAGCAACATAAGAACCAATAAACGTATAAAACTAATAAAGGGCAAAGAAGTAAACGAAACATAGGAGCCCATGACCCCCATCCAAAAAAAATTGGACAGCAACAAAGAAGCAGCAAAAAAAGCAATAAGGGAAAAAACATAAGGGAGCCGCCAAAAACACCACCACCACCAGAACACGAAGCAGCTAGTTCTTAAGATAAGATAAACCAATTTGGTCCAGTCTAAGGAGGCCTATAACTTGAAAGGCAATTGAGAAAAATCCAGGTCAGTCATACCATTTAAATCACAACCTAAAGAGGCAATAGAATGAGCACATGCATTCCCATCCTCCAAAATGATAAAAATAGAGTAGTTCAAGGTGTTCAAGGAATCCCTAATGTCCATCCGAATGTAAAACAAAGCAGAAGGGAAAATCCTATCCTCCTTATCCTTAATAAAATTGTAATCAAAATAAGAGCCCACCTCTAACACCATATTACTGATATGAAGGTTAGCATAGAGGTTTAACCAGTGAAACGTGGCATAGGAAATAGCATACTTAACATCACCATTAGTAATTTGCCAAGCAAAACCCAACAAGTAGATGCCATTATGGTCTATAATGACACCACCACAACCAACAATAGCGCTCAAACCAGCACAAGCCACATTTAACTTAGAAGAATTAGTGTTAGGCTTCACCCAATTAATGCTCCTAGAAACCCTTTGACAAAAATTCACCTCCAAGTTAATTCCAAAGCTGGAGGAAGTAAAACATAAATTCTTAACAAAGAGTAAATTAGCAGAGAAAAGGGCAACCACCTTATCCTTAATTTTCTGGATAATTCTTTGATAATTCATATTAACCCCATTAAAATGAGAATCATTTCTCTCCAACCAAAGGAACCAAAGGATAAGGGCAGGAATAACATTTTTGACATGGCCTTTAAACTTGATAAACCAATAATCAAGCAAATTTTAAATAGAAATCCTAGCATAAAAAAAATTGAGATGACAAATATCCTCAAAATAATTCCAAACTTTAACAGCAATTGGACCAGAGATGAAAACATGATCCATATTGTCAACATGGTAACAACAATGGCACTTAGAGGGGAAGATAAAACATATACACCTCAAGTTCTCATCCGTAGGAATAAATTTATGTAAAATTCTCCAAATAAAAATAGAAATCGTAGAGGGGAAGCTTTCATGCCAAATCATTTTAAAATGCTTAGAAAACATATTTTTAGCTCTAAAGGAATGCCAAGCATCATTAACACTAAATAAACCATCTTTAGTGAAAGTACAAAATAACACATCCATGGAAGTAATGTTTAGAAGAATCTTTAAAATGAGCTGAATAATAAAGTCAGGGAGAACAACATAATGTTTTTCCAAGTCCCAACCATTACTAGAAAAGAAATAATTAACCTTCACATTAGAAATGGAAAAGGAATTCAATAAAGAATCAATCGACTGGCCATTCAACCAACGATCTGGCCTAAAGAAAATATTGCCATTACCCAGGCCCCACACAAGAGCATGCTCAACCTTCGATTTAACATAACAAAGTCGTTTCCAAACTTTAGAGTGGCTATTACTAGAACTACTCAAGGTGGGATGTTTATCACCACAATACTTGGCCATCATAAAATTGGCCCAGAGACTCACATTGACCATAAAGTTGTACCAAAGTTTGAAAGGAAAAGCGAAAGCCAAATCAAACATAGTTTTGCACCCAAAAGCCCCTTCTTGCAAAGTCCCACAACATTTACCTAAGGACGACCAATAAATCTTAGTAGTGTTCCCAGAACCTATCCAAAAGAAGTTATTAATAAATCTATCAATTCTATAACACACAGTATTAGTAAGGAGAAGGGTTTGAAAACTATAGATCGGAATTGAGCAAAGAACACTTTTAAAAAGAGTAAGATGATCACCAAAACTAAGGAAATTAGAATCCCAAGAAGATAATTTGTTCTAAACCACAACAATTAAGTCAACAAAGAGAAAAGACTTCTTTCTCTCCTTATAAAGAGGAATACCCAGGTATTTTAAAGGCAAGAAACTTTGAGTAAAGCCAATAACATTCTTAATAGCCACAATACGATTAGAAGAAATATTTTTAGCCAAGAAAAAATAGAATTTATATTTATTAAATGCCAAACCACTAACCGACTAAAAATTGTCAAAGAAACTCACAATCTTATTAATCCTATTCATCAAAGCATTTGAAAGCACAATGAAATCATCGGCAAAATATAAATGAGAGACTTTAATGCCACCAACTGTTCTAAAATAGAGACTAGGACATTTTAAAAGGATCCACAAGACCCCTAGAAAGTTAATCAGCAACGGTAATAAAAAGCACATTGGAAATGTGATCCCCTTACCTAAGCCCATGAAAAGCCTTAAACAAACCATGGCTCTTGTCATTCACAATAATGGAATAAAAAGGGATTTCAATACAAGTCTTAATGAGGGAGATGAAATTATAATCAAAACCAAATAAGCTCATGATGTTGGAAATAAAAGTCCAATTAACATTTTCATAAGCCTTAGCACTATCTAGTTTCATAATCATATTATCACCTCTAATCTTGACATCCAAGTCTTGACAAAATTCTTGCGCCAAAAGAATATTGTCGGTAATGGCACGACCTTTGATAAACCCATTTGAAAAGGAGAAAAAAGCTTAGGCAATAAAAAATTTAACCTATACATCAAAATTTTAGAAAGCATTGACAAGAGTAACGAGAAATTGGATATGAGAAATCAATGACCTAACTCAAAAAATCAATTGGATATGAGAAAAAAGAATCCATTCATCACTTGGTTTAAAAAAAAATATATATATCTTATAGAATAATGAACCAAAGTAAATTTGTCACAATCGCAAAACAATCGAAATCAAGCCTTTGATACATGAAAACTTCTAAGTTTTTAAAAGATTTGAAAAGAGAGAGGAGCTTGCTTTTTAGTGGGCTCATTTTATGCCTCTTGTCAATTGATTGGTTCTTGTGCACATCTTTTGATTTTTGATATATAATTTTTCAATTTGGCATCATTGCGCATCTTTTATTGGCATCATTGGCCATTTTTTTTGCAAGTTCCATTCTCTTTTACAACTCTTAAAAAGAATTCTTAGTTGTGAGTATATCTTCTAGATATTAGAGAATGGGGGCTCTCTCTCTCTAACATAGAGAAGACTATCCACATAATAGAATCAATTAACCAATGACAAGAGTAACGAGAAATCTTAATGTGACAAAAAAACTTTAAGCATTATAGATACAAGATAGATTTGCTTAAGCGAGTTTAGAAAGGATCTAAATTTCATACACAATCTTTAATTTGAAATAGATTTTTTATTATAAAAGAAAACTATGCCAGTAAAATAGGTTAGAGAAGGAGGCACAATAAACAAAATATTCTTACCATCTAATAGATTAAGGTATGTAAAACATTGATTACAAATTCTCAAAAGCAAGGATAAGACATACGATATCATATCAGCGATGATTTTTGAAAGCTAAAAGATTAAGAAAAGCAACAAAAAAGAAAGCAAGCTAAATCAAACAAAAAAAAAAGAAAGAAAACAAAGAGCAAAAAGAAAAAAATAATTAAAAGAAAAAGAACAAAAACAAAATAAAGCAAATATAAGATCAAGTTTATGCAGTTATGTAAATCACACCCAATCTGATCCTTAAAGAGCTGAAAGTGTTGAAGGCCAGTGGTTTAGTAAAGATGTCAGCCAGTTATTTTTCAGTTGTCACATGATGTAGCTCAATGTCTCCCTTAGTCACATGGTCTCTAATAAAGTGATTCCTAATGTCAATGTGCTTAGTCCTTGAATGTTGGATAGGATTCTTAGAGATGCATATGGCACTAGTGTTGTCACAAAAGATTGAGATGGTGCCTACAGGTAATCCTAAATCCAATACCTATCATTTCAACCAAAGGATTTGGGCCACACAACTTCCAAGAGCAATGTTCTCAGCTTCAACAGTGGAAAGTGCAACAGAATTTTGCTTCCTATTAGACCATGAGACTAAAGATTGTCCAATGAATTGACAAGTTCCTAAAGTACATTTTATATCCACCTTGCATCCTGCAAAATCAGAGTCAGAAAATCCAATAATCTCAAAAGAAGTGTTGTGTCTAGGATATCAAATCCCTAAGTTTTGGGTCCCCAAAAGATATCTAAAAATTCTCTTAACAGCAGTTAGGTGGGATTCCTTAGGGTAGGCTTAAAATCTAACACGAAGGCAAACACTAAACATTATGTCGGGTCGGCTTGCAATCAAGTAGAGTAAAGATCCAATCATGCCTCTGTACTTATTCTGATCAACAGACTTACCACTTGGATCCTTATCCAATGGAACACTATAAGTCATGGGAGTATTAATTGGCTTAGATTTATCCATCTCATATTTTTTAAAATGTCTTTTATGTATTTTGTTTGATTAAGAAAGGTTCCATAATCCAATTGTTTTATGTTAAACCCCAAAAAATAGGACAACTATCCCATCATACACATCTCAAACTCTCTACTCATTGTCTTAGAGAACTCATCACAAAGTTTTTTATTAGGAGATCCAAAGAGTATATCATCCACATAAATCTGAACAATGAGCAAATCATCTCCAATTTTGCTAAGAAAAAGGGTGGTGTCTACTCTCCCCTTAACAAACTCCCTTTCTAGTAAAAATGTGCTAAGCCTCTCATATCATGCTCTTGGTGCCTGCTTTAAATCATACAAAGCCTTTTTTAATTTAAAAATATGATTTGGAAATTGGGAACTCTCAAAACCTTGGGGTTGTTCTACAAACACATCCTCTTTTATTTCTGTATTCAAAAAGGCACTCTTGACATTCATTTGATAAAGCTTAAATCCTTTATAACAGGTAAAGGCTAATACCACTCTAATGGCTTCCAATCTAACTACAGGGGAAAATGCCTCCTCAAAATCTATCCCTTGTATTTGGTTATACCCCTTAGCCACCACTCTTGCTTTATTCCTAACCACCACTCCAGAATCATTCACCTTGTTCTTAAAGACCCACTTTGTCCCAACTACACTTTGTCCCTTAGGGCTTTCTACAAGCTCCCAAACTTCATTCCAGACAAATTGGTTCAACTCCTCCTGTATGGCTAAAATTCAAAACTCATCAGTAAGGGCTTGGTTTATGTTTGTGGGTTCAGTCATTGAGATAAAGGCATAGTGGCTCACCTCCTTCCTAAGTCCATGACTAGTCTTAACTCCATTAGAATGGTCTCCTAGGATCAAATCCTTAGGGTGACTTGTAGAGTATCTCCAATCTCTAGGTAAGGTCTGAGAAGGTCCAACCCTTTCCTCCAGATCTAAATTTTCAACTCCTTGGGTGACATCTCCTACTCCTATGTTTTGGTGACCTACTTCCTTCTCCAAATTTTTTACTCCAGTAGTAATCTCTTCAATATCATCATCATCCTCAACTCCATGCTTTTTAGGATCAGACTCATCAAATACTACATGGGTAGTCTCTTCCACCACTAAAGTTCTCTTGTTAAACACCCTAAAAGAGTTCCCAACACTAGAATATCCCAAAAACACTCCATCAGATTTAGGATCAAATTTTCCCAAGTGAGACTTCCCATTATTATGAATGAAAACCTTACAACCAAAGACATGAAGGTGGGAAAGATTGGGTGTCCTACCCTTAAGGATCTCATAGGGTGTCTTTTCTAATTTGGCTCTAACGTTCACCCTATTCAACACATAACATGCTGTGTTAATCGCTTCAGCCCAAAAGTATTTTGGAAGTGAATACTCAGCAAGCATGGCTCTAGCGGCTTCCACCAAGGTCCGGTTCTTCCTTTCAGCTACCCCATTCTGCTGAGGGGTCCTAGGAGCTGAAAATAATGCCACTTCCTAGGTTTTGACTTTTGATCAAAAGTAGGTGTCATCCTAGTTTTCTTACATGCATCTAATTCATTTTGAATCTTCAAATTTATGCTTTTTAAGACTTCATTCTCAATCCTCAAGTTTTTCTTCATCTCTTTAGACTTCTTAAAATCAGAATCAAGTGAGGTGTGTACGACTTTTAGTGACTCATGCTCTTCAATTAATTCACAATGTTTTTTGTTTAACTCATCAAATTCATCAAGTAGAGCCATATGATTTGAATCAATTGTAGAATGATCTTTAGTCATAATTGCAAGCTCTTTTTGTAACTCCAAAAATTCCAATTTTAAACTTGCATGTGTTTTCTTGAGTTTCCTATATGATGCATGAATGTTTTCAGAAACTTCAAGAAGTTGGTCTTAAGAAAGTTCACATACATCTTCTTGATCAAGATGATCGTCTGCCATCAAGCACAATTTTGTTGTCCCATCTTCTGGTTCCGTCTCCGATGAATTCGATGCAGAATCCGCCCAAAACATCTTTTGGAGTTTCTTCTTATCCTTCCTAAACTTGGATTTCTCCTCACCCTTTCATTTGTTTGAGTGATCTTCAAGTGTAGGACAATCGGCTTTCACATGTCCAGGCTTCCTGCATTCATAACACACAAGATCAGAAGATCCTTTAGAATATTTCTTATCCTTACCTTTTCTCCAATGATGCTTTTGCTTCTTCCTTAGAAAGTTTCTGAATTACCTTGAGATGAAGGCAACTTCATCGCTCTCAGACCCGGAAGAATTGAAGACAGATTTGTGTGCCTTTAGTGCCACCATTTTCACTTTCTTTTACTCACCTGCATCAAGATTTCTTTGATTCACCTCTTGCTCGTAAGCAATGAGTGAGCCAAGTAAGTTGTCAATCGAATACATGTTCAAATCCTTAGATTCAGTTATAGCAGTAATTTTAGCATCAAATGAGGAAGGCAAGCATCGTAAAATCTTGTTTACTTTTTCAAAATTCGAAAGCTCTCTTCCTAAGGCATACAAAGAAGTAGCAATCTGAGTAAATCTCGTATACATTTCAGAAATTGATTCATGAGATTTCATACGAAAAAATTTGTAGTCATGTAAGAGAATGTTCAAACGGGATTGTTTAACTTCATTAGTGCCTTCATAAGTAATACACAATTTATCCCAAATTTTTTTACCAAATTTGCAAGTGGAAACACGCATGTACTCTTCTGATTTTAAAGCACAGAAAAAATAATTAAGATATTTTGCATTCAATTGAGTCAAATCCCTATCATCTAAAGTCCATTCAGTAAAAGGAAGTGGAACAGTAATGCCATTAAGTTTACCAGTTGGAGGTGTGTAACCATCCGTAACAAGCATCCACATGCGATAATCAGTAGATTGTAAAAATATAGACATGCAAGTTTTCCAAAAATCAAATGAGATATTATCAAACAAAGGTGATCGGGAAATAGCATACCCTTCCGGTGTATTACGATTCCCAAAGTTAGCCATGGATAAAAATTCAAAAAGTTTTCAAACTTAGTTTTTATGAATCCCACTCTAATACCACTTGAAAGTTCGTTAGGGATGTTAACCCTATAGAACTGGCCCAAGGCTAACTAAGAGGGGGGTGAATTGGTTTTTAAAAAATTTCTTTAAGCAAAGCACGAATGCAAATCAAATCACCACAAAACTAAATGCGGAAGAAAATAAATGCGGAAGCAGTAAAAAAATAAGAACACAAGGGTTTATAGTGGTTCGGTCAACTCGACTTATGTCCACTCCCTGAAGGCGCCCTCTGAGTATTGCACTACAATCGTGACTCTCCTTTAGCCCTCACATCTAGGCGGAGAAGCCTTTACAAACACCTCTTTTTGCCACACCCGACAAGGCAGAGAACCTTCCTCCTTTTGCTTCCTCCTGAAGCAGGCAGAGAACCTCGATCGCTTACTGGAACTTACCTCTCCCAACCCTTCCAAGGATAAGAGACTCTAGGGAAGAAGAAGTGGAACAATGCTTGGAGCAACCCTTAAGAATCCCCTCACAAGCTCCCCCTCACAATATCCTCTCTCTCTCTCTCTCTCTCTCCCTCTCTCTCTCTCTCTCCTTTAGGTTTTCTCAGGTCAAGACAACAGGTAAGGATGTTCAAAAATGTTGAACAACAGCTCTTAAATAGAATAGCTTCAAAGGAGCTTATTTATTGCACGTTGTCGACTATATCGTCCAGGACGATATGGACATCATCCTAGCCGATCAATACAAATCCCATGAGATCGGTCAGAGCATCGCTCTGAATGCAAACTGGATGATTGAAAATTAGCTTGATCGTCCCGGACGATCTCACGATTGTCCTGGACGATCAGTTCAAATCAGAGGAAAATCATCCAGAGTATCGCCCTGAATTCAAGCTGTCCGATCTAGATTATCCAGGAATAACTAAAGTTTTTTTACTAGATCATCCTGGCCGATCCTGTGATCATCCAGGATGATGTGATTGTATCAATCATCCTTAATTACGGCCTTGATTTTCTGATCAATTAAGGCATAATTGTGAATATCGTCTAGGCCCATCCAAGATCGTCTTGGCCGATTACCAAAAATACATAATACCTTAATTGTTTATGGCGGCAATTTCTTTCTATTTTGAGTCTATCGTCCAGGCCGATACAAGTATCGTCCAGGCCGATTGGCTAATAACGGCTGCCTTAATTAAAACCCTGATTAGATTTTCTATTTTAAGCCTGATCGTCCAGGCCGATGTAAATATCGTCCTGGCCGATTTGAGTAAAAACAAAAGTTCCAAGTCTCTCAAGTGTGTTTTTGTAGGGTTACTTTGCATCAGTCACACTAAAGATTATAATTAACTTAAGAAGGGAAAAATAAAATTGCAGACTGACTCAACCCTAATCTACCCCATCTTGACCTGGCTACATTTTTCCGTCCGATCTTTGATTCCTGAAAAGTCAGTAGTAAAAGACAGTCCAAGAAAAGTAAGAGTGTTTTCCAATCATCAAAACATAGTTCATAGACCTTAATTTGCAACAATTACTTCTCAAAATATGTAGATGCAGTTACGTTGAGAGAAGTAAAAGCTCATTATATTCAAAAAATTTTAAAAATTATTTCATATATCAATTTAGTTTTCCTCACTGGATCATATCGAACAATAATCCTTCATTTAAAAGTGCTAAAATTTTAAAAAATAAATTTACTATACAACAAAACATTGATTAAAGATACTCAATAATTTATTACCCTCATATAAATAGATGGGATGAGGCCTTCAATAAAACTCTAATTGAAGTCTTAAAGAAAACATTAGATGATAATAAGCATCAATGGAATGAAAAGTTGGTTGAAGTTTTATGGACATATTTAACTACATACAGAAATCCAACTCAATCTACGCCATTTGCATAAGTCTTTGATGCAAAAGCTATTATCTCTCTGGAGGTACAATTACCTTCACTCTAAATTGCAGAAAACTATAACAAAACTTTAGAATAGAATGCCAAACTTTAATTAAAAGTGCTCAAATTTTTAAAAGAGACACAACTACAAGCTCAATAAAACACAAGTTATATAAAGCCATGATTATTCAAGCTCATGACTAATTTGTTCATCTAAGGACATTCCAGCTAGGAGACTTCATTTTAGTTCTATGAAAACTATCTTAGAAAATTGAAAGATAGGAGACAAATTTCAACTAATGCGGGAAGGTATGTTCGTGATGGAGAAAGTTTACCTTGAAGGTTCTTATCATTTGGTTGATTATAAAGGATATCATCCTAAGTTACTTATCAATGGATGATATCTTAAGAAGTATTATAATGGTTAATACACTAAAAGAAACTTTCAATAAAAAAAAAATGTATTGAAGTAGGAGTTATTTTATCTTCCAATCATATTTACATTCCATTCCCCTTGCACATTAGGATCACAAGAAGGATTATATAGGCTCTCCTTTATAGGAATAGGTAATCCCGAGGATGGACTATCTAAAAAATTATCAAATTTCTTAGTCATAGCAACTACTAGAGCAGTCAAAAATAGGAAGGGCATCAAACTCATACACATTGGCTACTCTCTTATGATTCATCCTATTATAAGGACACTAGAAGTTGGTTATTAATATTTCTTCTATCAAGACATAAGCTTCTTCAAAAGGTTTTGATATCAAAGATCCTCCAATTGTTGCATCAATTATATACCTAAGGGATCCTACGTGTCTATTACAGAAGGTGTGTATCGCAAACCAATTAGGAAAAGTATGGTGAGGATGTATTCCAAACATCTTCTTAAATCTTTCTCAACTCTGATAAATTAACTCTCCATCAAACTAAAAAAATAAGGTAATATCATTTATTAGTTTTGCTATTTTTTTAAGGTGGCAAGTACTTTGGTAGGAACTATGAGCCAATTTGTTTCAAGTGGTTATAGAGTCTGGAGGAAAAAAAATTCAACCACATCTTTACTTTGTCCCATAAAGAAAAAAAATAAATGAAATCTAATAGAATCATCGTTGACTCTAATGTACTTGAATGTTGTGCAGATCTCCATGAAACAGGCTAGATATAAGTTGGGATCCTCAATAGAATTTCCCTCAAATTGGTAATTTTGAACCATTTGGATTATTACAGGTTTCAACAAAAAGCAGTTAGCTTGGATGGTTTGTTAGATGATACTTTGGTGAATTTCATCTACTAAGGGATTGACATAATCCCTAAGAGCATTAGGTTAGTCCTCATCTAGGTTTCATTCGGCCATTTCTAATTCTAAATGTTTTTAATTTTTTGAACTTTTGTGAGGGTCATTTATAGAGGTAATATGTTAATTCCTATTTGAGGGAATTTCTTTAATTTTTTGAGTGTGTTAATTCCTATTTTAAAAAATAAAGGTGATGCACAAGATTGTACAAATTATAGAGGTATTAAGTAAATGTGTCATACTTTAAAACTATGGGTGCGAGTTATGGAGCATAGGTTGCGGCATGATACTAATGTTTCTCAAAATCAATTTGGATTCATGCCGGGTAGATGTTTTGTTGTGAAAGCTCTCCAGTTACAGGCATTTCATGCCGGTAAGGGCATTCAGCACCTCGAGTGCATTCTCCACGCACATAGAAACTGCAAACATGAGCCCGATTTCTCTTGTAATATGGTGTAGTCCTTTGAAGCTTTAAAATGGTATCATTTGGACGTATCTTCCCATATGAAGAATCATAGTCTATTCCAGCTCTTGCCTGTAAATGAACAAAATAAATACATTTAATAAAGTTAATTGACGATACTATATATGGAGGGGTTGGTAGTGGGATTATAATACAAAGTTAAGTGTGGCAGAGATGAGGATGCTCAGGTGGATGAGTGGCTTTACCCTTAGAGATAGGATACGAATTGAGAATATATGTGAAAAGGTTGGAGTAGCTCCAGTAGAAGATAAGATTAGAGAGAGTCGCCTTAGATGGTTTGGTCACATAAAAAGGCAGCCTTATGATGACCCGATTAGAAGAGTAGAGGTATTACATTTGACTTGTATTAAGAAAGTTAGGGGTAGACCTAAAAAGACTTGGTTAGAAAATATTATGATTGACCTTTCTTTATTAGATTTAAATGAGAATTTGACCTTTAATAGGACAGAATGGAGAAAAAGGATTCATGTAGCCAACCCCACATAGTGGGATAAAGGTATTTAGATGCCCTGTCGAGATCACATACCAGGATTGTGCATAATTGCTATAGTTTTCCACCACTGGGATAAGCTGTATACCCTAGTTTCTAATCTTGATTTTAACTGGGCGACGGCCTATCGCTTTTTTTGTCACACTAATGCCCCCTTTCATGTTGGAGAGAGTAGCTTTTTTTCTTAAAGATGCTAGGACTATCCAGCACGTCCTTTGCACCTTTGTGATTCTCAAAGACAGCGACCAAATCCATATCACTCCCCTTCTTTCACTCACCACTTTTTACATCATGACCAATCATGAATTCACTGCAACCGACTTGATCTTTTGCTACATCAAACATTTGACTACAATTCAAGATCCATGTCAGAGAAGGAAGCCCAATCTTAATCTAGGACACATCATTGAATATGTTCTAGAATCCAAATAAAACCATCAATATCCTACTCCTCCCGACCTTCAGCCACCCTTCTACTCAAATAGTTCCTTTAACATCCTTCACAGTACTCGTCTCCACCCTGGGGATGAGGAATCTTAGGGGGCCAAAGAGGAGGAGGCTCCTTCTCCTCATCCTGTACCTATTCCTCTTCGCCAGCACTCTCACCTGGATTAGTTGGTGGAGAGATTTGATTAGTGGGAGACCCATTTTGAGGCTTATGTTGCTGCATAGGAGTAGTAACATACTGAGGACATCATCT
Organism: Dendrobium catenatum; assembly: GCF_001605985.2. Classification (NCBI taxonomy): domain Eukaryota; kingdom Viridiplantae; phylum Streptophyta; class Magnoliopsida; order Asparagales; family Orchidaceae; genus Dendrobium; species Dendrobium catenatum. The sequence continues at coordinate 419,138 of NW_021318874.1, forward strand.
GTATGCATCACTAGCACGACCAGGACATGGCCTTGTTTGGATCTCATTTTGCATCATTGACCAATTTCTTTCAGCCACCACCACCACCACCTCCTCCATCTAATGATCAGGGTCCCTCATTTTACTAGTTATTTTTATGTTGTTTTTCTATAGCATGTTTTTCTTATGGTTGTTTTAATTTTTGTTCTTTTTTTTAGTTTTCTCCTCCTTTTTATGATGTCAAAAGGGGGAGTAGTCTGCTGTACATTATACTTTGATTCTGGAATTTAGTAAACTATTTTTTCATTACACTATTTCTATTAGAATATCAAAACTGCTTAAACTTTTCTTATTATGTTTGTCATCATCAAAAAGGAGGAGATTGTTGCAAATCTAAGTTTATGGATTAGACTTTTAATGATAGCAAACATTCATAATTATCTACGACTGCCTTACCTACTAGCTTTTTAGGTCCACAAAATCTAGTGCAACTCAAGGTAGCTCAAGATTGGGTAGATTTAGTTTGAGTTAGTTTGTAATTTTTCCTTTCTTGAGTTCGTTATAAAAGTGATACCTGATGCTAAGTAACCTTGCGTACACACACTTGAGGGTTTTTCTATTATTTTCTATTTTGAGTACATCATCCTGGATGATGTTCATATCGGCTAAGACGATCCGACAAAAAATAGAAACCTAATTAGGGCATCCTGGTTAAGGTGTTGACCTCATTTTTGATATGAGGTCACTAAGGCCTTTCCAAACTCCAGATTAATTCTAAATCATAGGATCCACTCTAGACCATAAGATCCTTTCCTAGAGCCAAACCTTAGGATCCACTCTAGACCTTAAGATCCTTTCCTAGAGCCAGACCTTAGGATCCACTCTAGACCTTAGGGCCTACTCTAGAGCTTAGGATTCTCTAGATCCTAGATCTTAGAACCCCTCTAGATCCTAGGACCATTCCAGACTCAAATCAATCCCTACCTTTGATCAACTCCAGACTCAAATCAATCCCTACCTTTGATCAACTCGAACTTCAAGTAAATCCCAACCTTTGATCAATTCAAATCTAAAGCTTCATTCAGCTCAAATCTCAAACTTCATTCAAGCCTCAAACATACCCAAACTTTGATCCAATCAAATTGACAATCCAAACTTCAACCTAGACTTTGATCATACCTTTAATCTAGCTTTGACCCTATCCATTCATTAACAATTACGACATGATTATAAATGATTTGGATACTCCAACATTAATCATTCAAACTTAAAATCCATTCCAAATCCAGAAATTCAGACTCAAATCCAAAGTCTTAAGGCCCTGTTCTAAAGACCCTTTTTAAAGATTTTTCAAACATCTCAAAACAAAGTCAAATGGCCTCTGATTCAGAGTCTATCTCCTACAAAGTGATAAGATATTTCTCTAGAGGTTACCCTCCAATTTTGAGCCCATCTTTAGGAGTTTGGGTGGACAGCTTAGGGGGAAGATTCTTTCAAAAAGTAGAATATGAAAAAGTCTCTAATCTTTGCTTTGCTTGTGGAAAGATTGGGCATGTTGACAAGAATTGTATAAAACCAAAACATCTGCTTAAGGAGGTAGAGGTGGAGGGAGACTATGCAATTGCAGGAAAATCGTTGGAGCATTCTACTTCTGAAGTTTCCACTTACGGCCCCTGGATCCTGGTTAACAACAGGAAAAAAAGCTTCTTTAAGCAAAACAACAAATGGATCAATCCTAACTATGTCAAGCCTATGAAGAAAACTGAAACAGAGGTGGTTGTTAAAAATAAATCACTAAGTGATTTCCCTAAAGAAGTTGCTCAGGCGGTAACAGAGGCTATTAAATCTTCTAATATACAAATAGAAGAAGGAGAAATCTGCAGTTTCGACTTTAATCAGGAAAATAACTCAATGGGAAAGGGTTGCTTGCGAACTCAGGTAAATCCTAAGGGATTACCTGCGAACTCAAGTACTCCCTATCATAATTCTGAAGACAAAGATCAGGAGGTTGTTATGGAGTATGGTGACCATCAAATGCATCGAAAAAATGACAGTCTAGACAGGTCTGTTATCCAAAACCAAGCAGATCTGAATAATGTTAAAAACATGAAAGCTGGGAGTGGGAACTCTAATCCAGGATTTTGTTTGAACAATATCAGCTGCCAAAACCAATTTTCCATGCTAATAGCAGATCAAGAGGAAATTGAGGATGTTATTCCATAAGGTAATCCTACTACCGATAGTGGTAGGAAAGAAAAGAAAGCAATGAACAAAGAAAATACAAGATCTGATAGCAATACCAATCCGAAGGAAATTCCTGTAATTGAAGAAGTTAAATTAAAGCTGCAAAAGGAACTTCGATCATTGGGAAATGTTTCTTTTAAATCAAAAACAAGGAAAAGAGATTCAAAGATTATTTTTAGTGGGTCCAATCCCACTTCAAAGAAAAAACGAGTTCTCTAATTTTTTGGAATTGTAGGGGGGCAAGGAAAGTAGTGGCCTCCAGGTATTTAAAAGAAGTGGTGAAGGATAATGAAGCTTTGTTTGTAGGTATCATGGAAACTAAAATTTCATCTATGGAACCTATGGAAATCAAAAAAATTATTGGTGAATGGTGGGATTTCTTCCTATATCTGGCTTCAGGCTTATCAGGGGGAATCTTAGTTTGTTGGAGACAAGACTTGGCTGTTTTTGAAGTTATTGATGCTAATGAGCAAATGGTTATTGGGGAACTGAAAATAAAAAATCATCATACTTGGATGATTGCTTCCATCTATGGTAGTAGGAATTGCAATAAAAGAAGAGAGCTTTGGCATGATTTGGAAAATTATTTTAATAATGATTTGCCTTGGATTATTGGGGGAGATTTTAATTGTATAATCTCACAAGATGATAAAAGAGGAGGCAGGAAATTTGTTCATTCTCAAGGAACACTGGATATGATTTCATTCATGAATAGAGGAGACTTACATGAAGTTGGATATTTGGGTCCTAAATACACTTGGTGCAACAATAAAGATGGAAGAGGAAGAATATTAGAGAGACTTTATCGGTGTCTTATCAACAGTGCTGCTCTAAATCTTCTTCAATCAACAGTGGTTAAGCATCTACCTAGGATAGCTTCGGATCACTGTCCTATTGCTATCAAAATTTTGGAATCCAAAACTACAAAGTGCAAGAAATTTGTTTTTGAAGATATTTGGTTGTCTTATAAAGCTTCCTACTCTATTGTGTCAGGGGCTTGGAGAAAAAAATCAAATGGTTCGACTTCCAGAATTTTTAAACTCCAAATTCAAGAGGGTTTTGAGGTCTCCTTTCTTTTGGAATAAAGAGAAACATAAAAATTTGTTAGAGTTGAAACAAAAACTGAAAATCGAAATCCTAGAATTGCAATGTGAAGAAATAAATTCGGGTGGCTTATCTGACATCAAACTTTGCTCCTTAAGAACAAAAATTGCTGAATTTAACAATACTTTGGGAAGGCTTAGCATTTGGTGGAGACAAAGAGCTAAAATTCATTGGATGAATGAAGGAGATACCAATTCAAAATTCTATCATGCTTATGCTTCTTCAAGGAGAAATTCCAATAAAATTAATGGTATTAAAAATGAGGAAGGGATTTTTTGTGAAGATAAGCAAATTATTGAAGACATTTCTCAAATACTTCAACAAGAAATGGAAATTCAGGCAATGTAGATTGAATGATTGGCCGGATCCTTCTTACCAACTGAATATTGAAGAATGTAACGTGCTCAGTAAAGAGTTCACTTTCAATTAGCTAGAGGAGGTCATTTTAAACTTGGGTTCTAACATATCTCCAGGTATGGATGGAATAACTTATTCTTTTATTAAATCATACTGGGTTATTATAAAAAATGATGTTTGGTCTGCCATAAAAGAGTTTTTTAATTCGGGAATACTGTGTCCTGAATGGAAGGAAACCAGTGTTATCCTGATTCCCAAAGTGGTATCTCCATTAACTCCTGATAAATTCCGTCCTATTAGCTTGTGTAACTCTATATACAAGATTGTTGCAAAGATGATTTTGAATAGAATGAGCTTTATTTTTCCTAAAATCATTTCGGATGTTCAAAGTGCTTTTATCAATGGCAGATCAAGTGTTTCTAGCCCAAGAATTATTCAATAAATTTTGGCATTCTAAAGCTAAAGAAGGATTGGTAGCCATCAAAATTGATATGGAGCAAGCCTATGACAGCATGTGTTGGGCTACTTTGGAAAAGGTTATGAATTGGTTTGGGTTTCCTAAATCCTTTTCTAAAATCATTTTAGAATGTGTGATTAATCCTAAGTTCTCTATTTTAATCAATGAAGAAAGCTCAAGGTGGATTGAAGCCAATTGTGGATTCAGGCAAGGGTGTCCCTTGTCACCTTTCCTCTTTATTATCTGCTCTCAACTCTTGAGTGAAGAATTTGGTAACATAGGGAAGAAATCGCTATTAAAGCTAGCTCTAACGATCCTTTAATTTCTCACCTAATGTATGCCGATGACATTGTGATTTTTTCAAGAGCAAACAAGTCTTCTTTAAGAAATATTTTCAAGATCTTAAATAACTATTGTGCTTGGACTCGACAGAAGATAAATTTCAACAAATCAGCGGTCATTTTCAGTAAAGCTGTTAAAAGAAAGGATTGTAAAGCATTACTCAAAATCACCAAAATGAAGATGGTAAAAGAACTGGATTACCTGGGAGTTAAAATTGCTCTTAGAAGATTAGTAAAAGCGGATTTCAACAAAATTATTGAGAAATCTACAGCCAAATTGAACATTTGGGGAACAAAGTTTATTTCTCTTGTGGGCAAAGTCACCTTAATCAAAGCCTCTGTTCTCTCGCTAGCTACTTATCAAGCTAGTCACTCTTTGATTCCTTTGAGTATTTTATACAAAGTGGTATGTATGTGTAGAGATTTTCTATGGAATAAGAGTGATGGTAATTATGGAATGCATTTTGTTTCATGGAGTAATATGTGTAAGCCTAAAGATAAAGGTGGTTATGGAGTGCAATCCTTAGTTGAGAAATTGAGACCATTGAGAGCTAAACATGCTCTCAATTTCATCATGAATCCAAATACTCTTTTAAATAGAGTGTTAAGAGCTAGATATGGGAATGTATTGTGGAATGGTATATATCGCAACAATCCCTCCTCGACATGGAAGATAATTCAGAATGGTGCTGAATATTTATTTCCTGTGCTTAGATGGAGTATTTCAAATGGAGAGTATGTTGATACTTTTAAAGATATATGGATACTTGATAAAACTCTAGATAAATGGCCTACATTTGTCTCTATTATTGAAAATAAATACATCCAAGTTTCTGATTTCATCATAAAAGGCAGTTGGGACATTGAAAAATTAAAAAATTGTTTTGGCAAATTTCTGATTGATTTAATCCTATCTATTCCGATTCATTCAAGCCATATTGAAGACAAAATGGAATGTATCAAAAAGATCTCTTGGAAATCGGTTGCAGCAATTATCTATGAGAAGAAGTGTAATGCTTTCAGCGAAGACGAAAATTATAAATGGAGGAAGAAATTAAAGTTAAAACCAAAAATTGATATGTTCTGGTGGAGAATTAGTAAAAATGCCATTCCTACATTTGCTATGCTCTCTTACAGGAGGTTAATAAATCATGAAGGATGTCCTAGAGGATGTTCGGATACAGAGAATACAGACCATATTGTTATAAGATGTTTTTTCATAAAGAAGGTTTTCAAATTACTGAAGGAATGGAATTTCGGTACTCCAGAGTTTGATTCGGTGGAGGACTGTTATCAAGTTTTAAGCAGGTTGGCTAACAGCAATCCTTATTTAGGAAATCTTATTTGCTCTGTTATTTTCTATTGCTGGAATAGTAGAAACCAATTGGTTCATGGTGGATGTGATGATAGCTGCTATGTCATAGCTTACAGAGCTGTTATCCAATCTATTTCTTCATTTAAAAATGGCTTAATCTGTGAGAACTGGGATGCCAATCAGCTTTTTAAGCTGTCTAAATCCTCTTGGCTTCCTCCTCCTCCGGATTGGATCAAAGTGAACGTGGATGCTTCTATTTTTCTCAATAATAGTACTGGCATTGGAGGTATTTTCAGAGACTGTAAAGGTAGAGGTTTAGCTGCCTTTGGATTTCATACTATTCATTGGGATATTGCGCAAATGGAACTTTTAGCTATTCTATCTTTGAGGGATCATATCAAAGATTGGATGCTTGAAGCCAAAGGTATTGTAATTGAAGGAGATAACCTTAATGTTATCAATATCTTTCAAAATGCCTTAAAAAAGAATAAGTGGAATCATGAAGAATTCCTAAATCTTAAGGATTTAGATTTTCTTCATAATTTTCAACATTTTATTTTTTCATTTGTCAATAGGGATTGTAATAAGTTAGCCAATTTTTGTGCTAACTATGCTCATTTCTCTTCTTTCTTTTGGGATGATTTCTCTAGTGGAGGAGTTCCTCCTTCAATTCTTGAATTGTTGAAAGGTGGAATCTTCTTGTAATGATTAGTTTGGGTAATAATAATTTTACTATAAGCAATTTTTCAAAAAAAAAATTTGAGCTTATGGCACTTTAGAATAAACATCTTATGATATTATGGGTTCTCTAAGCTAATCTACCTAAGTAGCTAAGATTAAGAGCTTATCAGTACGAGTCAATTTAATTAATGGTATTGCATAATGTGAATGATATTAAACTATCAATAAGTTTTTTATTTTATTTCACATATTTAAGCTTTTAGACAAATGTAAATAATATAAATAATTTTTACGTGCAACGGTGATAACCAACTAGAAAATATAGGGGAGAGTTTCTTCTTGAGAGAATCTTTGAGCCTTCAATTTTTTTGATGATTTATTCATCTTTCAAGTATATAAAAAATATAAGAATAATCGAACGACATATAAAAGCCCTTTTAAAAATCTAGCTTTGCCCATATTTTAGCTATCAAAACTATATATAACTCAAATTTTTTTTTCCCAAACCATTTGGAAATCTCTATATGTTGATAACACAATTATATAATGATATCGTAAAGCCACCCATGATGAAAATTTTGATTCATCTAATAAATGATTAAATGATTTATAAAATTCCTTAAATGGAGCATGTTCCTATCGCTATTAATGTTAAAGAGAATGAACAAATTCAATATAGCATGTGATGGTCATAATTTCAAAATATAACTAAGAAAAATGATGATCCTCCTCTTAAGAGAAGAAAAATCAATCCATTCATCCTATAGTTCAAGTATGGGGATTGTGATTTTTTATATCAAGTTGTGTGCTCCAAAAATTAAGTGCGCTCCCAGCCTCTCCGCGCCATCGGTCTATTTTTTTAAGTGTTTGTCACGAAGACAGAGAGTTTTAATGAGCTTCAGTTCCGAATGAATTTTCAGAAGGCAGATTGGGTTTTAGATTAGACACCACCCAGAGATTTCACCCTCATTTTGTGAGTACTTTTTGATCTGAGTTCTGGTTTCCTATAGGCGCAAGCCCCTATAGTTAATTACCCCTCCTGATAACAAGATAAAACTTTCAATTAAGGCTAGTTATTAAAGCGGTCACATAGCTTATAAACCTATCATACAATATCAATAATCTTAGGGAATGAATTTTGAATTTGGATTTTGAACTTTAAGAATTTAAGGTTTATCACCATAAACTTAAAACTGGTGGTTGGGGAAATGAAGACGAGCCCGATCAATATCCCATGGTTCTGTCGTCCCGAGCTGTGATGTAGTCTACTTAGTCAGAGGAGGTAGTCGACCCAACCTGACAGAAAGTATCTTATAAGTAGTCATGGGTTGCTTCATCCAAGAATACCTTCTAGACCTGGATTGATGTTTACCTAACGGGATATATCTGAATCCACCTTAGCTAAAAAAGGGCTTTATGCCCATCAAATATACCCTATGATCCATCGCTCAAGGGTTTGACACCATTAGGGAACATACGGTCTTTGGTCGTGATCATAATATAATTGTGCCATATTGCGGCTTTACCACCCAATCAGAGGGCTCGTGCCACATCCCTATTTGCAAAAGACTATTTGATGATGAATCGTAGTGATACACCTAACATGCATTCGCTCTTTTTGAGCTGAGGTCAATTTCAAATTTTCACACCCAACAAAAGGTTGCAGAAGGTGGATGATTTTTAGTTTTAAGTTTTTTAGGTGATATGTTTCATTTTAAGAACTTGGGATTTTATTTGACTAAATATTTGACCCCTCATGTTGATATTTTCTGTCAACACGGCCATCATCAAAGTGGTATTAAGGTCCATTATACTTTTGAAAGATATTGGGAGGCATTTTGTACTTCAAGTCATGTCAACTCCGATAATTTTGAGGATGATGAAACTTAAATATTTGAGCCACGCAGCATTCTCGAAATGTTAGATTTGTGACTTAGATGTGACGATTAGAGAACATGCGGGTTGTAGCATTTGACCCTATGTAGCCTTCTCGGACATTGGTGTTTGTAACTTTAACATGTAGACCGGAGCACAAGCATGGGTTATAGCATTTGACCCTGCGTAGCTTTCTCGGATATTACTGTTTATAACTTAAACACGTTGACTGGAGTGAATACAAGGGTTATAGCATTTCAGTTTAGAGGATTATATTTAATACATAAGGGGCATTTTTTATATATTTAAATATGATCCATTTACACAAGTGATTTTGTTTAAAAAATGCCCGAGATTTCATTTAAGGGCGTACAAACGTCTTTTTTCTACTTATATATGTATGTTGCGGAACCGGTGGCATTAATCTAAATCAAGTTTCATTTGAAACACATAGAAGATATCCCTTTATCATTATTGTCCCACTTAACATAGCTTGCAGGGAATGCTTGTTTAATAGGCATTAGGAGATCGTGCTCGTGTTCGTAGGAGACGTATCTTGCTTGTTATAAGTTCCCCTATTCTCTCCCATAGGTAGTCTGATTTATTTGATGCAAGTTTCTTGTCCTTGCTTGTAGGCTAGTTGTTGTGGGCACTATGGATTCTCTATTCATGTTTATAAGTGAATGGTAACATAAACTATAAGTTCCTCGCTTCTATACTAGATAGACTAATTTATTTTGTAAGAGCTTCTCATATGCCTATAACATAATCAAAGAGCACACTACAAATTCTTTGGCTCCCATTTACAGGTAACTTGTAGTGTGCATCGTTCAGTTCTACAAAAACCTTGAGCAATGCTATGTCTTGATACATGCTTATCTCCACATAGCAAAGGGTTACCAAAGAACTTTCATAAAGGAACGTAGTGAAGTCCTTTGTTGCAGGATATCAAATAACAATTAATTGTTAAATGTTCTATTGTCTAATCTTATTTAGCATAGAGTCCCAATTTTGCTTAATTGATATTGGATGATATCACTCATGGATAGTCTATAATGTAGTCATTCTGAAACCTTACAAAGATCATCATTACCAAAATACTTGAGATTTCCAATTTCATTAGAGAAAATCATCATATTCATTTTTAACCAAAAAGACTCGTTCAGGGATCCTTAAGAAACATATTTTAATAATGATGTGTCTACCATGATTCATATGAATAATTTTCATGAACAAACAAGTTTGATATCATAATCAAATTATTAGTTTCAGCTTCTATTCATCGTAATTTGATATAAACATCCACAATGAGCCTCCCATCGATGTTGTAGTTCCCTTGCCTTTAAGTCTATGGCATTGTCAACACCTATGCTACCATAATCATAACCATTGTTTTAATATTAAAACATAAGTCGCAAGCCATATTGCATGGAATGAGTTCATTACAGGTATCAGGATTTTAATTGGTAAGGAGATCATGTCAGGTACGTTATATGTTTTGATTATTTGGATGAGTTGGAACAATAGGTGCAAGGTTAAAATGGAAAAACTGGTAGTAGTAAGTTAATGATTGCTTCTTCAATTTTAAGCTTCTTGAGCACGGTAAAACAAGATATCTTCCATTCAGAACACTGGGATGCTTATCAGTCTTTTGGACTGCTTTCGAATTATTGGCATCCTCCTCCCCCTGAGTGTCTTAAGATTAATCTTGATGCAACTGTTAAAGACAACTATATGGCTGGTATTAGAGGTGTAATAAGAGATGATAAAAGAAGATTTATCTTTGCTTTTGGAAGGAAGAAGTTGCATTGGGACAGTGCACAAATGGAGCTAATGGCTTTCAAAGCTTTGGAAGATATTAATAAAGAATGGATGAAAGATACCAAAGGCATTATTTTGGATGGTGACAATAAAAATGTTCTCCAATATCTTCATAATTTGTACATCAAACCGAAGATCATTAAGGAGAGCTATTCCGGTGGTGAAGGTATTTCCTTTTTTTTAAATTTCAATAATGTCATCTTCAATTATGTTAATCAAAATTGTAATAAGTTAGCTGATCATTGTACTAACTTAGCTCTATCCTTTGATTTTGATTGGGACATGTTTCTTGAGGATAACTTTCCTTCTTCCTTTGTTAAGATTGTAAAGGAAGAGAGTGTAAGGTGGTGGAATCCTCATTAGCTTGTATATAGGCTTCGCTCTAGTTTTTTTTTATTATTGCTTCTTAGCATTTCTCAAAAAAAAAAAAAAAACCATATTGCATGGGAAGATTATCCATACTATCACTTAGGTGATACCAAATGTACTTTGCCAATTGAAAGTTTAATCATCTTTTGACAACTTTGGTTATATATGAAGGAGTCTAAATATCCTAAACCAAAGAAGTTGCGGAAGAAGACTGATTCAAACATTGAATTATGAACTTAACCTTTGTTTTATTAATTTAGCACATTACAATGTATGTTGGATTTAATAACATAACTGTATTTAACATGTACCAATTTTTTTTTTTTATTGTTGAATGTATGATTTAAATTTAACTTTTAAAATAGGCTTTAGATATTATTTAATCACAATCATTTTAGAAACCATTCTTCATAATCATTCCATTTTTTTATATCATGTGAGGGTCTTTTAATTTTTTAAAATATGGTCCAAGTCTTTTGTTCAATCAAATCCAAGTTCTTTTAGTTTTAAGTCACTTGCTTTCACTGGAAATTTTGCCAGCCTCACGACGTCCCCTCCCCAACGCCGGAAGGTGAGGACTGGACCGGAGCGGATCAATGACGAGGAGATCGGGTCTTCAAATCTTCAATCTCTCTGTCGAATAAGGTTGACGACCAAGGGCTTCGAGGAATCGGATCAACCCTGAGACATTCTTCAAATTGCTCCCACCTGTTTGAAAATCCCTTTTCCATTTTTTTAATTAAATGGATTTTAATTAAATTTTGATTTAATATTACTCCAATCTTTCAAAATTTTATCTAAGTCTCGAGTTTTCAAAAAAAATTTGGCAGCCTCTCGGTGCCCCCTCCGGCGCTAGGAGGTAAGGAGTGGCTCGACTTGACAAGAGCGAATCAACTATGAGAAGATTAGGAGAGCGAATTGATCCCATAAAAGAGCCTTCAAGTCTTCTAAAGTGTGCAACCTGCTAATTTAAGTAATTTAATTTAATTTTTTTAAAAGAAATATTTTTGATCCACTCAAAAATCTGGCAGCCTTCCAGCGCACCCTCCCCACAATGGGAGGTTGGGGAGGGCACTTGCCCTTTTGGCTCTACTCGGCCAGAGCAAATCAATAGCGAGGAGATTGGAAGGTAGTGTCTGCGCTCACTCGGCCGGATTAACTCGACGGACAAGGGCGTCGGGGGACCGGATCAACCCTAGGAATTCCTTCAAAATCTTTAATTTGTACCTATTATAAATCCTCCCACCTCTCTTCTATCTTTTTGGATTCAGCCGGAGATGCAGGTGTAGAAAGGACTGACAGCGAACGCAGGCCGACAGCGGGTTCGTCCAGGTCTAGGGCATGTCGAGTTCGATCCTTGGAGGAAGGCATCAAAATCAGAGGTGAGCGGCTGCGATCAGGTGGAGCAGGTAAGTTCTAAATTGTTCTTCTCTTACGATATCCTCCGATTCTAAAAGCGTGAATGAGCGAATGAGCAAGGGCGAGATCATTTTGTGCTGTGAGAGGTGGTTGTACGATCGTAGATTATGGGGTAGTTTCTTTCAGAGCCATGGGGTTTGTTAGAGATGTAGTAATGGGTCAAAAAATGCCCCCCAACAAATATGATATGCTCCCTATAGCATATGATGTTTGTTGCAAACTGATTGACTCTACGAATCTCTAAAATTTGATTTTATATGTCACGTACAGGGTCTTTTAGATATCCCTGATTTATGCTCTCAATTTATCAAGAATTAACATTTCTTCTATCCTAGCATTTTGCTTTTATGGGTTTTATGAAGAATCCATATTGATGACCTAAACTCTTTAGAATGATATTAGGTCGGTGAAAAATAGATATTTGTCCAAAGCTTTATGCATGGCGGACTTTGATGATGATAGTATTCCCTTTGTTCAACCTATGGCTTTATAAGGACTATGGGATAACTTCTTCGATCCTAAACTTTGTACTTTGTCGGACATGCTGAAGAAGTGAAGCTCCTTCGATCTTAGCTTTGTGTTTGAAAGATTTATTGAAGGATAATGCCTCAAATTTGATAAGAGTTTTTATTGTGGCTTAGTGCCTTTAACTTGATTGAGATTTTTCTTTTGAATTTCGTCTCAATCCATTTGTTAGTTGAAGAAATCTTTAGAATCTGAACTGCTTTGATTTGTTAAATTTAATAAACATCAAACATGATAGTATTTATCATCGGGCTAACAAAGCAGGTGCTTTCATACTATGACCTATTATTATGGCTTATTGAGTAGGTAAAGCTATTAGTAACACGGAAACATATAGACTTGTTGAGATTGATATTATGCATGTTTTAGCACTGAAGTCGTGCTATAATAGCTTATACTTATCAAATTTTATTTATTAAAGTTATCAGACAAAAAGACTTTTCATTTGAACTCAAGAATTTTTGTAAATTTGAAGATGAATCTTAACTATCGTATATTTACTTGCACGAAGGGATCAATTTTCTGTCATGTATTTACGCCATGATAGCATCATAAATATTTTTAAATATTTAGTTGGGTTTCGATGATAGCCCAAATAAATATTTAAAATGCCCCCTATCTTAAAGGAAAATTTCATCTGTCATCAGAATTGTGACATTTTTAAACTTAAAAATGCCCCGTCTTGTATGAGAATTTATAAGATATTTTAGAAATATTTTATTTATTTGCAGGGGAATGATCTTTAGCTTGCTTCTATAAGAATGATATTTTTTTAGATATCTCCCATTGATCAAGGGCATAGGTCGTCGACCTTCTAGATCGATGAGTTGATAGGCTACTCTTGGTATATATTCTCGATGACGAAAGGGCCTTCCCAATTTGGTTCGAATTTACCGCCAATTCCTTAATATGGAATAATTGGTCTTCTCAACACCAGGACTAATTCTTCTTCTTGAAATGATCGAAGACGTATCATATGATCAAAAGATTTTACCATCATTGCTCGATAAATTTATTGAGCAGCTTTACCAGCGTTTTGTTGAAAGTTTCTACTAATCCATTAGGTCTTGAGTTATAAATCGATGAATATCGCCAATCAATTTTATGCCGCTAAATCAATTTATAAATTTTAGTACTTTTTGAAGCTGGACCGTTGTCTGAAAAAATGTGCCAGGGTACACCAAATCTGTAGGCAACGTTATAAGTAAAGAAGTTAATCACATGATAAGTAGTGACTTATTTGAATGGAACTACTTTAACCTATTTAGAAAAATAGTCAGTTGCTACTAATATAAAAAGGTGTCCAGCAGATGATGGTGGATCAATGGGCCCTATTACATATATACCCCAGCATTCAAATGACTATGATGTTATAGTGGGATGTAAAGAATTTAGAGGTTAATGTATAATATTGCCATGAATTTGACATTCATGTTATATATCTGCATGATTAGTGTAGTCATTTACTATTGATGATCAGTAATAACTCATTCTTTTAACTTCAATGGCCATTTTAGAACTTAATTGATGTGCACCATATAGTCCTTCATGAACATCAGAAATAACTTTATTAGCTTCATCTTTCCCTAAGCATCGTAGCCACATTTGATGGAATGATATTCGATGAAGTGCATTGTTGACGAACACATATCATAATATTCTCTTCTTAATTTATGTAGCTAATGATTTATTTGTAGGGAGTTTTCTTTCTCCGAAGTAGTTGATGAAAGTTTACATCCAGGCATTTTGTTCTTCAACTTCTAGGCATTCAAGCCAAGACTTAATTAGAGGCTCTATAAAATTTGCTTCTAGTAAACAACTGAGGTTTATCTTATTGATTTTTAGGAATAACTTATTGGAGAGATTGAGGAATAACCGAAGTTATGTCCTGGTGTCTTGAATTTGATGACCCCTCTATATGCGGGCAACTTAGAATTGCTGGCTCTACAACTCGACAAGTGTTGACACTAATTAGCACCTGCTCGTCATTCATGCTCTCCATTTCTTTAGTAAGTTTTGCTAATAAATCTACCTTATTATTATAAGCTCGAGACACATGAATTAGTTTCATATTTGTAATTTTCGTCATGAGCTTGAGAACTCGTATATGATAGTAAGTCAGTCCAAGCTTGCCATTTTTATAAATATATAATACTTGATTTATATTAAAACTTCATATTCTGCTTCATTATTGGTTTTCGGTTCAATTAAACCAAATGAAAACCTCATTATCCCTCTATTTGGTGCTATGAAGATAAGACTGATACTAGCTTGAGCTTTGCGATGTTGGGCAGATTTTATTGATGATGCACCGACAAAATACATTTTCTAAATTTTTTATTTCTCTTATTTTAGAACAACTAGAATTTATTCATCGGGTAGATCATTATTGAGTAGTGAGTCTATATGAATGGGATGTTCGGTAAGGAAATATGCTAAGACTTGCTCTTTCATAGTTTTTGGGAGAGGGAGAAGATCCTGTGAGGGGGGACTCAATGGAGTGTGGAGGGGGATTCCATGCGGTTGCTCCGGCAGGATTGCACCTTAATACCGTCGGATTCAAGGCTTGTCTTGAGGGAAGTTCACAAAAGAAGAAGATCTCTTTGGTGTCAAAGGACCCGGCGACTCTGCCGCACTGGGGAAGGTGGAAGTTATTTTGTAAGGGCTTCTCCGCCTAGCCGTGGGGGCTAAAGGAGAGACACTTAGTTTAGTGCAATACTTGGAGGTGCCTTCAATGCGTGGACGTAGATCAAAGTTTGACTGAACCACTATAAATTTGGGGTGTTCTTTTCATTATTATTTCCGCATTTACTTCTTCTGCACTTTGATTTCTGTGGTGATTTGGTTTGTTTGAGTTTTGATTTAAAAGATCTTTAAAATACAAATTCACCACCTCTCTCCTTATTAGACTTGGGCCGGTTCATAGGGCTTAACATCCCTAACGAACTTTCAAGTCTTATCAGAACGAGATTCATAAAAATAAGTTTTTGAAAACTTTTAAATTTTGATCCATGGCAAATTTTTCTAATCGTAATATTGCAGAAGGTTATTCAATCACCAGACCACCTTTGTTTGAAAATATTAGATTTGATTTTTGAAAAATTCTTATGTCTACCTTTTTGCAATCAATTGATTTTTGAATGTGACATTTGATTTTAACTGGTTATTTTTTATCGTTTCATATTTTAGATGAAATTAAAATTGATATTATTTTTAATCAATGGAGTAGATAACAGAAAATAAATGCTCAATTGAATACAAAATCTATAAACTATTTCTTCTGTGCTTTAAATTCTAAAGATTGTATGTTAGTCTCCACGTGCAATACTTGTAAGAAAATTTGGGATAAATTACACACCATATACAAAGGCACTAGTGAAATCAAGCAATCCAAGTTGAATATTTTAATGCATGATTATGAACTATTTTGCATGAAATCTTATGAGACGATCTTAGACATGTATTCTAAATTTATTCAAATTGTTACATCATTACATGCTTTAGGAAAGGAGTTTTCAAACTTTGAAAAAGTCAAGAAAATTCTTCATTGTTTACTAGATAAGTTTGATGCTAAAGTTGTTACTATTTATTAAAAAAATTAAATGAGTATTCTATTGATAATTTGATTATCTCACTCATTGTCTACGAGTAAAGTTTGGGTCAAAGACTTTTGGATGCAGATGAAAAGATAGTGCTAAACGCTGAAAATATGGAGAAAAGTGGCTTAATTGATGACGAAAACAATAACTTGTCAAGAAAATTAAAAAACTCACCAAAGCATAAGCCTCAACAAAAGTGGAATAAATGTAAAAATGATAAGAATGTTAAGATTACTTCTGATATTATTTGCTTTGGATATAGAAAATCTTGACATATGAAAAATCAGTGCCCTAATTTGAGAACTCCTCTAGAAAAACAAAAGGGAAAAGCAAAGCAAATTTTAAAATGATCAAATAATGAAAATAAAAAAATCTCTTGGGCAAACTTAGCTTTTGAATCATTTGATCATGAGCAAGATGATGTTTAAACCATTATTTTTTTTTTGTATGTTTTATTATTGTTTTATGTATAACATTTCTTTCTTTTCTTTTTTTTTTCTTCTTTAAATTTTAATTGTCTTTACTTTTTATTTTTTGTCAACGCACTCATCACCATCCTTTTAAAATTAAAAAAAAAAGATTAAAAATTTTAAAGTGAAAAATCTATCTCCTTTTCTTGAATTCTTATGTAAGTTGTGGTTGGCTTCTCTAAAAACAGTGAAAGGAAGGAAACTCGTGATTTTTGTTGCAAATTCAATTTCATGGACTACATTTTGATGATTTGGCAAATACTCTTGCTTTTCTTTAACTTCCTGTTACTACTGACATTTTAGGAATCAAAGATCAGGCGAAAATCAGAACCAGCTCAAAATTGGAAAGATTAGGGTTGAATTAGTCTGTATTTTTCTTTTATTCTTTTTTGAGTCAATTGTAATTGTTTGAAGTAACTGATGTTAAGTAACCATACACACACACTTGAGAGATTTAGAACTTGTGTTTTCACTCACATCGTCCTGGATGATATTTATATCGTCCTGGACGATTGAGTTCAAAATAGAATATCTAATCAGGATTTCTTAGTTAAGGCAGCCGTAATTAACCTATCGGCCTGGATGATACTTGTATCGGCCAGGACGATATGCTCAATACAGAAAGAAATTGTCGCTATGATCAGTTTAGGTATTTTGTATTTTTGAAAATCGACCAGGACGATTATTTGATCGGCCTGGACGATATTGTATAATTATGCCTAAATTGATCCAAAAATTATGGGAGTAATTAAAGATGATTGATATGATCACATCGTCCTGGACGATCGCAAGATCGGCTTGGACGATCCATTTAAAAACCTTTGGTTACTCCTAGACGATAAATATCGGCCAGTACAAATTCAGGGTGATATACTGGCCGATTTGGATCAAACAGATCAAATTCAAGGCGATGCTCTGGACGATTTTCCTCTGACTTGAACTGATCGGCCAGGACGATCGATCGTCCTAGACGATCAAGCAAATTTTCAATCGTTCAGTTTTCATTCAGGGCGATGCTATGGCCGATCCTACGAGATTTGTACTAATCAGTAAGGACAATTTAAATATCATCCTGGACGATAAAGTCGGCAACTTACAATTAATGAGCCCCTTTGAAGCTCTTATATTTAAGAGCTCTTGTTCAACGTTTCTGAACATCCTTGGCTACTGTCTTGACCTGAGAAAACCTAAAGGAGAGAGAGAGAGAGAGAGGAGCTTGTGAGGGGATTCACAAGGGTTGCTCCAAGCATTGTTCCACTTCTTCTTCCCCAGAGTCTCTTGTCCTTGGAAGGGTTGGGAGAGGTAACTTTCAGCAAGTGATCGTGGTTCGCTGCCTGCTTCAGGAGAAAAAAAAAAGGAGTTTGGTTCTCTGCCTTGCCGGGTGTGGCAAAAAGGAGGTGTTTTGTTAGGGCTTCTCCGCCTAGCTGTGGGGCCTAAAGGAGAGTCACGTTGGCAGTGCAATACTCGGAGGGCGCCTCCAGGGAGTGGACGTAGGTCGAGTTGACCAAACCACTATAAACCCTTATGTTCTTGTTTTTACGGCTTCCGCATTTATTTTCTTCCGCATTTATTTTTGGAGTGATTTGGTTTGTGATAATCATTCTTTTTGCTTAAAGAAAATTTTAAATACCAATTCACCCCCCCCCCCCCCCCCCCCCCCCCCTCTTGGTTAGCCTCGGGCCAGTTCTATAGGGCTTAACATCCCTAATGAATTTTTAAGTGCTATCAGAGCGGGATTCATAAAAACTAAGTTTGAAAATTTTTTGAATTTTGATCCATGGCTAACTTTAGGAGTCGTAATACACCAGAAAGGTATTCTATTACATGACCACCTTTATTTTGAACCAGTTGATTTTTGGAAAACTCTCATGTATACGTTTTTACAATATACTGATTATCGCATGTGGATGCTTGTTAAGGATGGTTACACACCTCCAACTAGTAAACTTAACGGCATTACTGTTCCACTTCCTTTTACTAAATGGACTTTAAAAGTTAGGGATTTGGCTCAATTAAGTCATGCAAGTATGAAAATTCTTAGGAAAGTGACCCAAAAAGACCTAGTTAGAGGTGTCCCCAAACTCAAGTTTTCAAAAGATCACCTTTGTGATACCTGCCAACTAGGAAAGCAAGTCCACTCCAACTTTCACCCCATTAAGGACATTAGCACCTCTAGACCTTTAGAAGTCCTTCACATGGATTTGTTTGGACCCATTAACACTGCCAGCTTGGGAGGGAAAGTCTATGGTTTGGTAATTGTTGATGACTACTCGAGATTCACTTGGACTAGATTTCTTTCACATAAACATGAGTCTTTTGAGGAGTTTAGAACATTTTCTACTTGGATTCAAAAAAATCTAGGTTGTGAGATCTTGACCATCCATAGTGACCATGGGGGAGAGTTTGAGA
>NW_021318874.1:447853-462941 GCF_001605985.2 Dendrobium catenatum
AAGGAGAGTCACTGTTGGTATTAGTGCAATACTCAGAGGGTGCCTCTGGGGAGTGGATGTTGGTCTGGTTATAGACCGAACCACTATAAATCTAGTGTCATTTACTTTACTGTTTTTACCTTTCCGCACTTTAAATTTCAGTTTTAAAAACTCTGTGGTTGAAAAACATTTTTCTACAAAATTTAAAGAAATTTTTATTTTGGTTCAATAATTTTCAAAAGGGGATTTAAATTTCTTAAAGTACCAATTCACCCCCCCTCTTGGTAGCTTTGGGACATTCACTTAGGTTTAACAACCTAATTACAAGACTCAACAACCTGTACAAGCAGAAGGGACAATCAGTCTCCCAATTGTACTTGGAGAATTTCCCCTACCGATTACAAACTCCATCTATTTCATTATAGTAAAGTCAGAATTGACTTATAATGCTATCTTTGTAAGGCCACTCTAATCAATCTTTGGGATTATCACCTCCATCCCCCGCCTTAAAATATAGTTCCTTGCACAGGCGATAGTCAATATAGTATGCATAGATTAATAAATAGTACAAACTTGCAATCTTAGGTAAGTTTAACCACGTTTAATAGTTACCCTATACATCAAGGATTTTGATCACCAGAGCAAAGATATCCCTCAGAGGGCTTCTCCTGTAGAAGATATCACTATTATATCCATATCAAAAGAACACCCTTAAAATAGTGTACCGATTGGGTCTCTTCTCAAAGATGACGAGAAAAAAAAATACGTACACTTTTTACATAAGAATTAAGATGTTTTTGCATGGAGTCTGACAGATATGCCTAGAATTAACACTTAAGATAATGCACTAAGTTAACTTGATGTGAAAGCTAGTAATCTAGAAGAAACAAAATTTGTATTAGATCATCAGCCAGCAATCGAGCAGGAAGTGGATAAGCTTTTGGAAGATTGATTTATATGGGAAATGCACTATCCCACTTGGTTGGAAAATATTATCAGGTGCGTAAGACAAGTGGAGCTTGGAGAATGTCTTTAAACTATATAAATCTCAATAAAGCCTACCCAAAGGATTGTTTTCCATTTCATCATATTGACCGATTGGTCAAAACCACTTCTAGACATCAAATGTTGAGCTTTATGGATGCCTAATCGGGCTACAATCAAATAAATATGGATCCCACTCATGAGGAGGCAACAATATTTCAAATAGAAAAAAGATTATACTACTATGTGGTGATGTCATTCAGGCTCAAAAATTCTTAAGCCAGATATCAATGCCTTATGAATAATGTTTTCAAAGACCTTATTGGGCACTTTATGGAAGTATATGTTGATGATATGCTGTTGAAAAGTCTTGAAAATTTTCAACATATTTCTGAGTTGGAGTAATGCTCCCACCTGCTACGATACTAAAACATGTGACTCAACCCTGCCAAGTGTGATTTTGGATTCACCTCTAAAACGTTAGGGTTTATGGTAACCAACCGAGGAATTGAGGCCAATATTGAGAAAATAAAGGCACTAAGGACATGGTACCCGTGATGAATATTAAAGAAGTCTAGAGACTAAAAGGAAGGATTGTAGCACTATCTCGCTTCTGGGCCCACTCTAAAGATAAATATTCACTATTTTTCAACATACTCAGAGGTGCCCGTAGCTCATGATTCCATTGGACTGATGAATATGAAGAAGACTTTGAACGACTACAAAAGTCTTTGGCATCTCCGCTAATACTTTCCAAACCAATACTTGGAGAAAAATTGTATTTGTATTTATTTATTTCTTCCCACAAAATCAGTTTGGTCTTGATCTAAGAAGAGAATGTCGTACAACGTTCTATCTATTAAGTTAGTAGGATATCTAAAATAGAGAAACTTTATCTGGATAAATTAGCTTTGACGTTAGTTTGCATCGCTAACAGACTACACCATTACTTTCAAGCCCACATAATTGGAGTCTACACAAATCTGTTGTTGAGAATTATCCTACAAAACCTAGAAGTATCTAGCAGACTCATTAAGTGGTATGTATAATTGGGAGAGTTTGATATCCACTACCTTCTTAGACCAAATATAAAATCTAAGTATCAAAGGTTTGTGGGTCATACAATCAATCGATGAATCAAGTGAGGCTTCTTGGATCAATCCCATCTTGCCCTTTTTATAGGTGGAGAGCTACTTGAAGACCCCATGGCTGCAATATGACTTTGAAGGCAAGCAGAAAATTTTACCATTATTGGTGGTGAATTATATAAACACGCTTTCACTAGACCATACCTAAAATTTATCTCACCTTTAGAAGTTGATTATGAACTCCGAGAAGTTCATTCAAGAGTATGTTGAGAACATCTAGAAGGAAAAGCATTTGTCTACAAGATCATGAGGTATGGATTCTATTGGCCTACAATGAAATAGGATGCACTTGAGTTTATTCAAAAGTGTAAAAACTATCAATTGCATTATAATCTCACCCATACACCCATTCTGGAGCTTACATCACTTCAGAGCTCTTATTCATTCGCTCAATAGGGGATTAATATAAGGGGACCCTTTCCCATAGCCAATGGATAGCAAAATTTAGTCATCTTGGTTATAGATTACTTCACTAAATGGTTAGAGGTTGAAACTATAACGAATATTACTGAATCTAAAGTCAAATAATTTATGTGGAAGAACATAATCTATCGATTTGTCATTCCTTCAAGGGTCATCACTAACAATAGGACATAGTTTACTTAGAAGATATTTATATCTTTTAATATGGATTTTCATATTCAATTAGTCGACACAGTTGTCACCCATCCTAAGGAAAATAGGTAAATAGAGGTTACAAACCAAATAATTTTGAACGAGCTAAAGACATGCCTAGGAAAGTTTGTTTGGAAATAGGGTGAAGAACTCTCAAATATCCTCTACGCCTATTGATTCACCGCTAGAACTCCTACTGGTTCAACCCCATATAATCTCCTCTTTTATATGGTAGTAGTCAGACTAGTTGATATTGGAGTCTCAAGCAATAGAGTTTAGACTTTCAACTTCAATAAAAATGATGAGAAGCTCAACAATAATATGGATCTCCTCTCAGAAGCAAGAGATTCAGCTTCACTTTGATTCACTACATATCATGAAAGAGTTACCCATCACTACAACCGGAGGGTGAAACCTTGATGTAACTCAATCTAGGATCTAGTTATGCGCATCATTGAGACAGTTAGAAAGGATCTCCAAATCAATAAACTCTCTCCCCAATGGAAGGGTCCTTATTTGGTGGCATCTATGGTCAAGCCTGGTACCTTCAAACTAAAAGATGCTAATGAGAAGATGCTCCCTTGAACTTGGAATGTTGGAAACCTTCATAAGTAAGGAACTTCATTTTAAGGTGAGGGATGGAGGTGATAATCCCAAAGATTGATTAGAGTGGTCTTTCAAAGACAGCATTACAAGTTAATTTTAACTTTACTATAATGAACTAGATGGAGTGTGTAATTGGTCAAGAAAATTCTCTAAGTACAACTGGGTCACTGATTGCCCCTTATGCTCGTACAAATTATTTGTGAAATCTATATAGTGGACATGCAGCAGGCTAAAACTTTTTTTTAGTAAGATTCATATTGAGAAAAATAGAGTAGAATAGGAAATCCACGAAGCTTTCATTATCTACAAAAAATTCTTTTAACATTGTAACCTGGATTACCTATCCCCGTATTAATAACAAGTGGATTTTGAAGTGGGGTTTTTACTCCCTCCAAATGAGAATCATCAAAAGAAATAGAATAATTGATACAAGCCTTCTTTGGTGTCAGATTTTCATCTACAACCAATAAGACCTAATAAAATAATAAAGGGCCTCCTGTGATAGTCTCAATCTCACGAACTACTAAATAATTATTCAACAGTTGTCAATATTGAAGTTGATTTTTCCCCCTAGTGGGATGAGCTTCCTCTCGAGTAGGTTGATCTTAAATAAACTATTAAAGATAACCTTGGTGAATAAGCCTTTCAATTTCACCCTTGAGCTGCTTACACACTTTGGTAGTGAGGCCATGACTTTGATGAAAATGGCAGTATTGATCCAGATTTCTTGTATTTGGATTTAAAGGATTAGCCACTTCACGTTCTCTTGATCGCAGATGGACATCAATATAGTTTCCTCAGATACGTTCAATGGTGTATTCTCCTTTTCCTTTTGAGGTTCCCGTCATCACATTGGAGGCATAGGAGGCAGATTATTCTTCCTTTAATTTTTTTAGTGGGAACAAATTTTCCATCCCAGGTGCTCTTTTTTTCTTTCCATTAGTTTTTTGAAACTGCTTTCTATAAGCATTATTGGCTTCATCTATAGAGATTTATGCCTCCACGTATTATTAGTTCATCATATAAATGAATTATATCTGCATGAAAGCCGAATGAAAGTGGCCAAGATGAAGGCCTCCAAGAAAGACTCCTTTTAGCAATTCAGGATCTACTCCTGAAATTTACTAAGCATCAATGGAGAATCATTGAAAATACTCCTTCAGTGATACTCCTTCATTTTGGCAGATCCCAAAAGATGAGAAGAATCCTTAGTAATTTATCGATTGGTGACAAATTGTTCAATGAATAATTTATCCAATTTGATAAAAGAAGCGATTGTTTCAGCTAGAAGTGATTAGAACCACATTTGAACTTGTCCTTTATGGGTAGTAGGAAAAATCTTTCAAAGGAGCATGTTTGAGTCTCACTGGTATGCATGTTTATTCTATAGTGATCAATATGCTTATACGGGTTGAATGTCCCATCATAAGAATCGATGCTCCATAGTTTGAATCTTTCCAGAATGGGGTATTGAAGAATGGCTTCAGTCAAGGGTGATGAATCCTGGAAGTCCCACTGATGAAGAGGTCGTATTACACCTCCCACGAGGAACTCTTTTCATACCAATCTTTGAAGTTCATATCATAGGGAATTGCAATGAAGCTTTGCAATATGCGCTAGGACTAAGTCTTTAGGGATGTCCGACGGAATGCCAAGTTCCCATCCTGTATATAAAGGATGGGTAATACTTGTAGTGTCAGCATGTTCATTGTCATGTTTTGATTGCATATGCCTCCTTATTAGAGGACTAGGAATCTCCATGTGATTATGTTTGAGTTGAACATCTTTAGTTAGTAGTGGATCTCAAGGGAGAAGAACCTCTTCCTATGGTGCTAGCACCGGTTTTCGAGTCTCTTGCATAAGGGTAAGACTCTTATTTTGATATTCTTCCATCTTTCGATTCGCTCCTCTAGGGAAGGCCCTAAAGTTCCTTCGAAGTTGTTATAATGTCCTCGATTATCAGTAGGCATTTTTAGTATTTTTTTTTCTTGTGTTTTATATCTTCTTCGAAGTTGTTATAATGTCATCATATCCCTTCTATATTGTTATGATGGCCTTGTATTCATCCTTTAAGAGTTAACTATGCTAAAACTCTTCTAGCTCTTATATCCCTAAGTTATATTAGGGAACTATTATACTATATTTTATAATGTAGTAACATGATGTTCACTTTGTTTTTATATTATCTCCCCCTCTAAAAGGATAAAAAACAACATATAATTTAACCTCTTTATCCATGATCAGTAAAATACACAATTTACATTGTACCTCACTCACTAAGTAATCAATCCTAAGGGGGTTTGATCTGACCTCTTCCATATAGGTTAATGTCATTAAGCAAATGATTTGATTAACAACCTTGGATATATCAAATATCATAGGAGGATGTCTTGAATTTCAAATTATTTGATTATCAATCCTAGGGAAATTTGATCTGACCTCTTCGATACAGGTTAAATGTCATTAAGCAAATGCTTTGACTAATAACCTTTGATAGGTCAAAACATCTAAGTAAGATGTCTCTCACATTCACTCAAGTTAAAAGAACCCACTAAAATATTTCTCGTTATCTAAATTTAAATAAAACTAAGTAAATTTCATGTGTATATGAGAAATGAAAGAACATCAACAACTTCTTAATATATCAATGAACATATCATATACATCATATGACAACATCAACATAAAATAAATGTAATTTAAAGTGGTATAACCAACAATACAACACCACTATATAATCTTAATATCATCCTCCTTCTCAAGGGCATAGGCCTTCTAAAACTTTCTCTACCTCATCACCATAAGAATTTGAAGAAGAGTCATGAGAAGCCTTGCTAGGTGTCAACAACTTGATATAAGCTATAGTCATGTGTTGCACCATACAGACGCCTTTCAGAAAACTTTTATTAAAACCTTCCTGCTCAGGTAACGAGCTTCCTGAATTTGCTCATGAACAATCATCTTAAAGGCAACATACTTCTTCAATTCTTTTATAAATTTGTATGGTGAATGTTCTGACTTGGACATGGCTTCCTTCTCAGAACAAACTTTGGGGCCTCTTGTTTTCATTTTCAATTACTACAATTTTCTTCTGAAGGACCTGCTAATCTTTAACATGTTGGTTGATTACTACCTGTGCATCCACCAACTCTATATGTGGATGATCCATCTGTTGGTTAGTAGCCAATTCTGCCCTACACTCTACTAGTTGCTCCTCCAATCCATTTATCTCCCTAATTTTGCTATCATACATCTTCTTATACTCTCCCTGGAGATACTTGACCTTTAAAAACTCACTATTCAATTCATTTAAGGCCTTGGTCATTTCAATTTTAAGATTCATATGTTGCACCAACTAAAACAATGAGAAAATGTTTTGACATATCATTATGAAAATGTAAAAAAAAAAAAACAAAACAAAAAATATAGAATGGCAACTCACTAAATCCTCAACTCATCGACGTACAACAAATTGATTTTTCAAAACAACTTTGGAATATGTGACTTGGATGAAGAGACATGGTGACTTTTGCTAGTAACTATCAAAATCTCCTCCATTCTTTTCTTCTTGAATGCCTATGGATCACCCTCATTCTTTGATCTTTGAGGAGTAGACTTTTGAAGGTTGAACAACTACCTCTAGGGCTTTTGCCTACTCCTTTAGTATACAAGCATGTGATCTCCCTACCTGTGCAGATAGTTCCACCTTGAACAAATATTCTTCTTCTAAATAACTACTCAAATATCATACCACGTTGTTAAGGGTGTCGTTATCAAGGAGATTTAGTATCTTTAGTAAATCCTCTAATCCAACATGTAAGGGAATGGGTAAAGCCTTCAGTTTTTATCATTTTTCCTAGAGATTCCAGTCATTCTACAAGAAAAAAAAGAAATCACAAACCTAGCTCTTTGATAGGTCTCAAGTGTGAATAGCCAATCACTTGGGATCTGAAAGGTATATAATGACCCTGTGTATCATCAATAAGTCTGGCCATCTAAGAAATGCACTCTGAAGATAACACTGCTCCACGATCTCTGAAAAATACGATCAATCCCATTATGACTGACATGGATCTATAAGAAAGATGGGACAAACTCACTCTACATATTGCTAAAATGTCGATCAACTCCGAAGGAAGGGAAATCATAGCCCCGTTTGCAATATGAACTCGTACCCTATCAAAAATCTCAGAGGAGGTGAACAATCACGAGCAGATTTTTTAGGCACTTTCATCACAAGATCATTAGGGATGAGAAATTTATTCCTTAAAATGATCAAGGAATCACCAGTTATGGTGGATATGATATCATGAGCTTTGTCTACATTCTGAGTCTTCATAAGACCCTCAGATAAGATAGTAGATCGATCCCCTTTGGCTGGGGGGATTTTTGTGGAGGCGATGTCACCCATTTAAACTTTTACACCAAATATGGGCACTGAATTTGAGTAGGATATGCTACCTACCCAAAATAGTGGAAGGCCTCTAGAGTAAGAACAAATTTGTAGAAGAAAAAAAAGGAAAATGCTATAAAAATTCAAGCTTTTACACAATGAGAGGGGCACTAAATTTAATTAGGCGGTGTTATCTACTTAAAATAGTATAATACCTCAACTGTAAGAAATTTAGAAGGATAAGGGAAAAAAGATGATGTGCATTTTTTCCCTTGGGACTATTGGGGGGGTTGAACTTGTGATTTTAAAATTTCTTTCCAACACAAAATAGTCCCATCTTTATTGCTTTTTCAACATCTAAAAAATAGACACTTTTATCTCTCAATGCGAAGGCCAAGTAATTAAACAAATAACATAAAATCAAATATTTTCATCTACACAATTTACATAGAAATAAATGTAGAAAATAAATTGCTGGAAAATAAAACAAAGAACAAACACACCAAAGATTTATAGTAGTTTGGTCAACATGACCTACGTCCACTCCTCAGAGACTCCCTCTCTAGAAATTGCACTAATCTCTTTAATGACTCTCCTTTAGCCCCCACAGCTAAGCATAGAAACCCATAAAAACTCTCTTCCACTAACTTGGTGTTGTAGAGGACGGAACTCCTTTCACAAGAATAGGACCTTGACTCGTTTTCACCTTATTGGTTAGGCACAAAACCTGGACTCCATTTTGCTCTTCTGTTGAGGTAGTGAACCTTGAATCACTTTCATCTTCGCCAGTGCGGCAGAATTGCCAGAACCTTTGGATCCAAAGAGATCTTCATTTTTCAAACACTTCCCTTAAGATAAACCTTGAATCTAATGGTACTAAGATGTAAGTTTGCAGGATCAACTATATGAAAGCCCCTTCTCACTCCCTTGAACCCCACAAGGATCTTCTCCCTCTTAAACTCCACCCTTTCCTATATCTCTTTCAACACTCTCTCTTCAAGTTTTCTCTAGAAGAAAAGAGAATCAATGTATGCCAAAGATACTTACAATATCATTGGAGAAAGCCTAAATAGAGAGCTTTAAAAAACCCAAAAAATTCAATTCTTACGGCAAAGAACATTTAGTATGATGTCCAGAATTTGACTTGATAATCTTGTATGATCATCGGATAATCCAGTACAATCTATTCAAATTTTTTACAGATCGTCCTATATGATATTAGGGATCATCCTTAACGATTAGAAGAAATATTTTTGTATTTTGTTTGGGATGATCAAGTATCATACCATATACCTCTCGAGTCATCCAGTATGATCTTCAATGTCGTCTTCGATGATCGAATTAAATAAATTAACTATAATTAATCCCCTAATCAAAGGATCAATTTAGGCATGATTATGATAAATCATCCAGAATGATGTACATCACCTTGGATGATTAAAATAAAATATAAATTTTAAAATATTGACTAAATTATGATTGGTGGCTATTTTTCATGATTATAACTGATCGCCTTGGATGATCTAAATCATCCAATACGATTAGTTAGATGAGATGATAATAGAGTATGATATAAATTATACAGTAAGATTAGTTCAAAGTTTAAACATATGGTTTAGACTCAATCTCACATCCCCTGAGTGTGTGTGCATGGTCATCAAGTTAGCATACACTCTTATAGGACTTTACTCATGAAATCCAAAATATATTAGTGAATATTATTAAAATCTTTACAGTATAACTTATTCTACCCAATCTTGAGGATTAAATATTTATTGAATGGTATAAGATGTTCCTTAAATGTTAGTATACATACAAACAAAAATACATTGAAACTACTAGTAGACATAAGGATGTGAGCCATAATGTTTATTATCATCAAAAATATAAACTAATGAGCTCGCATTATAATAATCTCTTTATTTTTAATGATGACAAATATAACTGATTGAATTTTCTAAATTAAAAGCAATTTCTCCTAATCTCCCCCTCACTAAGATAATTATATTAAAAAATAGGGGAAATAAAAAAAAGTTTTTTTTATGGAATCAAATAAAAAAACTTTTAGAACCTAAACAACAGATAAACTAATACAATTACAGGATGAACATATGCAACTTAATTATAAATACAACCAGTCAATATATTCTCCTGCTTTGATATTATCAAAAAGTAGGAAAAACACAAAAAACAAAATGGAACACACATAATAAACTAAATATCATACAGACTCTGATCAAGTGGAGGTGGTGGTGATGTTTAAGAAAAATCAATTAATTTTAGCAAATTTTCTCAAAATGAAAAAGTTATATCTTGATTTTATTCAAAAACTTAGTAAGAAATGAATTGTCCGCACTAAGATCCAAAAAGGTTAGATATTTTAATTTTATCAGCCATAGCTCTGTCTCCTTATAGATTAAAGTCCTTTTTATAAAAAATATTATTCATAAAATAAATTAGAAAGAAAATGGGATCTTTTCAAACTTCTTTTCAGAAATATATCATAAGATAATAACATTGCAAAATAATGAACTAGAAATCATGATTCTCAAATTCAAGTGTGGACGATATCAATTGGCACATGGATTTGTCAAAGGTTTATAGACTTTACATGAAGGGAAGCTAACTTATTGTGGGCTCATTTAATGCCTCTTTATCAATTTTTGGCATACTTTACACATCTTTTGATTTTTGATACACTTTGTACATCTTACAATTTTTGGACATTACCCATCTTTTACTTTCGACTCATTTTGTGACTCTTTTTATTTTTTTGCCAACTTGCTTCCTTTTTAAAGTCTTTAAAAATTATCAGCTGTGAGATTATCTCCAAATTTGAATTGATAATTGAAGCAAGATCACAGCTGAAGAGAGAGAAGGTCTGAGATTTTAGAGTGAGAAACATTTAATTTTGAATTTTCGTTAGACTCTAACAGTCAAAGGAGCGATTGGCGGTGGATGATCGCCGGCTCTCTGCCGGTGATTGTCCCAAGTTTGATCGGAAATTGTCATTTGAGGATCTGAAGATGATTGAACATAACGGTCGGCAAGGTCAGTACTTGGAAACTGAAAATCTACAGCAAGGTTTTTTGTCAAATTCTATTATGGTTGCAGGTAATTTGGAAAGCATGGAGATCGAAGATGGATTTTTAAATTTGAATTCTCAACAACGAATTCAAATGAATCTGATGAAGCGTTAAGGTACTTTGGTGATCAAAGAAAATTCTGATCCTTCACTAAAGCAGATCAAACATGTGGAAGGAAAAGGCAAATCAATTATGGATATGGTGGATACGGTAACTCCAAATAATTTGAAATCATCTGAAACTCCATCAGATATTAATGCATCTACTTTCGGAATGAAGATTTTTGTTAACCGATTCGTGAATTCGAATGCAATCCCTGGACTATGTCGCAACGTGATAAATGAAGATTTGGAAAAAATGGTTAACAATAATATTCATTCTCTCCTGAATAAGGAAAACGTATCAGTTGGAGTTATGATGAATGATAATATGCCTAATCCATCAGTATCCGCTCAAGTGAATCCATGGAGTAAAAAGCCTTATATTAAAGTGGATTTCAAATATAAAGAGGTGGTTTTATCAGAAGATGGTAAGGCTATAAAACTTGATTCAGAATTGGAGGAGAAGAATGCAAAAAAACTATCAAATTCTTTTGTAGTTAAAGTTTTCGGAAAGGATTTACCTTCCAATATAGTGGCATGGGAATTAAGGAAGAAATGGAAAATTTTTGGACAATTCCACTTTACGACATTGGGTAAAGGTTGGTTTTTGTGCTCTTTCTCTTCAGAAGAAATGGTAGAAGCAGCTCACTCCGGTTGACCTTGGTTTGTGAATGAGCATATTATAGGTATGGAAAGATGGTCTCCGGATTTCAATTCTTCTTCCATCAATGGCCTTTCTTCTCCAATTTGGATTAGAATGCCACACTTACCCATGCAATGTTGGGATGAGAAAAATGTTGCTTGCATAGCTTCTAGAATTGGAAAACAACTCATGCTAGATGGAAACATGTTCCATTGGGGAAGAAGAGAGTTTGATAGAATTTGTGTGAGCATCAAAATTGATCAACCCCTTCCTTTAGGTGTTTGGGTTGATAGCTGTTGAAACTCATTCACTATGAATTAGGTTGT
This sequence comes from Dendrobium catenatum, assembly GCF_001605985.2. Lineage (NCBI taxonomy): Eukaryota > Viridiplantae > Streptophyta > Magnoliopsida > Asparagales > Orchidaceae > Dendrobium > Dendrobium catenatum. The sequence continues at coordinate 459,735 of NW_021318874.1, forward strand.
TAAGCCTAAGTTTATGTCCCATGGCTAACCAAGAGGGGGGTGAATTGGTATTGTAAAAATTAATCCCTCTTTTGAGTATTTTAAACCAAAATTAAACTTTAATGAATTTTGTAGAAATAGTTTTTTTCAATCACAGTTTTAAAACAGTAAATCACAAAAATAAAAAAAAAATAGCGAAGAAATAATGACACTAGATTTCTAGTGGTTTGGTCAAAACCAGACCTACATCCACTCCCCGGAGGCACCCTCCGAGTATTGCACTAATACCACTAGTGACTCTCCTTTTACACCCACAGCAAGGCGGAGAAGCCTTTACAAAACTCTTTTCACCACTACCCGGTGCGACAAAGAACCATCGTCCTTTTACACTATCCCAACTGCTGGCAGAGAACCGTCTATCCTTTCACACTCCTCCAATATCGGCAGAGAACCGTTCATCCTTTCACACTCTTCTAGTGTGGGCAGAGAACCCTTCATCCTTTCACACTCTCCTAGTGTGGGTAGAGAACCCTTCGTCCTTTCACACTCTGCTAGTGTGGGCAGAGAACTCGTGGTTGTTCACACTCTCCAAGTGTCGGCAGAGAACCAGATCTCCTTGACAGATCTTCTCACAAGAATTCTAGAAGGAAGATAGAAAAGAGTGAAGTAATCCAAAATCACAAGTAGAGAATCTTACCTTTAAAAACAAGGTGAAGCATTCACGCTCCAGTTGTAAGAATTCTTCTTTGAATTCTCTCTCACACTCTCTCCTTGACTCTTGCTTCAATAGGAACGAAGATCAATGAGCAAAAAGATTGGGTTGCAGTAAAAATTGGACCTTATATAGGAGAGACAAGATAAACCATAAAAAACTTCAAATATTCAAGTCAACACGAAATGGATCGTCCCATACGATCGTGGATCATCCTGGTTGATTTTACTTAAAGTGTCGGAAACAATCCTAATAAATATTAGTACGAATTATGTCATACATGATCATCGTCACGTACAAACTAGGTTCATCTGGACGAACAGTTATTTTATAGGTCGGTTCCTAAATTACCACGGGATGTAACCAACAAACTTAAGTCGGTTCCCATCATCCTGGGACGAACAAGACTTCGTCCAGATGAAATTTTTACAGAGGGCAACTCATCCTGACACGATTATAAATTTTGTCTGAATAAAATTTTTACAGAGAAGACTTCGTCCTGGGACTATTTGGATTTCGTCTGGATGAAAATTTTATAGAGCCCAAGTCGTCCTGGTACGATTATAGATTTCATCTGAACAAAATTTTTACAGAGAAGACTTCATCCTAGGATGATTTGGATTTCGTCTGGACAAAATTTTTACAGAGCCTAACTCTTTCTGGGACAAAAATAATTTCATCCTGGACGATCAGGACTTAGAAAAATTTCCTCCAATTATTGTTCGCATTGCTCTTACTAGGAGATAACTGACCTGATCGTTCCGTATGAACTAGGTTCATCCCATACAATCAGTACAAATTTTGTAAGATCTCCTTAAGTGTGTGTGTGTGTGTGTGTGTGTGTGTGTTTATTCACTCAAATACAATTACTCCCTCTCAATTTAAAGAACAATTTAAAGCTTCAATTTACAAAGGATTGTATGCTGAATTTGATTTGAAGTCTTCATAGTTTGGAGTTCAATTTTCCTGAAATGTTACTACTTTTTTTTTTTTTTTTGAGAAGATGCAAAGATGCATTAAATAACGAAGTAAAACAACCTAATACAAACTAAAAGATCCTTGAAGAAAAGGATCCTTATTGAAAGCAATTTTGTTATCATTAAACCTAATAGTTTGATATGAAACCCACTGTTTCCTATTTTGAAACCGTTGAGATGCAGGGGATACCAAATATTTAAAACAACCCGAAGGTTGATTAGTATCCCAGAGTTCCCATCCGGTTAAAGAATAGAATTCAGTAACGATTCCATAAACAAAAATAGTAGGTTTAAAAAACAAAAAAGCTAAGAGAAAAAACCAGCTATAAAGAAAAACCAAAGGAAAAATTACAAAATAGATAAGACATTCTCAAAATATCTATTAAAACCAATAATAGGTATTTTAGAAGTCTTTTCCAAAAAAAAACATTTGTAACAAACATAAAAAATGGAAAATTCTCCGAAAGGAATTTTCGTCATCATGTCTCTAACTGCTTTGAAATCAGGTATCATATTGAAAGCTTTTGTGAAGAACCCATCGAACCGTTCTTCATCTTGTGATCAACAATCCTCCTTCTATTTTGATCTTTCATAGGTCCTAGCCCTTGAAGCTCTTTGAATAGCTTGGGTTTAGAATCGGAAATCATAGTACTCTTATTCCCTTTGAATAAAATAGTTTTATTGAATTTTAAACTGGTTGTAGAGGATGGCGAAATGGAAATAGAACAGCCATCTCTAATCAAATCATTAACAGCATGTAATCCTGAAATATTATCAGCTTTATAAGGTATAAAAACCGTGACTTGCTCTTCCATACCCTTCTCCATAACATCCTCCATCAATTTAGGAACTTGAAAATTTGAATTCTCCACCAATTTAGGAGAATTTGTTGGAGGAAAAGATTTTAGAACAGCTGGAATAGAACGGGTCTCAATTTCCTTAATCGCCTCCCTGCTTGGTGGAATTTTAAAATTTGAATCTAGAGATCCCAAACTTTCAGCAATATTAACAAGAGTTCCGTTAGAACTTTCTTCCTTAGACGGATTAGCAGCTATAGAAGGAGACAAAATCGTACTTAGTTCCTTCTCACACGCCTTCAAAACAGCCTCCATCTCTTGTGGAGTTTGAAAATTCAAAACCTCAGCTATTTTAGGCATACACTTTGGACTAGTAACTATTGGACCAGGTGTATTATCCAACGAACCAGAAACATTAAATTCAAAATTTGTATTATGAGCTAAATCTGGTTTACTCCACAAATTCGAATTAATGCTAACAACCACATCATCTCTACCCTTCATTCCCGCTATATTTTCTACCAAATTTGAATCAGATTTCGGATGGAGACAATCTGGCCGGCGAACTTCCTGAAAATCTGGCCGGCGAACTTTCTAAAAATCTGCATCATGGTTTAATTGAGAACCCCTCTTAACATTTTTAAAATTTCTGTTGGATTTGAATTTGACGTGCATCCAAGGCCCGTAAGAGCACTCATCAACTGATAGAGGTTCATTGGTAGCTTCCTTCTTACTAAGATCA
>NW_021318874.1:464250-473007 GCF_001605985.2 Dendrobium catenatum
AATTTAACCTTGAAAGTGATTGAAATAATGTATGCAAATAAAATTAAAATATTAGACAAATCATAAAAATTCATACAATTTAAGAAGTGATATAACATAGATAATAAAAAGAATTTATCAAAGACATGAGTCAATTTAGACACTAAGATAGAGAAAATTATTGCACTAAGGATGAATAAAAAATTGTATATTTCAAATTTCACTATCAATTAGAAATGCACATAAGATCAATTTGAATTAAGAGATCAAAAGAGTTTGGAAAGAAATAACTACCACATATGGCGCTTTGCGCATCTTTTTCACATTTGTGGCACATTTTTGTGCATCATTTTTACTTTGGGCTTATTTTGTGCCTCTTTTTTTTTTATATTGAGACCTTTGCGCATTCCTTTTGATTTTTTATACTTTTATACAATTTGCAAGAGTAATTTTGTTCTTTCCAAAAAAATTAATCTAAAATATCAAATCTTTCTAAGTGGAAAAAGAACGATTGATAAGTGAAATATAAAATAAGAAATCATCAGAATTGCAATAATAATATTAAAAATAAGGCAGTCTAAATGAGAGATATGAAATTGAAAATTCTAATAATATCAAGTTTTAACCAAAACTTAAACTTAAAAATAATTAGATTTTCTAATGAATTTAATTTTAACTTACAATTTAGGTTATAGCACAATTAACATAAAAAAAATCTGATGATTTTCATAAAGACTAATAAACATTTCAAAAATAAGTTTAAATAAAAATACAAGAACTAATATTGATATCACTTTAAAGATATTATAATGATACATTAAGATATCAATACAAAATAAAACATCTAAAATAAAAGAGAAATACATCAAACTACTAAAAACAAATCGTCCCATATGATCATAAAGATCATCCAGATGAAGTGACCATTAAACAATGAAAAACTGCAAGCAAACGGTTTAAAATCTTACACTTTGACACATTACACAAATCATCTAGTACAAAAATTTTTTGTCCTGGACGATTGTCATTTAAATTTTCTTTTTTGATTTTTCACACAAACAAAACTAAAATTAAAAAAAAAACACATAAAAAAATACCATGTACAACAATAAAACGTAGACTTAAAAAAATCACATAAAAACAAGATCAAAAACTCATAACGAACACAAAACAATTAACTAGAAAACAAATATCAATGTTGCAAAAAACATTTTTATTTAAGTATTTAAATCAATAACACAAAGCCTTGTTCTTAATGCACTGAAAGTATCAAAGGCTAAAGGTTTTGTAAAAATGTCTGCAAGTTGATTTTCAGTTGTAACATGAATTAGTTAAATTTCTCTCTTGGAAACATGATCCCTTATGAAATGATGCCTTATGTCAATGTGTTTGGCTCTTGAATGTTGAATAGGATTTTTAGAAATGCAAATAGCACTAGTATTATCACAATAAATTGGTATAGTGCCTATAGTTAATCCTAAATCAATTAACTGTTATTTTAACCAAAGTACATGTGCCACACTTCCTAATGCAATGTATTCAGCTTCTGTAATAGATAGGGCTACTGAATTTTGTTTTCTACTGGACCATAAAACTATTGAATTTCCAATGAACTGACATGTTCCAGAAGTTCTTTTTCTATCCACCCTACAACCTGCAAAGTCAGAATCTAAATAACCAATAATTTCAAATGATGAACTAAATTTAGGATACCAAATTTCTATGTTCTGAGTTCCTAACAGATATCTTAAAATCCTTTTCACTGATATCAAATGTGATTCTTTTGGATCTAATTGAAATCTAGCACACAAGCAAACACTAAATATGATATCGGGTCGGCTAGCAGTCAAGTAAAATAAAGATCCAATTATCCCTCTAAATTTCTTTTGATCAACTCCTTTTCCCTTAGGGTCCTTATCCAACTGAAATGAGGAACTCATTGGTGTACTAACAGGTTTAGCATTGTCCATTTCATACTTTTTGAGGATGTCCTTAACATACTTTGATTAACTAAGAAATGTACCTTCCTCAATTTGCTTAATGCTAAATCCTAGAAAGTAACTCAAATCTCCCATTAGACTCATCTCAAATTCACTACTCATTATTTTAGAAAAATCATCACAAAGATTTTTATTTGAAGATCCAAAAATGATATCATCCACATAAATTTGAACAATGAGTATATCCTTTCCACATCTCTTCAAAAAGAGAGTTGTATCCACACTTCCTTTTTCAAATGATCTTTCAAGTAGGAAGGTGCTCAACCTCTTATACCAAGCCCTAGGTGCCTGTTTCAATCCATATAATGCATTTTTCAACTTGAAAATATGATTTGGGTATTTGGAATTTTCAAATCCTGGAGGTTGTTCTACAAAAACATCTTCTTATATTACTCCATTTAAAAAGGTACTTTTGACATCCATTTGATACAATTTAAATCCTCTAAAATAGACAAATGCTCGCAAAACCCTAATTGCTTCAAGTATAGCTACAGGGGCAAAATTTTTCTCAAAATCAATTCCTTCAATCTGATTATACCCCTTAGCTACAAACCTAGCCTTATTTCTAATGACTACTCGTGAGTCATTCATTTTGTTCTTGAATACCCACTTTGTTCCAACTACACTTTGATCCTTTAGCCTTGTAGTTAATTCCAAACTTTATTTCTTACAAATTGATTCAACTCTACTTGCATGGACAAAATCTAAAATTCATCAGAAAGTGCTTGATCAATATTAGTGGGTTCTATAGATGAAATAAAGGCTGAATGATTGACTTCTTTATTTAAACCACGCCTAGTCCTCACACCCTCACTTGGTTCACCTATAATCAATTCTCTTGGGTGGTTTTTAGAAAATCTCAAATCTCTAAGCAAAGGGTTTTCTATTTCCAAACTTTCTTCCAAATTCATCTTATCAATCTTTTGGGAGTTAATCTCAATTTCATCTTCTTCAACATTTGGCTCTTTCATATTTCCCGATTCATCAAATACAATATGTGTGGTTTCCTCAATAACCAAAGTTCTTTTATTTAATACCCTATAAGATTTTCCAACATTTGAGTATCCAACAAAAATTCCTTCATCTGATTTTGGATCAAATTTTCCTAAGACAGATTTTTCATTGTTATGAATGAACACCTTGCAATCAAAAACATGCAAATGAGATAAATTATGTATTCTTCCTTTTAGCAACTCATAAGGTGTTTTATTTAATTTTGATCTCACATTCACCCTTTGACATGCATCACAAAGGTGGTCCTTAGTAAAGTCTAGTTTTGGTATACCTCTCACTAAGTTCTTTTGGGTAATCCTCCTAAGGTTTTTCATGCTAGAATGACAAAGTCTCCTATGCCATAGTCATGACTCATCAAATACAGTTTTCAAACAAAAAAGCAATAGGAGAATTAATACAATTTAAATATAGCATGTAAACATTGTTCACCCTTTTTCCATTCAAAACATCTTTATCATTTAGGCTTAATATGCTGCTAGTAAGAAAAATTTTTACACAATAACCCCTATCACATAGCTAGCTTATACTTAACAAATCATGCTTTAAGCCTTCTACCAGTAACACATTGTCTATGAAAAAATTCTTAAAATTTCTAATCATACCTGATCTAACCACCTTCCTTGTAGTGTTATCTCCAAGTGTAACCTTGCCTCCACTTCTGGCTTCCAGCGTTATGAATTGAGCAGTATCTTCAGTCATATGCTTGGAACATCTACTGTCCAGGTACCATATACTCTCACGAGGTCTTGTGTGATAGCGACCCTCTTCTTGATCTGACTGATCAAGATTGTCAGCCATTAAGCATAGATTAGTGTCTTCCTCTTCCTTTTCTATTTCTGACGAGTCCGAAGCTGAGTCTGCCTAAAAAGTTCATTGGAAATTCTTCTTTCCTTTCTTCACAAATTGTTTCTCCTCTACCATCTCCGTGCTATGATTGGCTTTGAGTTTTGGGCAATCCATCTTTATATGTCCAAGTTTCCTACACTCATAGCAAATAATTTTTTTTGAAACCTTGGCATTTCTATTGAATTTACCTCTATTCTACTGCTGGCATCTCTTCTGCTTCCTCTTTAGAAAGCTTCTGAATTGTCTAGTCATCAATGAGATGTCTTCTTCATCCTCAAGTTGTGAGTATTCACTCTCAGACTCTTCCACTTTTAGTGCTATGTTCTTTTCCTTTCATGGTTCACCTACATCAATCTTTTTTAGCAAGACGGAGAAGCCTTTACAAAACTCTTTTCACATCTACCTGGTGTGGCAGAGAACCATCATCCTTTTACACTATCCCTAGTGCTGGTAGAGAACTGTCTGCCCTTTCACACTCCTCCAATATCGGTAGAGAACCGTTTATCCTTTCACACTCTCCTAGTGTGAGCAGAGAACCCTTCATCCTTTCACACTCTCCTAGTATGGGCAGATAATCCTTCATCCTTTAACACTCTCCTAGTGTGGACAGAGAACCCACGCTGTTTACTCTCTCCAAGTGTCGGCAGAGAACCGGATCTCCTTGACAGATTTTCTCACAAGAATTCTAGAAGGAAGAAAGAAAAGTGTGAAGTAATCCAAAATCACAAGTAGAGAATCTTACCTTTAAAAACAAGGTGAAGCCTTCACGCTCCAGCAGTAAGAATTCTTCTTTGAATGCTCTCTCACACTCTCTCCTTGACTCTTCTTTCAATAGGCACGAAGATCAATGAGCAAAAAGATTGGGTGGCAGTAAAAATTGGACCTTATATAGGAGAGACAAGAAAAATCATCAAAAATCTGCAAATATTCAAGTCAACATTAAATTGATCGTCCCGTACGATGATGGATCATACTAGATGATTTTACTTAAAGTGTCGGAAATGATCCTAATAAATATTGGTATGAATTATGTTCGTACATGATCATCATCCCGTACGAACTAGGTTCGTCTGGACGAACAGTTATTTCATAGGTCGGTTCCCAAATTACCACAGGATGTAACCAACTGACTTAAGTCGGTTCCCATCATCCTGGGACGAACAAGACTTCGTCCAGATGAAATTTTTACAGAAGTCAACTCGTCTTGGCACGATTATGAATTTCGTCTGAACGAAATTTTTATTGAGAATACTTCATCCGGGGAAGATTTAGATTTTGTTTGGACGAAATTTTTATAGAGCCCAAGTCATCCTGGCACGATTATAGATTTCGTCTGAATGAAATTTTTACAGAGAAGAATTCCTCCGTGGACGATTTGGATTTTTTTTGGATGAAATTTTTACAGAGCCTAACTAGTCCTGAGACGAAAATAATTTCATCCTGGACGATCAGGACTTATTAAAATTTCCTCCAACTCCTGTTCGCATTGCTCTTACTACGAGATAACTGACCTGATCATTCCGTACAAATTAGGTTCGTCCCGTACGATCAGTACAAATTTTGTAAGATCTCCTTAAGTGTGTGTGTGTGTGTGTGTGTGTGTTTTTTATTCACTCAATTACAATTGCTCCCTCTCAATTTAAAGAACAATTTAAAGCTTCAATTTACAAAGGATTGTATGCTGAATTTGATTTGAAGTCTTTATAGTTTGGAGTTCAATTTTCCTGAAATGTTAGTACACACAAGAGCAAAAACAAATCTTCTAAAAAGTGTTAGGAGATAACTACACATAAAATAATAATATTTGGAATAATCAAAACTATATAAGTTACAAGAATGTAAAACATGCAAATTCCAACTCTCTTAACAATAGCATGGGTGGAAGGTTCTTCCAAAAAGTGGAATATGAAAAGATATCACACTTTTGTTTTGTATGTGGGAAGATCGGACATGTTGATAAGGATTGTGTTCCTATTAAAAATTTTCAAAAAAATATGGAGATGGAAGGAGAAAAAGCTGGAGGAAAAAGTGTTGAAAAGGTACAAGATAGTCAGATAAATACTACCTATGGGCCTTGGATCCTTGTTAACAATAAGAAGAAGAAGTTTGCAAATAAAAGGAATAAGCAAAACCTTCATGTCTCTTTCAAATATGTGAAGAAAAATGATGTTCCAACGAAGGTTGTAGAAGAGGTTCAAACTTCTAAGGCAATTAGCCTGGGTAAAAGCCAAGAGATCCCGGGAAGGCCAAAAGAAGTTTCTTCCCTTATAATATAAGAGGTCGATAACATCAAAGGTGGGAAGGGTTGCTTGCGAACTTAGGTAAATCCTAAGGGATTACCTGCGAACTCAAGTATTCCCTATCAGAATTCGGACAGTAGGCTTCAGGATAATGTCACTGAGCATGTGAATGTTCATTCAGAACATGGGACCATTGTCAACAGCTCTGATGTTGATTCCATTCATCAATTGGAATTTCGTAATTCAAGAGAGGATGCAGTAAATTCATGTGATGCTGAAGTCCAAACAGCCTTTATAACATATCAGAGGAATCCTGAAGGGAATTCAGAGGCGGAATCCAACCAGAAAATTTTTGTTTCTCCTTCCAACAAATTTAAACTTCTGAGTGATTTATGAGAAGAAGGCATTGAATTGAAATCTCATATGGATTCCTTGGATGAAGATGTAGAAGAAGTTGAAGTAGCTGTTGTAAGAAAGAAATGTCTGAATAAGGACATAGCTATTATTGATCAAGGCATTGTTGATAATAACAAAGATACCATGCTTAAAGAAAATACTTTTGTGAACATTAGAAAGGTTTCTTCTCAGAAAAATAAACTTGCAAAAGAAGTAAGATACTTGGGCTCTTTAAATCTAGCTTCAAGACAAACTAGAAACAGTGTTAACAAAAGTAAGGGTGGGGGTAATTCCCCATTCAAATCCAAATGAGTTCAATCTGCTTTTGGAATTGTAGGGGGGCTAACAAGAAAGAGGCCTCCTTATATTTGAAGGAATTTATAAAAGATTGGGATGTATTCTTTGTTGGTATTGTAGAAACAAAAATGGTTTCCCTTTCTGAAGAAGTCTTTGGTAAAATGATGGGTAATGAATGGAAGTTCAATCTTCAGCCTTCTAGAGGAAATTCCGGTGGTATAATGGTTATTTGGAATTCCAATATAGCTGATTTTTCTTTGACAAGGTAGAAGAGAATTATGGAGTTTCATGGATGGAGTTGCAAATCAGGAAGTTCTTTTTATAGCCGGTGGGGACTTCAATTGTATCCTTTCTCAAGATGAGAAGAAAGGTGGAAAAATTTTTCTTTTTCAGATGGACCAATGGAGATGAAATCTTTTATGAATAGGAATAACTTACATGATGTAGGTATTCTTGGTTCAAAATTTACATGGTGTAAAAACAAAAGTGGAAGTGCCCGGATTCTTAAAAGGCTTGAGAGATGTATGCTGAATTCAAAGGCATTGGAAAAGATCAATCAAGCAATAGTTAGGCATTTAAATAGAATCGTCTCTGACCATTGTCCCATCATTTTGATGCTATTTAATCTGATACCTCATGGAAGTAGGCTACGCAAGTTTGAAGGCATTTGGCTCTCTTATGCAGCAGCTACTTCGGTAGTTAAATATTCCTGGGCTAAACCAGTTAAAGGTGATGACATGGAAGCTCTGAATAAGAGTTTAAATAGAGTATTAAAAGCCTTATTTTTTTGGAGTAAGGCTATGCATCAAAATCATCATACATTAAAGGAGAATTTGAAGAGAGAAATTAAAATATTACAACAAGAAGAAGCTTCAGATCAGGAATTTTCAGCAGGCAAAATTCTGATTCTGAAAACAAAAATCTGTGAATTCAATTCTACTCTTGCAAGATTAAGTACATGGTGGAAACAAAGGGCTAAAGCAAAATGGATGAAAGAAGAAGATTTGAACTCTTCTTTCTTTCATGCTTATGCTAATGGAAGAAGAAATGTCAACTCTATAAGACAACTAAAGAATGAGGTTGGTGATTTGATTGAGGAACCGACTGCTATAAGGAACTGTTTTGCTCAATTTTTTGGAGATAAATGGAAGCACAAAGAATGTAACTTGAACAATTGGCCTGTTTTTTAGAACACCTTGAATCAAGAAGATTGCATATTCTTAGAGGCTGCTTTTACTCAAAAAGAATTGGAGGTTATTAAAGAAATTGGCAACAATATAGCACCTGGTAAAGATGGGATCACGTATTCTTTCTTCAAATTCTACTGGATGATAATTGGAAAGGATGTATGGAAAGCCATTCAACTTTGCTTTAATTTAGGTAAAATGTCTCCCAAATGGAAAGAAACATTGGTGACTCTCTTACCCAAAATAAGCAACCCACTTACTCCCTCTAATTTTAGGCCTATATGCCTTTGTATGTCAATTTACAAGATTGTGGCCAAGATTTTATTGAATAGGTTAATGAAAGTTATTCATTGTTTAGTAATGAGGAGCAAGTTGCTTTTATAAAAGGGAGATCTGAAAGTTTGTTAGGGATGTTAAGCCCTATGAACTTAGTCCCAAGATAACCAAGAGGGTGGGTGAATTGGATAACTTTAAAACCAAAGATAAAACTAAACAAAAAACACCACAAATAAAGTGCGGAAGAAAAATAAATGCGGAAGCGATAATAAGAAAAGAACACACCGGGTTTATAGTGGTTCAGTCAAACCTTGACCTGCGTCCACTCCTTGGAGGCGCCCTCCAAGTATTGCACTAAACCAAGTGTCTCTCCTTTAGCCCCCACAACTAGAGCGATAATAAGAAAAGAACACACCGGGTTTATAGTGGTTCAGTCAAACCTTGACCTGCGTCCACTCCTTGGAGGCGCCCTCCAAGTATTGCACTAAACCAAGTGTCTCTCCTTTAGCCCCCACAACTAGG
>NW_021318874.1:476038-596055 GCF_001605985.2 Dendrobium catenatum
GTTAGGGATGTTAAGCCCTATGAACTTAGTCCCAAGCTAACCAAGAGGGATGGTGAATTCAATAACTTTAAAACCAAAGATAAAACTCAACCAAAAACACCACAAACAAAGTGTGGAAGAAAAATAAATGCGGAAGCGATAATAAGAAAAAAACACACCAGATTTATAGTGGTTCGGTCAAACCTTGACCTACGTCCACTCCTTGGAGGCGCCCTCTAAGTATTGCACTAAACCAAGTGTCTCTCTTTTAGCCCCCACAGCTAGGTGGAGAAGCCCTTACAAAATCACTTCCACCTTCCCCGGTGCGGCGGAGTTGCCGGGTCCTTTGACACCAAAGAGATCTTCATCTTTGGTGAACATACCTCGAGACAAGCCTTGAATCAGATGGTACTAAGGTGCGAGTTCGCCAGAGCAACCGTGTGGATCCCCCACCACACTCCCTTGAGTTCCTCCCCCTCAAAGGATCTTCTCCCTCTCAAACTCAACCCTTTTCTCTCTCCCTTTCAAGCTTTCTCTCAAAGTTTCCCCCACAAGAACGAAGCTACAATGGCTGCCAAAGACACTTACAAAGTGCCTTGTCATAGCTTAAACAGAAGAGCTAAAAATGAGCTCATTAATGCAAGTTGCTGACATTATCGTCCTGAATATCGTCCTGGTCGATTAGTTCAAATATGAGGAAAATCGACCAGAATATTGCCCTGAAATGAAGCTGGAAGACGATCTTGCGATCCTCCCGGACGAAATCCACATTAATTTCTTTCCAAAATTGCATGAGAAATTTTGGAAAAATTGCTCTGGATCGTTCGGGATGATATTTTATAGTCCAGGACGATCCACCCGGACGATGTCCAAAAATAAGATTTTTCTAAGTAGATATGGCGGCAGATTCTTACTGAATTGAGCCGATCGTCCTAGCAGATACAAAATCGTCCAGGACGATGTGTTTTGCAGAAAGACAGCTGCTTTAATGAGGATGCCCTAATTAGGGTTTCTACTTTTGTTAGATCGTCCAGGACGATATAAATATCATCCCCGAAGATGTTACCAAAAATAGAAATCTATTAGGGCACAACAGAAAATCTTTCAAGTTACAAATCATCAGATGCCACACCAAATACAACAGACTCAAGAAAGGAAAAAGATTACAAACTGACACAGACCTAGTCTACCCAATCTTGAGCTGGTTCCAAATTACAGTCTGATCGTGTGGACCTAAAACGTTAACACAAAAGGTAATTATAGAGAAATAAGGAATGTTTGCTATCATCAAAATCATAAACCATTGATCTGCAACAAGATCTTTATCTGATCACATACTTCTTGCTCAAGAACTTTTCTATAAGTTCAAATTTTCTAAATCTAAAAGAGGCATAGTGGCTATCAAAATTGATATGGAACAAACATATCATAGTATGGCTTGGGATACCCTTAAGCAAATTTTAAGACATTTTGGTTTCCCTGATAGATTTTCAAATCTAATAATGGATTGTGTTATTGATCCAATTTTCTTGGTTCAAGTAAATGGAGTGATTTTGGAAAAAAAATTTGGGAGAAGTGGCTTTAGACAGGGATGCCCCTTATCCCCATATTTGTTCATTCTTTGTTCTCAATTACACACTAAAACATTTCTTATCAAAGGGAGTAATTTGGGTTTAAATGCTTCTCCCATGGCTCCTAGGATATCACATCTATTATATGCTGATGACATCTTGATTTTCTCTAATACAAAAAAGGAAAGCATAAGAAAAATTAAGAGAATTACGAAGGATTACTGCAACTGGACTAAACAGACTATCAATGTCAATAATTCTTCCATTATTTTCAACAAGAATATGAAAAGAAGAAGGAGGAAAAGTATTTCTAAAATCATGGGAATCAAGGAGGTTAAAGAGCTCAGTTATTTGGGTGATAAGATGACATTAAGGCGGCTTAAAGCTTCAAATTTTTCAAATATTTTGGAAAAATCTGCTGGTAGACTGGATATATGGGGAAAGAAGCTCATGTCAATGGCCAGTAGAATAACCCTCATCAAATCTGTTATTCAAGCTATACATGTCTTTTACACTTCTTTATCTTTGATATCGTTATCTGTCCTAAAAAAGCTTAATAAATTATGTAGAGATTTTTTTATGAAAAAAAAATAATGGAGATAACGGATTGCACTATGTGGCTTGGAAATAAGTGTGTATACCTGAGAATCAAGGAGGACTTGGCATCATATGTGCTGTGGATTCCGTCAAACCTTTGAGAGAAAAATTGGTTTGGAGATTATTAAACAAGCCTAATTCATTGATTAGTAAAACTCTATCAGCAAAATACGGTAAGTTTAGCTTTGAAGAAGAAAGAAAGCAGAACTGTTCGTCATCATGGAAACTGATCAGCAGCGGAGCTAATGCTTTAAAAAATATTGTGAGATGGAACATTAAGGATGGGATTTACATTAATATATTAAAGGATATCTAGATACTTGATAGGAGTTTAGAAAGTTGGCCTACTTTCTTTTCAATTGAGATTGACAAACTTAATAATCTCTCTAGCTTCATTTCGGAAGGAGCCTGGATCAAAGAGGAACTTTACAAATACTTTGGGGAAGAACTGGTAAAACTTATCTGCAATTTGAAGATTGAAGTGGAGAACCTTGATGGAAAGTTAGAACTATTAAAGGTACATTCCGGTAAAACCATTTCATCTTTGGCTAAAACTGCTATTTTTGACAAGAATGAGGTAGACAATTCATTCTTAAATGATTGGAACTGCTTCAAAAAACTCAATCTTAATCCTCGTGTTTCCGATTTTTGGTGGAGACTCTTAAAGAATGCTTTACCAACCACGAATTTCTTGTTACATAGGAGGTTGATTAGTTGTAACCTTTGTCCAAGAGGTTGCAATTTAATTGAAAATGGAGAGCATATAGTTGTTAATTGCTTGAAATTAGAAAGGGTTATCAAGAAGGCCAACTGTTGGGGTTTCAATTTACCAATCCTAAATAGTTTGAATGATGTTTTTTCTTATTTGAAAACCCAAGTTAAGGATAATCCTTTTTTAGCAAATCTTTATTGTTCCTTAGTGTTTAACTCTTGGAAGAGTAGAAATTTGCTAATACATGAAGGCAAAGAGATGGGGGACGGCATTATTGTGACTAATGCTATTACTTATGCATCTAACTCTTCTTATAATTTTCATTCGGACCACTAGGGTGTTAAATAGCATGAGTTGATTTCTTCTTCTTGGCACCCCCCTCCACTTGGATGGATAAAAGTAAACAAAAATGCATCTCTTCAAAGTTCTAATGCAACTGGAATTGGTGGTATCTTTAGAGACCACAAATGTAGAATGCTCTTATCTTTTGGTTTCTCACTTATGCATTGGGATATTGGAGCATTTGAGCGGTTGGCCGTTCATACCGTGAGTAAAGTTATTGAAGATTGGATGTTTAATGCTAAAGGCATAATTGTGGAAGGAAATAACTATAATGTTATTTCTCATTTTCAAAACTTTAAGAAGATGGACAACCGATTAATGGATAAAGCTTCTAAAGAGGACTTGGACTTTCTAAAAGAATTTGAGGTATTCATTTTTCATTTTATTAATAGAAGTTGTAATAAGTTAGCTCATTGGTGTGCTAACCATGATTTAAAAGGTAATTTCTTTTGGGATGTTCTAGAAGTCAATAAGATAACTCCTACTTTTTATTCATTGTTAAAGGAGGAAAGTGATAGGGTATCTATCACTTAAACTTTTTTCTTGTTTTCATTTTCCTTTTAATGCATTATGCAGTTCTTCAAAAAAAAAAAAAAAGAGATTATCTTCCAAATACAAGAGAAGAGGAACTCACTCTTTTTTTTATAGAGAAGAGTAAACCACAAACCAAAACTTAATACATCTGATATAGACAAACAACTTGAATAAGAAAATTTGAAAAAAGATTCATTGATTCACAAAAATATTCAAATGAGATAGAGAACTAAAGGAAGATGAAACAAATATCTATTTCTTGGTCTAATTTTAAATTTGAAATAATATTTGATTCAAAAAGAAATCACACTGCTAAAGGAGTTATGAAAGTTCGTTAGGGATATTAAGCCTTATGAACTTAGTCCCAAGCTAACCAATAGGGGGGGAATTGGTATTTTAAAAATTCTTTTCACAAAGAACAAAAATTACATAAACCAAAATCACACCACGAGAAAAATAAATGCGGAAATTAAAATGCATAAGCAAGAAAACAAGAACACTGAGATTTATAGTGGTTTGGTCAACTTGACCTACGTCCACTCCTTGGAGGCACCCTCCAAGTATTGCACTACAAAACGTGACTCTCCTTTAGCCCCCACAGCTAGGTGGAGAAGCCCTCACAAGAACCTCCTTTTTGCCACCCCGGCAAGGCAGAGAACCTATTTCCTTTTGCTTCCTCCTGAAGCTGGCAGAGAACCAACAACCAGATGTTGACTCCTTACCTCTACCGACCCTTCCACGGATGAGAAACTCTAGATGAAGAAGAAGTAGAGCGATCCTTATCGTATCAATCATCCTTAATTACTCCCTTAATTTCTTGATCAATTAAGAGATAATTTATGAATATCGTCTAGGCCGATCCATGATCGTCCTGGCCGATAATTAAAAAATACAGTATACCTTAATTGTCTGTGGAAGAAACTTCTTTCTATTTTGAGTTTATCGTCCTGGCCGATACACGTATCATCCAGGCTGATCTGTTAATGTCAGCTGCCTTAATTAAGAATCCTTATTTAGACTTTCTATTTTAAGCCTGATCATCCAGGACGATGTAAATATCATCCTGGCCGATATGAGTAAAAATAGAAATTCTAAATCTCTCAAGTGTGTGTGTGTAGGGTTACTTAGCATCAGTCTCTTTGACCATTACAAAAAGACTCAAGAAGAGAAAAAATAAAGTACAGACTGACTCAACCCTAGACCTACGCAATCTTGAACTGGCTTCGTCTGTTCGTCCGATCTTTGATTCCTGAAAAGTTAGAAGCAATAAGCAGTCCAAGAGAATCAATAGTATTTGTCAATCATCAAAACATAAATCATGAAAATAGATTTGCAAAAATCTCCCCCTTTTTGATGATGGCAAACACATGTAGGGAAAACTCAGAAAAAAAATAGTTCACTAGAAATTCAAAGTTACAAGCACATCCCCTTTTTTCTACCACATCCTACTCCCCCTTTTGTAATCACAAAAAGAGGGTCCTGGACACACAAAAGAAAAGGTAAACATAAACTTAAACAAACCACAAGACAAACTATAGAAAATAGAAAATAGAAAACACAGACTAGAAAAATGAGGGATCCTGACCATCAGATAGAGGTGGCGGAGGTGACTGTTGAAAGTAGCTGGCAAGCATGGTAAACTGAGCATTGAACCAGGCGATATCCTGGTCATGCTATTGCTGTTGGTGAGTCATGTACCTGTCAAATCGGGCTAAATCCTCTGTGCGGTGCTGCTCGTAGTGGGAAATGTCCTCAGAGTGTTGTTGTTCCTGTGCAGCAACGTAAGCGTCAAAGCGGGTCTCCCATCGATCAAACCTCTCAATCAACTGATCAAGCTGGTGGAGAGAAACAAGATCAGGAATGGGAGCAGGAGCGGGACCCTCCACCTCTCCAGCCCCCCGACCTTCCCCATCTCCTGGGTGGAGACGATTACTATGAAGGATAGTGAAAGAATTGTTTGAGTAGCAAGGAGGCTGAACGTCGTGATGAGCAGGATATTGGAGATTGTATTTGGTTTCAAGAAATGTAGGCTATGAGATGTCCTAAAGCAAGGTTGGGTTTCCTCCTATGGCCTGGATCGCGAATAGTTGTTAGGTGATCAATATAGCGAAAGAGTAGATCAGTGGCATTAAATTATCTCTGAGCCATAATGAAAAAGGTGGTCAAGGAAAGTAGAGGAGTGATGTGGATTCGGTCCCCGACTTTTTGAATTATGGAGGTGCGAAGGACATGTTGGATTGTCCTAGCATCTTTGACTAAAGAGCTAGTCTCTCCAACATGAAAGGTTGTGTTGGTTTGGCGAAGAAAGTGGTTTGGCTGGATCGGCCAGAATTTAAAGAAAAGGCCATATCATCCAGGCCGTTCGCAGAATCATCCAGGCCAATATGGCTCAATAATTGGGTACAGGCCGATTGGTCAAAAAGGCGGTCCAATCGCCCGGGACGATCAGATATCGGCCAGGACAATTAGACACAGGCGATCGTCCCGAGGAGGCAATCCGGACGACCGTTGAAAAAGCATATCATCTAGGCCGATTAGGTGTATCGTCTAGTACGATGCATAGTAATTAATCGTACCGGCCGAAGTTAAAACATTTTAAATCACTGCCACGTGTATCGTCCAGGATGAACAGTGGATCAGCCAGGCTGATTGTCCAATAATGGATCGTCCGGGGTCGATTTTAAAGATTTAAATGTACTGACACGTGGATCGTCCAGGACGATACACGTCGCAGTGATTTAAAATATTTTAACTTCGGCCGATACGATTAATTATTATGAGTAGGCCGAACACCTGCACTAACAAAATTCTGTAAAAAGGAAGAAGCCCAAGATAAGCATAGCATAAATGAAAGCAAAGTCTAACAAAATAATCCAAGCAGTTATATGCAAATCAGGTATTACCAATCACCAAAATAATATCCACCAAATAGCAGGTAAACCACCGCATCCAGGCATGGGAACAAAGGCCAAACTAGAAGAAATCAACACCAATAACAATGATACCACAGACCAAGGGCATTAGAAAACTGAGGAACAGAGCAAAGCAAATTACCATTGAAATAACAAGACCCCCAACCACTTCGAGGCAAAAACCCACCATCAATACCAAGACCGAGCAGCACATAGGATAATTACCAAACAAGAAAATAAACAAAAAAGGGAAATTAAAAGTTAAGATATGACCCAACTGACCAAACCCAATAGTAAGGATACCACAACTAAAGCTCAACATAGCAAAGCATAACACTGCACGATAGACAGGTCCCAAAACACATGAGATCCAAGACAACAAAACTAAACACATGAGATCCAAGACAACAAAACTTAGAGCCACAAAACCCAACAAAATCAATAATATAGATATTCCATCAATAAGAGCTGCACCACTTAGTAAAATCAAAAATAGAAGAGCTCCAAAAAACACTCATCAGCAACACCCCAAAGCCCTCCATGATAGGTCTATTATAGTTCATCGAGCAACACATAGTTTAATTAAAAGTTAAGAAATAACCCAGCTGAAAAACCTCAATAATAAGGATATCACAGCAGGATAAAACTAGATAACACAACTAAAGTTTATAACATAACACCACAGGAAAAACAAGCCCCCCAAACATCTAAAGGCCAAAGCAGTATAAATAAGTGCCGCAAGACCCAACAGAATCAAACACAGAGTGTCCAAAAAAATCCCAGCAACAAAGGCCCAAATATATTAAGTAAAAGCATATTGGGACTCCCTGAGAAGAACAACAAGTTGGCACCCGAAGTGAAATAAAGAAGAAAAAGAAAAATCTCAATGGGGCTAACATCCAGGAAACCAAATAAGAGAGAACACATAAGACAAAAAAGAAAAGACCCAAAATCTCCAGCAAACCAGCCACATTAAAAACTAACATAAGGGATACCAGTTTTATCTAATCTTAAATGCCCTTTAAATGAACAGATAAGTTAGCAGCAGAAAAATCAGTGAAGCAAAAAAAATCACACCAAAAGTTGACAAGCCAATCAGCATAGGCATTCCCCTCCTTATAAACATGAATAAGGAAACATTAACAAAGATCAATCCCAATGTTATAAATATCAAGGAACATACATAATCTCATCCCATAAAGAATAACATAGAGGTCACTAAAGTTCACATTACAATTCTATAAGGGACCTGTAAAAGCTATAATAATACTCACATGACTGTCCTTGATAATCTCACCATACCCTGAGATGGAACCTTTAACAACACCACACACATTCAGTTTTTAAGAATTATTAGAAGGTTTGACCCAGTAAATATACCTATGTTTAGAAGGAGAATGGTCCTCTTCCAACCTGAGGCCTAAATTAGAAGCAACAAATTATTAATTCTTAAAGTTGTTGATAGAAAGCTGATTAATAAAAAAATGACTCAAAACTTTATCATTCACATTTTTTATAATCCTGTGATATTTCAAACCAACACCATTAAAAAGGGAATTAGTCCTATCCATCCATAAATAACAAAAAATAAGATAAGGAATAATATTCTCTGCTATTGCCCTTAGACTTGAAAAACCAAGAGTTAAGCATAGCATTAATAGATAGATTAGATTAAAGCAATTAAATTTGAAAATATCATAAAAATAAGTCTAGGTTTTAATAGCTAAAGGACCTGAAAGAAAAACATGATTCATATTCTTCACATGATAACAACACTGGCATTTGGACGACAAAAGAAAACCACCTTTAATTAATTTATCATCAGTAGGAATGAATATATATAAAATTATCCAGATAAAAATAGCAACAGTAGAAGGAATACTTTTATGCCAAATTATATAAAAAAAATCTTAATAATAGCATCCTTGGTTCTTAAAACATGTCAAGCATCCTTTAATCCAAAAGCCCCATCTTTAGGAAAATTACATCATAAAAGATCCTCCGAATCTGTGCTCAGGGGGAGGTTAAAAATTTGTTTGATAATAGAATCTGAAATTACATTAGAAAATTTATTATAATCCCAAAAGTTTTCAATAATGAAAAAATTCACCTTAATTGTAGTAGTGGAAGAAGTATTAGTAATGGAATGAATGGAGTGATTACCCAACCAATGATCTTGCCAAAAGAAGATGATCCCACCACCAAAACCCCGAGAAAGATGAGGCTCAACAACCCATTTAACCTTGCAAAGTCCCTGCCACATTTTAGAGTCACTTTTGTTAAAGGACCAAATAGTGAGATACTTACCCATGCAATATTTGGCAAATATAAACTTAGCCCAAAAGCTTACTTTAGCATGAAAAGTATACCACAACATGAAGGAAAAGGCATAGGCCAAATTAAACATACACTTACACCCCAAGCCACCCTTATCAAAACACCACAACACTTATCCCAAGAGGACTAGGTAATTTTAGAATTATTATTAGCCTCTTTCCAAAAAAAAAATTGATAACTTTATCAATTCTATTGCAAACCTTTTGAGTAGGCTGAAGAGTTTGGAAAGAATAAATAGAGAGAGAGAAAAGAACACTTCTAATGAGAGTAAGCTTACAAACCAAAACTCAAAAAATTAGAATCCCAAGACAAAAATCTTATTCTTCTCTGAAGTAATCAAATCATAAAAAAGAAATGTTTTCTTTCTTCCTTTAAAAAGAGGAATCCTAAGATACATCATAAGTAGGTAGCCTTGCAAAAAACTAGTCAGGGCTTTGATAGCCTCAGTACGAGCATTAGACACTTTGTTGGAAGAAATAAAACAACACTTATGCTTGTTCAAAGAGAACCTACAAACAATTTCAAAATTGTGTAAGAAATACAAAAGTCTATTAACCCTACTAAGAGATTCATTCTTAAAAACAATAAAATCGTTGGCAAATCATAAATGAGAAATAGGAAAACCCCTCAAGTTCTAAAATAGAGGATAGGGTGATTCTCAAAGAGGTTGTAAGGCCTCTTGAAAGATACTCAGCCGCAATATTGAAAAGAGCAGGAGAAATAAAGTCACCCTGTCTTAAACCATGAGAAGATTTTAAAAAACCAGTGCTTTTTCCATTAATAATAATAAAAAAATAGGAACCTTCAATGCAATTTCTTATAAGACTGATAAAAACTGAATTAAAACCTAATAAATACAAAATATTATGGAGAAAGTTCTAATCAATGTTTTCATAAGACTTAGAAATATCATGCTTCAAAATAATGTTGCTACCTCTCACCCAAACATCTAGTCATGATAGAATTCTTGAGCCAACAGAATATAATTAGCGATAGTTTGACCTTTAATGAAACCTATTTTATAGGGAGAGATAATTGTAGGAAGAATAAAAGTTAAGTGACTCATAAGAATTTTAGAAATCAACTTACTTAAAAAGGTGCAAAGACTAATAGGTCTATAATCATTCCAATTACTAATAGCGTTGCTTTTGGAAATGAGAATAATAGAAGTAGATGTAAGAAATTTATCCATAGTGTGACAAGCAAAAAACTCCACAACATCAGAGAAATGATCAGTATTAATAATATGCCAAGCTTTCTGAAAAAACTTAGTGGTAAAACCATCCGGCCTAGCCATAGAGTCACCATTCAAGCCATGAACAATCTCTTTTAATTCCTCTACGGAAGGGGTTTAGAGAGAAATTCATTATCCTCTTGAGAGATGAGATTAGGAGTAAAATCCACAGTATGGCAAGGAGTAAAATCTTTATTGAGCCGGATTTTTAAATATTGAACTGCCAAATTAGCAATTTCCTCAACATCCTTAGAAATAGAACAATCCTCATGATTGATTTTATAAATGGAGTTTTTTACACGTTTCCTCTTAACCAAAGCATGAAAATACTTAGTGTTGTTATCACCTTCAACAAGGTGCTTCTCAACAACTTTTTTTTTTCAAAAGACTTCCTCATATGCTTGTAATTTAAAGAGGCACTCTTTAGCCTCCCTAAATAAAACAAAATTATCATTAGTAGGAGACATTTTATAGTTAAGTTCAAAAGTGTTTACTTTGTCTTCCGTATTCAAGATATTTACAAAAATATTTTTAAAAACATTGTGATCCCACCAATTGACTTTTTGTTTGTCTTTTCAGTTTAAACCAAACATTGTGATTCCACTAAGTAATTTAGAAGCATTATAAGAGGTTTAAGAAAAACAAGAATAGAAACATTGTAAATTTGGCATAAGTTCTTAACCATCAACCTAGAGGAGGGGCAACCAATTTCCCCTAACATTCCAAATAATATATTTAAACATAAAAAATGAGTCAATGACTAGTTTGCGAACGGGTGGTCCTAGGAGATTGTAAAATAAAGTTCTTGTTTTTCCCACCTCTCCTATTTTGAAATTTAATAAAGCTAGTGTCATTATCATTTTTGGAAAAAAATTTAGTAGGAATATCTATATCCTCCGTATCAGTAAAAGCATCACTATGATAATGAGAGTTAGAGGGAAGGTTACTATCATTGTGCAGGCCCGTCTACCTTACCTTTTGAGGCAATTCACCCTCGTCAAAAATAAAACCATCCTCCACACATTCTTTACTTCTCATTATAAGCTCCGCATTTTATTCCACAATGACTTGACCATCCTCCACCCGAGCCAATTCACCCTCCTCCAAGGTATATAGCCATCCCCCACATTTCTTTTACTACTAATGTCAATACCAGCATTAATTTCCACCACATTGTCCTGATCATTTACAACAAATTAAAAAGTAGCATATTAGTGCAATTATTAATTAACATCATAAAATTCATATTAGGCAATTTTTTGTTAATAACACAAGGAATAATAGAAGTTGAAATAACATTATTTAGAGTAGTAGTGATAGCCAATATTTGCTCATCCATAATTTCACAATCAGTAACTAAGATAGGGGTAGAGTTAATATTATTTCCCTAAGCACAAAAAGGAACATCAACATTGGAGGGGGCGTTTCAGTATGGAACTCCGACCCAATCCATATTTCATTAGGAAGTTTTTTAGATATATCCAACTAAACTAGAACGTGAGCCACAGACGCATGAGATATGGAAGCAGTAGCTTCGTTCGTTTGTAGAGGCCTACCAAAAAAAGATGCCACACCAAAAAGAATTTGAGAATTAAAAAAATGGAGTCTCAGGTTCAAAAAAGAGATCCTTAAAAGGGAAATATGGGATTCCTCTCGAACATCAAAATATAGTGTCTATTTGAGTAAATGCATCTGACAAGCTTGAATATAGTAAGATCTCCATAAATAAATTAAGTTATAATCAAAATCATTAGAGAGTTGAGTTGCAATATGCCTCTGATCCAGCAAGCTGATATGAAAGGAGCCCAAAAGCTTCAGGTTAACAAAAATTTGTGAATGACATACATAATTTCCTACAAAAGAAGTAACTTGCCAACCAACGTTAATGCAAAAGGAGCGGACAACTAAGAAACCACAGCATCATTGAACATCAAAGCCGTATAACCCTCAAATGAAGTTTATTCAAAATAAAATTTGGAAGTTGATGAAGAAGATCCAGCCAAAACCTCCTTAAAAGATTGAGATTTGCCATCAGGAAATGAAGGAGATGATGGAATGGATGACGACGGAGTCTTTATTTCCCAAAGCCCAAAAAAATAGAAAAAAACTCAAAAGAAAAGTGTAGAATGAGCAAAGAAAAAACCAAGGAAACAAATTGAAGAGAAAAACACAAAAAACCATGCTAGGAGAGCGAAACCAGAGCTCATGAATGGAAACCCTAAATTGTCAAGGAGTCACCAGAGAGCAACTTTTACCCTTTCCTTTTGCATGAAGAGTTTATATATTAGGGCACTGATTTTTCATATGTTCAGCTTTCCTAAACATAAAATAAATAACTTCAGAAGAGCTTTTATCATTCTTACCATGTTTAACTTTGTTCTAATTTTATTGATGTTGATGCTTGAGTTATAGTACATTTTTTAATTTTTGTATTATTTATATTATTTCCTCACTCTCATCATCTACTAAACCACTTCCATCCATGTCTTCAGTTTTTAGCACAATAATTTTGCCTGCATCCAAAAGCTTTTGACTCACACTTTGCTCGTGGGTAATAAGTGAGCCAATCAAATTATCAATAGAATAATCATTCTAGTCTTTTGATTCACATATAACAATAACTTTAGAATGAAATTTATCAGTAGATAATATATAATTGAGTTGACCTTTCAAAGTTTGAAAGTTTTTTACCTAAAACATAGAATGATGTCATAATTTGAGTAAACCTAGTATACATATCTAATATCTTCTCATAAGATTTCAAATAGAAAAGTTCATAAGCAAGCATTAGAATATTCAACATAGATTGCTTGACTTCATTAGTACCTTTGTATGTAGTGCATAAATTATACCAAATTTCTTTGCCAATAGTACAAGTAGAGATTCTCATGCAATATGAAGAATTTAAAGCACAGAAAAAATAATTCAAGCATTTAGCATTCAAATGAGCATTAATTTGTTCTATTTTACTTCATTTAGAAAATGGAATATTAGTTTTGACTCCATCTATAATACATGATGGCATAGAAAGACCAGTTTAAATTATATGCCACATTCAATAATATATTGATTATAAGAAAGTAGACAAGAATATTTTCTAAAAATTAAAAGAAATATTTTTACATAAAGGTTATCGGGTGATTGAATATCCTTCTGCAATGTTATGATTTCAAAAGTTAGACATAGATCTTTTTTAAAAAGTTTTCTAAAACTTAATTTATGAATCTTGCTCTGATACAACTTGAAGGTTCGTGAGGGCTACAAAACTCTAAAGAAGTTACCTGACGCTAACCAAGAGTGGGGTGAATTGGTGATTCAAAAACTTCCTTCCAACATAAAGAAAAATCCCCCTTTTAAAGCTTTTTTCAACATCTAAAATATAGATAGTTTTACCTCTCGATGCGGAAGCAATGTAATTTCATTGTAACAGAAAATAAGAAATTCTCAAACACATAATTTACATAAAAATAAATGTAAAAAAAAATGTAGAAAATAAAATATAGAACATACACACTAGATATTTATAGTGGTTCTATCAACCTAACCTATGTCCACTCCCTAGAGACTCCCTCTCTAAGTATTATACTAAACTCTTTAGTAACTCTCATTTAGCACCCACAAATAGGTGGAGAAGCCCTTACAAACTATCTTCCACAAACTCAGTTCTCCAGAGGACCGAACACCATTCACTGGCAAATAACCTTAACTCCTTTTCACCCTCCTAGTGAGGCAAAGAACCTGGACTCCTTTTTACCCTTCTATTGAGGTAGAGAATTTTGAATCACTTTAACCTTCCCAGTGCGGTGGAGTAGCTGGGTCTTTTAACACCAAAGAGATCTTCTTCTTTCCAAAACTTCCCTCCAGACAAACCTTAAATTTGATGGTAGAAAGATGCAAGCTTGCCGGAGCAACTATGCAACTGTGTGAAACAACCTACACACTCTCTTGAACCCCACAAGAATGTTCTCCCTCTCAAACTCCACCCTTTCCTCTCTCCCTTTTAAAGCTCTCTCTTCAAGTTTTCTCCAAAAGAATAGAGATACAATATATGCTAAAGACACTTATAATGTCTTTCAAGAAAGCTTAAATAGAGGGATTTGGAAAACTCTAAAAGTTTAATTCTTGCAAAAAATATCATCTAGTACAATTGCAGTATCGTCTAGTATGATGTGTTGAATTTGACCTAGTAGTCCTTGACAATCTCCATATAGTCTAGTATAATCAGTTCAAATTACAAATCATCCAGTAAGATATTTGGGATTATCCTGGAGGATTAGAAGAAAAATTATGGTATTTCATCTAGGATGATCAAGTATCGTCATATATACCTCTCAAGTCATCTAGTATGATCTTCATTAAGCATCCTAAATGATTGAATTAAATAAATTAACCATAACTAGTCCCCTAATCACATGATTAATTTAGGCATGATTGTCATATATTATCCCTTACAATGTACATCATCCAGGATGATTAGAAAAAAATATGAAATATAAAATATTATCTTAATTATAATTGGCGGCAATTTTTTATGATCTTAACTAATCATCCTGGATGATCTAAATTGTTCACTATGATTAGTTAGATGAATTAATCATATAATATTATATAAATCATATAGCATGATTAGTTCAAAATTTGAATAACTTTTTTTCACTCAATCTCACTCCCCCTGAGTGCGTATGTGCTTGGTCACCGAGCTAGTATACATTCTTACAGGACTTGACTCAAGAAATAAAAAAATACATCAGCGAGTATTACAAAAATCTTACCACTATAACTTATTCTTCAAAATCTTGAGCCTTGAATGTTCTTCTGATGGTGCATGATATTCCTGAAATATTAATACACACACTAAAAAAGATACAATACAAATATAAGTAAGCATAAGATTGTGAGCCATAAAATTTGTTATCACCAAAGCCATAAACTCGTAAGCTTGAGTTGTAACATTTTTGGGGTCGCTGAACACATTTTAGATGTTGTGGACTAAAACTTTGTCATTTCAAAGCTCGACAGAGCTTCTATGTTCAAGTTTGAGAAAATTTATAATTTTGGAATGAAATTTTTAAACATTTTTTATTATTTGAGAAATTCAGAATGTTGTAACAAATATTTTTTAACTTTTGAAGCTTTGATGTCTAAAAATAGGGGGGCAACTGATACATCATCAAAGAATTTTCTTGATCAGGCATGAATCTCAAAGCAAAGTCAAGTTGAAAACTTCAAAAAATTAAATACAAAACCTTATGAACTATAATTTTGGCAAACTTTTAAAAAGTCTATATAGGTTGTTAGACCTAAGGCAATTATCCAATGGCTAACTAAGCGGGGGTGAATTGGTTATTTTAAAAATATCTTGGAAATTTTTATAGAAAAAATGTTATCTAATTTTTTCACAAATAAAATGTTCATCAATTTAAAAATTTTTAACCACAAAAATTTAAACTCGTAGAAAAAAATTGCAGTAAAATAACATATGGAAATTTATAGTGGTTCGGTCTAACTAAACCTATGTCCACTCCCTAAATACTCTCTCTTTAATTATTGCACTATTACTAAAGTGACTCTCCTTTTGCTCCCACAGCAATTCCCTTTTTCTCCCACAATAAGGAAGAGCAGCCTTTAAAAATTACCTCTCTTCCACCAATCCCTAGTGCGATAGACTACCATCATCCTTTCACACTCTCCAAGTGTCGGTAGAGAACTATTGTCCTTCCACACTTCTTTAGGTGTCGGTATAGAACCATACTCCTTTCATACTTCTCCAAGTATCAGCAGAGAATCGCCATCATTTCACACCCTCCTGGTGTCAGTAAAGAATCGAATCTTCTCCAAAGGTCTTCTCACGAGCAACTCCAAAGAAGTAATGGAAGAGATTTGACAAGACTTACAAGGAGATCATCACTTCATAATTTCCACTTATAAGATCTCAATCCACACTTTCAAACACTCTCCCAAATCACTCTTACACTTTCTCTCGAAGAAAATATGAAGAATGATTTTGCCCATAGTTAGTTTATAGGACTATATGTATAAAAGGCACGAAAAATCATCCAGAAAATTAAAATTGTCTATTTTGATCATCCGTGATCGTATAGTATGATCGACGATCATACGAAAAAATAGTTCAAAATTTGCTCGTATGATCCAGTATGAACCTATTTATTACTCTGATTGACATGTGTATAAAGTTATATCGTATAGTATAATCAATTCAAAATTGAACAAACTCATCCGGTACATTTTTGTATGAAATGATTTCATACTTTGAATAACATAATGTATGAAATACATATTATATAGTATGATATGTTTTAATCAGACCATGTTTCATTTGGTACAAAATGGACTCAACCTTTTTGTACTCTGGAAGGCATATGTACGATCCTATGATCGTACAATACGAACAGTACAAAACATTTACAAGTTTGTATAGATAAAATGATATGCAACCATTTCATACTTTGGATGTCATCTATATGAACCTAAGATAGTAAAATATGAATAGTTGAGAAAAATTTAAAAGTTTGTCGGTGCGAACTTATATGTATCTATTTCGTACTCTAGAAGGCATACGTATGAAGCTAACTTCATACAGTATGAACAAGACTTAGAAAAATTTTGTAGCATGGTTTGATTAACTACTTTCTGGAGGAATGCTCAAGCCAAATCATCCCATATTATCCAAAATCATATAGTATGCTTAATTTTAAAAAATAAAAAAATTTTACACTACCCTAGTGTGTGTGTGCATAGTTACCCAATTACAATCACAATCTCTCAGACTCAAGAAAAGAATAAAAAGTACATACTCCAAAAATAGTAAACCCTAATCTAATATGACTTGAAGTCTTCAACTGTCTAGAGTATGATTTTCCTAAAATATTAGTACACAAAAATAATAAAAGAAATATATCCAATAGTTGTTAAGAGAAATGGTAGTTAATACAATAATATTTTAGAATCATCAAAAACACATGATAAGAAAACATAGTTATGAAAACTAAGTTACAACAAAATATAGTCAAACTGAAGGTCTCTAAAATATGAACCCAAAGACACCATATTCGTCCCAATCTGAGCTAAAATGGGTCCAAATCAATAAATTGAAGCACATTTACAAGCTTCAATCCATAATTTGGATTACCAAATAGTTTCCAAATGGGGCAGGCTTATATATGAATTAAGAGGCTCGACAAGAAAAATTCAATGAGTCAAAGATTAGCGAATTTTAATATCATTAAAATATTCAAATGCTCAATAAATAATCCATAATCATGGGATTCAACATCAATTGTCCATTCAAAACAATTGTCCATTCAAAACACAATTTATCCTCTATGTTTCTCTTATTTATTGGCCATGCTACTCTCAAAATATTATAAATAGACCCCTCATTTTTCATGATAAGGGACCCGAGCATGAAGAGAAGAGAATAAAAGGAAGAAGGGAAGAGAAGAATATAATAGAAGGAAGAGAGATTTCTTACCACCAGACTCCTTGACCATTGTCGAACTTCCACCCGCCAGCCGACCGACACCAGAGTTCTCCCTGACTGTCGACTGACGCTAGAGTTCTGTCCTACCATTCACTAACACCAGAGTTCTTCTTGACAGCCGACTGACTCCAAATTTCTGCCTAACCATCAATTGAAGCTAGATTTCCACCCGACCTCCAAAAATCGCCAAATTTTTT
The DNA here is from genome assembly GCF_001605985.2 of Dendrobium catenatum. Taxonomy (NCBI): domain Eukaryota; kingdom Viridiplantae; phylum Streptophyta; class Magnoliopsida; order Asparagales; family Orchidaceae; genus Dendrobium; species Dendrobium catenatum. The sequence goes on from NW_021318874.1 coordinate 493,955, forward strand.
CTCTGTTTGTAACTAAATTTCAACCTAAGAATTTATTATTGTAATCTGAACATCCTCAATATCATGGATGAATCAGCCACTTGTAATCTAAGTAATCACTATTGGATTCCTTTCAATTGGCCGTAACCCTGTGGTTTTTTTCCTTTTCTAGGTTTTTCACATAAATTTTTTTGTTTTATATTTTTCTTCTATTCGTGTGCTTAATATTAGTATAACGTTGAGAAAAAAAATTTCTAACTCTATCACTGTGTAAATTCTAGCCTGCAACAAAGATATATACCAAATTTATTTTATAAGTTAGCTACATTTTTTTATTTTGCTATTAATAAATAATTTTAAAAATAAAGATTGGCAAAAGAAGCCAAAATTTAAATTTCATATTTTAATAATAACATATATAATTTTAATCAATAAACTAGCTTGTTTCACAATGTGAAAATTTAAAATATATAGATAACAAAGTTTTTTTACAAAGGGGACAATGCAAAAATCATGTTGTCAGTTACCTCATATCTGAGATCTTACACTCACCAGTTATGAAAATGTATATTTTTGATACGACACCAAAAATCATCTAGATCATGCAAGAATCGCGAGGCATATTCAAGTTGGAAACTTCTAAAATAAAATTTGGGATCATCTAAACTTCAATTTCAACAAACTTATAGTCAATCTGAACTTCTCAAAGATAAGAAACATAACAACACAACAATTAGTCCAACCCAAGCCTAAATGGGCAGGGACCTGAATCATATTAGGAAGGTTCAAAACATTATTTAGATGACAAAATGATATCCAAATTTGGCATGCTTACACTGAAATCGAGCAGCTAAGCGAGAAAAATCTAATAAGCCTAATATTCTTGAATTCTGGCATTGTTAAAGCACATAAATAATTAAATAATGATCTATGATTGGTAGAATCAATATGGGCCATCCGATTGAGCTCTTTGAACCTACCTCATATCTTCTCTATATTTATGGGGTGTACCACTCAAAAAAATCTTTAAATAGACCCCTACTCTCTCCATGAGAGGGATCTTTGGCTAGAGATTTGAGAGAGCTCTAAGGCTTCAAAAGCTCTAGCACCAATACTGTCGAACCCCTGTTAACTATCATTGGACAATCTCTCAACCATCAATCAAAGCCAAACTTTAGCTTGGCCGCCGCTAAACTTTACCCGATCACAGTTTAACCACCGCCCAACCATCAACAATTGTCAGACTTCCACCTGGCTGTCACCCTCCACAAGACTTCAGTCTTACCATTGTCGGGCAACTACCCAACCGCCGACCACCGTTGGACATCCACTCGGCTGTCAGCCACTGTCGAACATCCACTTGACCTTCATTGGACCATGTCCCAGCAACCGATTGCAGCTTGACTTCCAACTGGTCGCCGAGTGCCACTGAACTTCATCTCAACCATCATCTAACTATGGCCCAGTAGTCAACCACAACCAGACTTGCACCTTGCTACCAACTATTGTTGGACATCAGCCTAAATGTTGTTGGACCTCCATGGGACTTCCACCCAGCCACTAACCTCTACCAAACTATAGCCCAACAATTATCGGACCACTACCTAACCTTTAGCCACAGCCGAAATTCAACCAGACTGCTATTGGACATCTGTCCAGCCCACGACCGCCACCGTTCTTCAGCCTAACCTTTGTTGGATCATCGCCTGGTCACTAGTCGCCTCCAGACTTCAACTTAGTCGTTGAGAATTATCAGTCTTTCACTCAACCATCTTTGAATCCTTTCCCATCAAATGAACTTCTATTTAGATGATATCGGTCTTATTCATAACCATCGTCGGTCCTTTACCTAACTCTCCAAACTACTATAATTTGTTCGCATCTAAGTTAAGAGATGGGTCAAGTTTTCTAATTCACTTAAATTTATTGGAATCTTTTCACCTAAAGGAGGCCCCATGGTTTTTTTCTCTTTGGTCTTTCCATGTAAAAAGATCTAGTGTTTTACTCCTCTCTCTATGTTTATATGATGGATATTTATGCATTGTTAAGATGAAAAGTTTACTCACTCAACCGTCATGAATATTCTAGCTCGCAATAAAATTGACATCATTTATGGGAAGCTTAATCTCATTATCCTAATAATTGCTTGAATAGCCAAAAGGCTTTTCAATCACATCTTGGGAGCCTCCTTCATCAACACATATTAATATAGAATTAGTCTATCAATCATGGACACCACTCATCTCTCACTTTTAATCTTGGTGGGAAAAATGATGTTAAAGAAGGAACTTCAGGATCTTCTCTAGAAGATCATATATCAAAGAGCGAAGAATCTTGAAATGAGATCCTTCAACTTTTAAGAGAGACTCGATAACTGATGCTAGCACAATAAGAAGAGGTTTTTCTCCCTCGAGAACCACTACTAACCAGAGGTGTTTTCATGGTCATCTTCATGTGGATATTCCTATTCCTCTATCAAGGTTGGATCCCCCATCATGTAAAGACAACAAACTTGCGTACACAGTAAGATCTACCCATCCTTCACGCATGGGTCGACAATCTTATTTTCACCCAATTATTCCCAAAGATTTGGCTCAATCTCATATTACAGATCTCCCACACAATACTTTATGTCATGAACTATGGTGGCTGGTTTGTGAAAAGTTCCAAATGAGAGGTAAAAGATAATCTCTTTTATTAGTGGTACTTCTAAGAGTAATCACCCCTAACTAAAGACATCCTTCAACACCCGATTCTGATAGGATTCAAACTACAGATCATCGATCTTATAACAGGACATCCAACCCCAATGAGTGTATCGATAACTATATAACCATCATGCATAACCAACTATACTCATATGTGATCCTCTTCTATATTTTTACTACCACTCTCAAAGAAAAAGCTCGAACATGGTTCTATTCACTTCCAACTAGAACTATCTCCACATTCATCAAGTTTGCTAAAATAGTCTTTAAACAATTCGTTGTCAATTCTTTGATAATAAAAGAATTACTATGGATTCTTCTCACGTCTCTAGGATTTTACAAAATGAATGAGATCCACTTAAGGAGTATTTTTAATAATTTTCCTCTATGGCTCAGAAAATTTCATGTGTTGATCTTGAATGGATTATGAATTACTGAGAGGAGTTTCCTTGAATGTCTCTATCCTGGTCCCTTTTACTCTGCACTCATGCAATATATGATTCATTCATATGCTAATTAGATCCATCATTATAGACACAAATCTCTATAGATGAAACCATCAAGGGTCATAGAAAGCAGTTTGAGAAAACAAATAGAAAGTATAAAAGAACATCGGGGATGGATAACTCAATCTCATAGTGAAAGTAATAAGAGAAGCCAAACCTGCCTCACACCCATTATCACAATGCAAGCTTCGACAAGAGGAGCAGTATAAACCACTCAACACATCTCAAAAAAAAATATTTATGGCCATTTGAAATCAATAAAATATTAATTGGTCTAATCCTTTGAAGGCAAAAAATTAAATCTGGATCAATAATGTCATTTCCACCATAGCAGTGGCCACACCATTGAAGCACATAAGCCACTCAAGAATAAAATGATCAATAATGTCATTTCCACCATTGAACATTCATATTAGAGATCCAATGAAGAGCTGGGCCATTACATTTTTGTTTGTATAAAATAAATAAGTCAATGAAAGTTCATGAGCCTCCTACCCTAGCTTTAAAGGTTTCTCTTAAGGGACTAGAATAGGGTAATGATCCTTAAGCTTTGTCCAAGAAGAAGAAATTTGAAGAGATTTTAGTGGGCACCAGTAAATTTCCCCTCAATTCCTTCCTTGCCAAGTTTCATATTCTAAAGGATGTGTTAAATCACCAGTTTATCGGACATCATCGAGCTGATGACTTGGTGAGTAGTCATGCCTTTTTTCTTCCTTTTTTGCGTCTAATAGGATTGCCTCTTACAAATATCATCTCATTATTTCAGTTACCGCGGTGTATGAATCTTGAGGTTGAGGTTACTTAATAATTGAATGAATGGAACAATGAATTTGTGAAGATCAAATATCCTTATAGAGAGTACAAGCAAAAGTATAATCCCAAGATCAAGGAGATAAAGGTTGTGGAAGAATAGTTAGCCGAGTGCAGAGCTAACTTGGATATCATGGTGAGTTTTACTTTTTTTATAGAATTAGTAGATAGATCGACTGAATAATAATATGGTGAATGCATAAGCATTGATCACCAGTATATGAAGGATCAATATATTTCTTAAAAGAAGATAACATCCCTTGAAGATGAGAATAAGAGAATTTAGAGTTTGCTCTATCAAAGGCCCAATATGGATTAGGTTCTCCAAAAGCCATAGAAGATTTCTTTGAAATCTATAGCATTTAAAAACATAATTTGGATCACATATAGGAGGAATACAATTATATATATGCTATAAAAGTGAAGGCTCTAGAGTAGCAATTTATTGAAGAAGGCTTTATTTGAGGTTTTTTGAAAGTAGTTTGCCCAGTATAGCACAAAACTTGGGGCTGAAAGGTTGACACCTATTCAGGCTTCTAATGATCTCCCTTCAGATTCAGGTGATGATGATGATATTTAAAGCAGGCTTTGGAAAGTCTTTACTAGTGATGATGAAGTTATTGAGATTGTGTAGTGTTTCTTTACTACTACTAGTTGTTCCACTTTATCATTCTTTGTGATTATTATAAATATTAGACATTTGTGTTTATATATAGTTTATATGATCTTTTATAATAAAGTAAAGAGTCGTTGATGATTTTTATTTTATATTAGGTATGATGGTGAATACAATTTTAGTGAACTCACTTAGCCTAAGAAGATTTGATTGATATCTACCTAGGGTGCTTGACCTATCTAAGGTTGCTAGTCATTGCTTGATGATGTTTAACATGCGTTGAACTGTTCATATTGAATCACCTTGTCATAGATTATCCAGTGATTGAGATGCAATCAAAATTATGTATTTTTTGAATCAAGGATTTTTAGATTTAACTGACACTCACCTAAGATGTTTGACCTATCCATGGTTGCTAGTCAAAGCATTATTAGATGCATTTTAACATGTAAAGAAGAGGTTGGATCGAATTACCCTTGAATTGGTCATCCAGTGATTGAGATACAATAATGATTACATTTTTCTCGATTCAAGGATTTTAAGAGTTCATAAAATGTGAAAGTTTTTATTACCATCATATTTAAAGAAGAACACATTTTAAATAAACAAGCCAATGAAGTTCCATTGTATTAAATAATACTAAAGTTCCATGATATAATTATGGAATTTAAAGGTTACAATCAACTTAGACAATATTGGGGATACATAATGCTTAACATAGAAGATTTACAACTTCTAAAATAAGTATTATTATTATCATCTGCTGATAACACATACTAAGATTCCGTATATTCCAATTTCAAGGTAGCATTTTTCCCTCGGTATCCTTCAACTTGAAAGTCCCTTGGTTAATCATGGCTGCCACCAAGTAGGGATGTTACCAAAGGGTAGAGAGTTTATTAAAATGAGGGCCCTTTTCTGCTACCTTAATACTACGTAGAACTAGATATCAAATCAAGATAAATTGAGGTTTCAACCTTCAAATGAAGTCAAAAGTTTGACTCTATGGCTTCAGACTCCAATATCAAATGGAATGATAGCTTCTACACCAAAGAAGAGATTATTTGAGGTTTCCCCTACTCGAGTTTTGGTAGTAGTATAATAAGCCAGGACATTTGGGAGTTCATCAGCCTATTACCCCCTCACCTTCCCTAGATGCATATTCAATTCTTTTTGTATAGTTAAATTTATGACCTCTGTCTGTCCGTTCGCTTATGGATTAGCCACAGCCATATACACCAGTTGAATACGGAGATCTTTACCAAATATTGTAAAGATCTTTTCAGTTAATTAAGTTTCATTATTGGTGATGATCTTTGAAATAATACCAAAATGATATATTTTATTCTTCTATAGGAATTGTTTCGCATTGGCTTCCTTAATTTTTTGCTATAGGTTCAGCCTTTACCCAATTGGTAATGTAATTCATAGATAGATGATGAATTTTTGTTGTCCGATAGCTATGAAAAATGAATTTTTATTGTCCCTTCAACTTGAAAGTCCCTTATCCAATCTTTTTTATAATAGATGAATAGCCAAAACCAAAAAAGTATCATATCAATCATTCTATTACTTTTGATGATTCTGAGTTGGAGGGAGTTAAAATCCCTGATGAAGATCTACTCATGATTAATACAGGGATAGGTGACCCATGCTAGCATTCCAAAAGAATTTAGGTAGATAATTGAAGATCCATGGATATGTTATTTTACTCTACATTTCTCTATATGGGTCTCTCAAGAGAATAACTTCAACCCATCGTATGACTGCTATATTGGTTTGATAATTAACCCGTATGAGTAGAAGGGATAATTAGCATCCTAGTTATAATTTTAGAATTTCCTCGACAAGATAGTCATATAATCTAATATATTATACTAAAATTAGAGTCAACTTATAACGTTAACTATGGAAAACCCCTCCAGCCATATTTTGGAGCTTTCGCCTCTATTACACACCTCAAATTAAAAATTTTTACTTGTACTAGGATCGATATGGTGCAAGGAGAATAAAAATTGTCATGATCCTGATATCTTAGGTAAGCACAGTTGTACCCTTTAGTCACTTTAAGTATTGAGGACTTTGATCTTCAGAATGATATCCCTCAGAGGGTTTCTCCCATGAAAGATCTCACTTCTGCATCAAAAGGGCATACTTCAAGGATTATGTGAATGGAGTCTCTTTCTTAATGGTCTCGTGTCAAGTATTTCTTTCCAAGTTAAATATCGTGTTTTTCCCATATATATCTCTTATATGTTGGGTATGGTGTAACTCTGATATCCCTAGTATTTCTTTCAAGATATATATCATTTTATCCTTATATGTATCTCTTATATATTTGGTAATGTGTAACTCTGATATCCCTAGTATTTCTTTCAAGTTTAAATATCGTGTTATCCCCATATATATCTCTTTTGTGTTAGGTATCCCTAAGTCATACTAGGGAAATATTGTATTACCTTACATAATACAATAATATGTTGTCTACTCTTTTATGATATTATTTGTCTCTTCAAACAAAAAAAATAAAAAATAACAATCAAAAGCTAAAAATTAATCTAACGTCTTTATTCATGATTAGAGAACTACACAATCTTCATTGTACCTCAATCACTAGATGATCAATCCCAATAGAATTTGATCTGACTTCTTCCAAACAATTAACATCATTAGAAATGCTTTAACAAATAACCTCATATAGGTCACACATGTTTGGTGGATTCTCTATCTTTCTTCATTCAGGTTAACACTATCAAGCAATGCTCAAATAAATAACCTCATATAAATCATACAATCTTAGTGGATTCTCTAAGCCTCTGCGGATAGGTCATACATTTTTATTGGAATCTCTTGGCCTTATATACATCATACATCATTGATGGATTCTCTCAACCTCTTTCATATAGGTTAACATCATTGATCAATACTCTGATAAATAACCTCTGATAGTTTATACATCCTTAGTGAATTCTCTCAAGCTCCTTCATATAGGTTAATATCATCGATCAACGCTCTAACAAATAACCTTCGATAAGTCATACATCCTTGGTGGATTCTCTCTACCTCTTCCACAAACGTTAATGTCATTAAGTAATAATTTGACAAATAATTTTAGATAAGTTATACATCATTGATGGATTTGCTCGGCCTCTTCTAAACACATTAACAACAATTCCCTACTCTCATCAACCTCTGTAGTCCAAGGAGCTCGTACGAGCTTAACCACTTCATGGGTAGAAGGAATAACTTCTAGCACATCTAGCAGTTTACCGCATGGACGTGCATACATAAATGAATGGATAATATTTGAAGATTAATGAGGATAATAAAGATAAAAGAAGGGAGAAATAATTTAATTGAAAGATCCTTCGATTCTTTGAAACTCACCTCTTATTAGATGAGACATAACTACCTTTTTTTGGTACTATTTAGGGCACCATCACCTCTAGCTAATGACATCGCTTTCTAATAGGAAAAAACTGCAGCAACCAAATCTTGATTGCCTCCGTCAATGTTATTTAAACTCTTCCCGACCAATTTTCCCCCTACAAAGAGTGGATTGGATCTTGTGTAAGAGTATCAGGCTTGGATCATCCTTGTTGGTATTTAAACTCTTATTGGATAGTTTTTCCCCAGTAGGAGTAACTATAGCATGCGTAAGAGTGCCGAGCCTTAATCGCTTTCACCGGTATTTAAACTCTTGCTAGATAATATTTTCCCTAATGAGAGTGAATTAGAGCCTGCGTAATGTATCGAGCCATGATAAACACCACCGGTATTTAAATTCTTGTCATACAGTTTTTCTCGCAACGAGAGTTAACTAGAGTCTGCATAAAAGTACCAGATCATGATCATTACCGAGGGTATTTAAACTCTTGTCAAACAATTTTTCCACCAACATGAGTGAAATAGAGCCTTCATAAGAGTATCGAGCCTTAATCACCGCTTCCAGTATTTAAACTCTTGTCAAAAAGTTTTTCTCCAACAGGGAGTGATTTGGAGCATGCTTAAGAGTACCAGGTTTTGATCGCCACTTCCATATATTTTTAAACTTTTGCCAGTCTGATTTCTCTTAAATATGTAGGAGAGATTTTCTTTCTGACTAAAAGAAGTGGAGCCTTCTCCATTGCCCCCAAGGGTTATATTTATAGTTTTTCAAAGGAAGTTTGGAGAGAGAATTTCTAAATTCTTTATTAATTTTTGAAATTCTTAATGCAAAAAAATAAATAATTACTATTATTTTAAAAATAAAATTGAAAACAAATTAAAAGCAATTTTATTTAAAAATAAGACAAATATATAGGAAATTAATTGTTTCCATTAAAGAAAAAATTCTAGATTTTTTTAGGAATTTTGGAATTTTTTTTTAAATTTTTTGGAGAAAGAAAAATCAATATTAAATATTTAATTAATTAATTTAATTTAATATTAAAAAACTCACACCTTATGAGGCGGTTACTGTAGTCATTGCCTCATATGAAATAATAAAATATTCTTTATTACATTCATTTTTATTTAATAAATTAGTATTTAATTAATTAAGTAATTAATTATACATTTTTGTTTTCTAGGAAAGTCCGATTTGAATATTTTTTAGGTCTTCAAGAATTATGTTTTAACATTTCAAACTCAATTTTAACACATTTAAAGCTCAAAAGAGCATCTATGTTTTTTTTGAGAAAAATGCCAAATGCAATAAAAGGAAAAAGAAAAAGAAAAACAACCTACATACAAATTACTAGGTGATACCACACCTATCACCGTCCTCCTTCAAAAAAGAAAAAAAAATAGGAGGCACATTATTACAATTGAGATCATCCCAAAAAAAATCCCCATCAAAAGCTAAACTAGCACAACAATGTGCCAACTTATTAGCTTCCCTATAACAAAAACAAAACATTACAGAACCAAAATCTTTGAGGAATGATAAATCTTCACAATTTCTTCCCCAAAGGCTCCCATCAAACTTACCCACAGATTTTTGAAGATGCTTGATGACATTAACATTATCACCTTCAAAGATAATCCCTTTGGCTTCTAATATGCAATCCTTGATAACCACCTTTAAATGTTGAAAAGCAGCAAGAACCAAAGTTCCTAAGTCCCAATGAGAGCATTGAACACCAAAAGCTGAGAGGAATCTCCCTTTATGATCTCTAAGCACACCACCAATGCCTGCCATATACGACCGAGACAAAGCTGCATCAAAGTTGAATTTAATCCACTCGGAGGGCGGGGGGTGCCAAATGGAATTCTTCAGCCGTAGCTGGTTAGTACCCCAGATTCCTGAGACAAGACTAAATTTAAGAGCAATATAAGCTAAACTAATAGCATTGGATGCTATGAAACTAACATTGAATTCTTCTTCTCCGTGCTTTACCTGGTTCCTGCTTTTCCAAGAGACAAATATCATAGAACAATACAAATTACAAATGAAAGTGTTATTACCAGATAAAACTTTCATATCTAAAGTTTATTGAGTTAAAGAAATGAAGGTAGGAATATTAAAACTCCACTCGTTCAGTAATCCAGTAACCGAACAGATCAAAGAGCAATTCCCAACTACATGATCCAGATCTTTAACTTCCGAACAACCCCTAGGACAAGAGTTGTTATTAAGCAAACTCCTATAGAATAAAAAATTATTTGTTGGTAATCCATTACTAAGCAAACGCCACCAGAAGCATTCAACCTGTGGGGAAAGATTCAACCCCTTAATCCAGCTTCAATACTCCTTCACATCACCTTCATTGTTAACAGCCAACACGGCTGATAAAGACTTCCCAAATAATTTCAGAATTAGTTCCAACTGATCATGACAGCAGCTATATATCTGAATTTTAGAGATGCAATCCGCCATACATTGACCAAACCACTTTCTAAGCATGAATAAATTCAAATTCCCCTCCACTATAAATTCCCAAAGCTTTGGAAATTCACAATCATATTCAGGAACCACAAAGAATATAGGCAATTTTTCATGACATTTGTCAAACACCCAAGCATCTTTCATAATATCAATCGAGGATCCGGAACCAATTCTCCATCTACCAATGGTCTGAGAGCTTCCATCCCATTCAGGAGAATTTTCCAAGTAATTGAGCTATTTTTCTTGACTTCAGCATTCCAGATACTCCCATACTTATCCATAATAGATCTGTTCAATAAAGAATGAGGATTCTGAAAAACGTTCCATGCAAATTTGGCTTTAAGGGAACCCAAAACCGAGACAGCGGAATGCAGTCCCCTTCCCCCTTCAAAAACTGGTTTGCACATTTCATTCCATGAGATATAATGCATACCTTGAGCCCAGTTTATTCCATATAAAGTCTCTACAAAGCTTATCAATTTTCTTCAAAATGCTCGAAGAAACTAAAGAATGAGACAAAAAAAACTTGGATGGCTTGTAGAACAGTTTTAACTAAAACAATACGTCCCGCTAAAGATATGAATTTATTACCCCACAAATTGAGTTTTCCTTCAATCTTCTCAATAATGCTCAGGAAATAAGAAGATAACATTCTTCTAAAAGCCATTTTGATCCCAAGATAGTTAACTTCCTTAGCTTCTTTTAATTAAAAAAGTTTAAGAACTTTTTTTACTATCCCTCCTCCCAACCATTTTCCCGAACAAAACATTTGATTTTCCCTTATTCACATCTTGCCCTGTCCACAAACAGTACTTAGAGATAATTTTCCTGATCCTTTTCAACTGACCAAGCCTAGCTTCTGAAAATAACATAACATCATCTGCATACATCAAATGATTAATCCTGAAGCATTAGGAGCAACTTTAACTCCCAAATCCTTTCCATATTTGTGAAATGCATCGGACATTAATTAGGAGCAAAGAAGAAAGATATAGGGAGAGAGTGGGCATCCTTGGCAAAGCCAACTTTTAGCCTCAATCCAATCTGACTTAGTGCTATTCACAATTATTGAAAATTTGGGATCCATGACACAATCTAAAATAAGATTACCAAACTTTAAAGGAAAACCAAAGTAATCCAACACATTCTTAATAGTTGGCCAGGCCAACTTATTAAAACACGTTCACTATGAATTAGGTTGTTAAGCCTAAGTTTATGTCCCGAGGCTAACCAAGGGGGGGTGAATTGGTAATTTAAAATTTTACTTCTACTCTTGGATTTTTAGAAAACCTTTTAAATTATTAATGCAAGTTAAATTTAAAGTTTAAAAATAAACTTTTCAACCAGAGTAAATAACTTGCAATTAAATTAAATGCGGAAGAAAAATAAGAAAGAACACACCAGATTTATAGTGGTTCGGTCAAACCTTGACCTACGTCCACTCCCTGGAGGCACCCTCCGAGTATTACACTAATACCACAAAGTGACTCTCCTTTTGCCCCCACAGCAAGGCGGAGAAGCCTGTATAAAATCACTTTCACCTTCCCCGGTGCGTCGGAGGAGCCGGGTCCTTTGACACCAAAGAGATCTTCTTCTTCTCAAAACTTCCCTCAAGACGACCCTCGAATCTGATGGTACTGAGGTGCAAGTTCGTCGGAGCAACCGTGTGAATATCCCCTCCACACTCCCTTGAAATCCCCTCCATGGATCTTCTCCCTCTCAAACTCCACCCTTTCCTCTCTCCCTTTCAAGTTCTCTCTTCTAGTTTTCTCAAAAAGAACGAAGACACAATGACTGCCAAAGATACACTTTGTCATCCTTTTACACTCTCCAAGTGTCGGCATAGAACCGGACCGATGTTGTTGAACTTCACTTGAGAGCCTTCAGAGTAGATGGGCAGAAACTTGAAGGAAACAAAGAGAACTTCACTTTAAGTAACATTGTGAATCCCTCACAAACCCCTGACTTGCTCTCACACTCTTCACTCACACAATCTCTCCCAAACACTCACACTCAATGATCCCTCTCAAGAGAAAACAACTCCAAAGGCATTTGCAATAGTTTATAGAACTCCTTATATAGAAAGGACAAGAAAAACCGTCCAAAAAATCTGCTAATTTCAAGTTTTTCTGCGCAGTGGATCGTATCGTACGAACCTGAGTTAGTCCCGTACGAATTGTGCAAAAACTATCCTGTACGAACCATTTGTGAATCAGTACAAACTAAATTCATCCTGGGATGAAATATGTTTGTCCTGGGACGAAATATGTTCATCCTGGGATGAAATATGTTCATCCTGGGATGAAAAGTTATATCAAAGGTCGGTTCTGAAAACTGTAGAACATTGCCAGAAATTACCATAGTCGGTTCCCTTCGTCCTGGGATGACTTCAGTTCGTTTGGATGAAATTTTTCCAGAGAGAAACTCGTCCTGGCACGAATACATTTCGTCCTGAACGAGATTTCTCTAGAGGCCAATTCGTCCTGGGATGAATTCACTTCGTCCTGGACAATCAAAACTTAGAAAAATTTTTCTTCAGTTCCTGTTCGTTCCATTGCTCTTAGTAGGAGATAACTGACTTGATCATCCTGTATGAACTAGGTTCATCCCGTACGATTAGTGCAAATTTGTAAGATCTCCTTAAGTGTGTGTGTGTGTGTGTGTGTGTGTGTGTGTGTATTTATTCACTCAATTACAATCACTCCCTCTCAACTCAAAGAACAATTAAAGGCTTCAATTTACAAAGGATTGCATGCTGAATTTTATTTGAAGTTTTCGTAATTTGGAGTTCGATTTTCTTGAGATGTTAGTACACACAAGAGCAAAAATATATCTTCCAAAAAGTGTTAGGAGATAACTACACATAAAACAATAATATTTGGAATCATCAAAACTATACAAGTTGCAAGAATGTAAAACATGCAAATAGCAACTCTCTTAACAATACTATCATAAGCCTGCTCCATATCTATTTTGATTGCTATCAAACCCTTTTTAGATTTTGAAAATCTAAACTTGTTAAAGAGTTCATGAACCAATAAAATGTTATTAGACACTGATCTACCTTTAATGAATGCCATTTGCTCCTCCGAAACAACTTTGTAAATAACCTTCAAAAGTCTATTTAAAATGATTTTGGCAATCACCTTGTAAATAGACAAGCATAAACTGATCGGGAGGTAATGAGAAGGCAAAACAGGATTTCTACACATTGGTATAAGAACCACGATCGTATTTTTCCAATCATCAACCATTTTTCCATGAATAAAGAAAAATTGGATAGCCATCCAAACATCTTGACTAATCACCTTCCAATAATGCTTAAAAAAAGAGCAAGTTATCCCATCCATACCTGGGGAGATGTTCGAACCAAGTTCTCTCACCACTGCCTCAACTTCTTGGAAAGATAATTCAGCTTCCAACCATAAGGAGTCTTCAGCGCTTAGCTTATAGCACGGATAGGCCAGACAAATAACTTGTAATCCCTCCTCCATTTATATCTAAAAAACTGCAGCAAAATATTTTCAATACCAGTTTGAGATTCAACCATATTACCTTGAACATCCTTCATTTGATAGATAGTATTGAAATTCATCCTGCCATTAGCCATTGCATGAAAGAACTTCGAACTCCTGTCTCCTTCAGTCCACCATTTGATTTTGGCTCTTTGTCTCCACCAGGAATTTATCCTAGCAAGAGTGATATTCAGCTCATTAACTTTATCCCGAAGTAGCATCAATTTTTCCTCATTTAACCCCGTAATTGACTCTTCTACTTGCAGATCATTAATTTCCCCTTTCAGCTTCTCCTTAAGCCCTTGAAGGATTCTCATTTTATCTCTGCTCCAGAAATACAACGCCTTCAGTATTCTGTTAAACTTAGAATTTAACTTAACCATGGGATCTCCTTCATATCTTTTATTCCAAACTTTCTGAACAATAGCAGCAGATGCTGGGTAAGATACCCAGACATCTTCAAACCTCCGACTGTGATCCACCTTTGTCACAGAAATAAAAATCTTCAGATGGATCGGACAATGATCCGTTGCATTCCTATTCAAATTTCTAGTTGAAGCTTGAGGAATAATTTGAAGAGCCTTTGTATTTAACAAACACCTATCAAGCTTCTCCAAAATTCTAGCACTTCCACTCTTATTGTTACACCAAGTAAATCTAGGTCCCACAACTCCAATCTCATGATAATCATTGAGATTCATATAGTTTTTCATCTCTTGTGAACCTAAAGAAAATTTAAACTTTTTCCCTCCCCTCTTCTCATCTTGGGAAAGAACCCAATTAAAATCTCCCCCCAAAAAAGAGGGAAGATTACTGCACTGAATGGAAGCCAAAAACTCCCATAAGCTCCTTCTTTTATACAGATCACAATCCGCATACACTGTAGAAATCAACCATTTCCTATCATCCTTCAAAGAAACCATTTCCCCTACTACACATTGGGAAAAACTTTCAAAACGGAGAACGTAACCAGATCCTTCCTCCACAAGGTAATGATGCCACCTGATTGTCCCTCCGAAGGGTAAACGAAAACATCCCAATTACTTCCCAAACATTTACAAATATCCTCCCTTCCACTGGAAGAAATTTTGGTTTCAACTAAACCAATAAACAATACATCCCAATCCTTAACCACCTCTTTAACATAAAGAGAAGCCTCCCTCTTACTGGCTCCTCTACAATTCCAAAAAAGAATTGAACTCATTTGATCACCAAAGGGGAAGGACCCCCGATCCTCTTTCTACCACCTCCTTCATTCCGGTTAATTCTTAAAGAAGAATTAATCGGACCCAGAGACTTTATGTCCTTACTAAGCTTGACTTTTGAATTACCAATCATTGAAACAGAGTCGTTACCTGAAACAGAGCCGACAGTTTCTCTTGCAGAATTCCTTGTAGCACCCACATAATCATTTTTGTTTTCTGTAATCACATTACAAATAGCATTCTCTTTAGAACTAGATTTAACCAATTCTCCTTCTTCAAGATCAGAACTATCAATAATTTCTCTGGGAGTCCCCCCTTCCTCCTCAAGTCTATCCAACAGCCTGAACATATTATTTTATGACGTCTGAATGAATCCTTTCTCCTAAAAAACTTTACTGCCTTCAACAGGATCCCCGCAGATTGAGTCCTCCACTTTTTTATAGTCCCTCTTATTACAAACAATAACATCCTGAACCACTAACTTTTCTTCAGTATGTTCTTTGTCATCCTCTTCACTATTATTAGGATCAATGCTCTGCACTTTCCCAATCTTAGGAGCATACACAAACTTCTTCTGAACCACCTTATTCTTCACCTTTCTCTTATTTTTCACATGAATCCACGGACCATAGATACCCTGTTTCTCACCCTCTACTAACTCTCTTCCAAACTAGGCTCTACAGACTTTAAACCAGCTACCTCTTCCTGATTCTTAGACTGTTCTTTCCCCTCGCTGATTTTACAGTTAAAACTCAAGTGACCGATCCTGCCACACTTATAATAAAAGGATCAGACCTTTTCATACTCCACCTTTTGAAAGAACCTTCCATCTACAAAAACTCCCAAAGGCAATTGTTTATCTAATTCCACCCGAACGCAATTTCTAGCAAATTCACATCTCCCCCATTGGAACATATTGCCATCCAGCATCATTGGTGTACCTATGCACGATGCAATCCTTGCAATGTTGATCTCATCCCAACAGAACAATGGTAGGTTAGGCATTCTTATCCAAATTGGAGAAGATAGACCCTTCAAAGAATTTGTGGAAAATTGAGTGGACCATCTCTCCATTCCCACAATGTGACCATTGACAAACCAAGGACCGTCGGTTAACACTTCCTCCATAGCCTCTTCCGAAAAGAAAGAGCATAAGGTCCATCCTGCTCCCATCATTGTCATGTTGAATTTTCCAATATGAGCCCATTGGCGCTTCAGTTCAGCTCCTATAATAAAGAAGGGGAGATCCTGACCAAAAACCTTGATCACGATCTAATGTATAAGCTTCTCAGAATTGGCTATAACATTTGGTTCAAAGAGTTTTACAGCAACACCATCATCTGACAAAAATAAATCTTTATCAACAAGATTTATTTTGATATGGGATTTCTTAACCCACGGATTTTCTTGCCCACCTTTTCTTGAAAACCACCAGGCCGAATTCCTTTATCAGCAAACTCAAAAATAGTGATCGTGCCGCCTGCAACATTCTGGACTGAAGGGGCTCCTTCCAATTGTGTCTTAGACATAGACACGATGTTTCCAACTTCTTGCACAACAAGATTCATCTCCGTAATCGACGACATTTCCTTCTCCATCTTTCTTGAACTTTCAACATAAATGGGAGTCATAGCATCAACCGATCCAAGAACTTGATTACCTTTCCCACAACATTGCTTTAATTCTTTACCAGGAATATCCAAAGGTTCTCTGATCACCAGCGGACGAAAACCTTCTTGATTCTTCTGGTTAAGTTGCCCAACCTTGCAAACGGAAACCTGATCAGCCGAACCTAGAGCTTCCCAATCACCAGAGCTGGTGACCGAAGAGCCCATCGGCATCCCAAAAAGAGCATCTATGTTAAGTTTTGAATAATTTGAAAAGTTTTGGATAAAATATTTTTTTAGCATTTTGCTCCAATTAACGCTATGACTTTGCATAATGTTAAAATCACAAATATATTTTTAAACTCTACATGATTCGACATCCAAAAATATGGGGCAACTAATTCGTCTCCAAAAATCATCTTGATCGGGCACGGTTTTCAAGGCATATTCAAATTGGAAACTTCTAAAATACAATTCGAAATCATCTGAACTCCAATTTAAACAAACTTCTAATCAGACTGAACATTTCAAAGAGATGCAACCTAACAACACTAAAATAAGTTCAACCCAAGCCCAAAAGGGTCCAAAATGGGGGCCCAAACCACATTTAGAAAGTTGAAAGCATTTTTTAGATGACAAAATTATATCCAAATATGACATGCTTATAGTAAAATTGTGTGGCATGGTGAGACGAATCCAAATAGGCTAATATCATTGAATTCTCACATCGTTAAGTCACTTAAACGGTTAAAAAATGCTCAATAATTAGGAGAATCAATACGAACCATCCGATTGTGCTCTCCAGACCTACCATGGATCTTCTCTATTTTTATGGGGTGTGCCACTCATGAAAATCTATAAATAGACCCTCACTTTATATATGAGAGGGTCCTTTGGATAGAGATTGGAGAAAGCTCTAAGGCTTCAAGAACTCCAGCACCACCATTGGCAAACCCCCTACAACTATCATCCGACCACTGTTCGGCCATCTATCTCCACAGAACTTTCATACGGACACTGTAGAACTTCAGTCTAATCATCGTCAGACCACCACCCAGCCGCCAAACATCACCGGACTTCCACTCGCATCCAAACTTCCACCCAGCCGTCGATTGTGGTTGTACTTCAACACGATTATCATGGAATCACCGCCTGACCGCTGACCCCCACATAACATCCAACCAGCTACATGTAGCTGTTGGACTTAAACTTGACCTTCTTAGATAATTGTCAGGCCATCGATAACCACTAAACTTTCACATGGCTGCCAACCATAGCTGGACTTCAGCCTGACCATTTTGGACCACCACAAGACTTCCACCTAACTACCAAGCACCGCTGAACTTTAGCCCATACAACATCAGACCACTACCAAGCCTCCAACTGCCATTGGACTCCAGCCAGGCGTACTTCGAATCACCGCGCAGTTGCTGACCGCCACCAGACTTACACTCTGCAGCCGAACGGTGTTGCAAATCTGATTTAAGAGAATATGATTTTGAGGATAGCAAACACTTTTATTTCTCTACGACTTCCTTTCCTACTAACATTTCAGGTCCACAAGATTAAACTGTAATTTGAACTAGCTCAAGATGGGTAGACTAGGTCTGAGTCAGTTTGTAAACTTTTTCTTTTCTTGAGTCTATTATAAATGATGTGGTTCCTGATGCTAAGTAACTTTGCACACACACACACACTTGGGGGAAAATTTATAACTATTTTTAGAGTTATCTAATTTTGGTCACATCATCCGGGATGATCCAAAAATCAACCTGGATGATTAGTAAAAAATAAAGACCCTAATTAGGGCATCCTAGTTAAGATAGCTATCATTAAGCTCATCGTCCTGGATGATATTTGCATCGGTCATGAGCTCAAATTAGAAAGAATCAGCTGCCATATCTATTTAGATAGCTATTATTTTTAGAAATCATCTAGGACACCATCTAGAACTTCGTCCTAGATGATGCAATATAATTATGCCTAAATTAATGTAGTAATTAAGAAAATAAATTAAAATTTAACTAATTTTCAGGGCATTGCTCTGGAAGACGGGCATTGCTCTGGATGATTTTCACGAGTTTAACTAATCATTGAGGAAGATCGTGAGATCATCCTAGATGATCAAGCTATTTTTCCATCATCTAAACATCTATTCAGTGCGATTGTCTGGATTATATTCTACGATTTATACAAGTCATCCAGGATAATATGCTATCATCCTGGATAATAAGAACAAAAACATTCTGATTATTCCAAATCGTCCTGGTTGATTGAGCTTAATTTGCACTGATCGTACATGATGATATTTATATCATCCTGGATGATAAAGTAAATTTGTTGAAATTAAGAGCTATTTTGAAGCTCTTCTATTTAAGACCTCTTTTTCCTTTCAAGAGAGTATCTTTTGCTTCTATTCTAACCTAAGAGAGCCAAAAGGAGAGGGAGAGCAAGGGAGGGAGAGAGAGAGGATCTTGTGAGGGGGAGTTTGTGAGGGGTTTCACAAAGGTTTCTCAAAGCAAGGATCTGTCATCATCTTCTCGAGTCATCATCCTTTGTTCATTGGGGGTTCTAAAGAGATCTACTTCAGCATCTGATCAAGTTTGTCTGTCTGCTTCAGGAGGAAGCAAAAGGAGTTGGGTTCTCTACCTTCTTCTGGAGGAAGCAAAAGGAGTTGGGTTCTCTACCTCACCTAGGTTGGTGTAAAGGAGGTTTGTAAAGGCTTCTCCTCCTTGCTATGGAGAAAAAAAGGAGAGATACTGAGTTTAGTGCAATATTTGGAGGGTGCCTCCAGGGAGTGGATGTAGGTCGTGTTGACTGAACCATATAAATTTTTGTATTCTTTATTACTGCTTCCGCATTTAATTTCCGTAGCTTGATTTCTATGGTGAATCTTTGTTTTTATTTTAAGATTGTATTTTGATAGAAACATTTTTTAAAATATAAATTCACCCCCCCCCCCCCCCCCCCCCCCCCTCTTGATTAGCCTTGGGACTAGTTTAGAAGGGCTTAACATCCCTGTCAAACTTCTAAGTTCCATTAAAGCACTTTCAAGTGGTATTAGAATGAGATTCATAAAATTGTGTTTTTAAAAACTTTTGAATTTTGATCGATTGTTAACTTTGGTTATTGTAATACAACAGAAAGATATTTTCTTTTACATGACCACCTTTGTTTGATAATATTCCTTTTGATTTTTACAAAACTCACATGTCTACATTTTTACAATTGCTTGATTATGGTATATGGATTCTTGTTAAAGAAGGTTATGCACCTCCTTCTCATGAAATTAATGACATTAAAACTGAACTTCCTTTTACCGAATAGACTTTTAATGAAAGAGATTTAGCACAACTTAATGCAAAATACTAGAACTATTTTTTCTCTGCTTTGAAATCTGAAGATTATATTTGTGTTTCAACTAATGCAACTGGTAAAGAAATTTGGGATAAATTGTGTGTAACTTACGAAGGAAGCAATGAAGTTAGACAATCTAGGTTTATAATTTTATTTCATGACTATAAACTTTTTCTTATGAAACATTCTGAATCAATTTCAAATATGTATACTAGGTTTACTCAAATTGTCACCTCATTGCATGCTTTAGGAAGAGAGCTGACTAATTATGAAAGGGTCAATAAAATTTTGAGATGCTTGCATTTTTCTTTTGATGCTAAGATCACTGCAATAACTGAATCTAAAGATTTAAATACTTATTCTTCTGATAATTTATTTGGATCACTCATTGCTTATGAGCAAGGGGTGAATCAAAGAAATCTTAATGCATGTGAGAAAAAGAAGGAGAAAACTATGGCACTGAAGGCCAATAACACGAACACTGATTCTTCCAGATCTGGAAATAATGATGTTGCCTTCATCACTAGGCAATTCAAAAGTTTTTTAAGGAAAAACAACATGTATCATCAGAAGTGAAAAAGAGGTAAGGATAGCAAAAATTATAAAAGTTATTCTGATGATGTTTGTTTTGAATGCAGGAAGTTTGGACATATTAAAGCTGATTGTCCTACACTTAAGGAGCACCAAAGTAAGGAGAAGGGTAAGAAGAAATCCAAATACAGGAAGGATAAGAAGTAGTACCAAAAAGCTTTCTGGGTGGATTCTACATCTGACTCATCTGATACTGAAGCTGAAGAGGAGATAACAAATTTGTGCTTAATGGGTGATCTTCTTGGGAAATCTGGTCAAGAAGAGATATGTGAACCAACCTATAATCAATTACTTGAAATTTATAAAAATATTCATACATCATATAAGAAACTTAAAAAATAGCATGCTAGTTTGAAATTGAAGTTTTTGAATTTGTAAAAAGAGCATGAAAGTTTAAACAAAGATCACACTCTACTTGATAGCAATCACATGTCTTTACTTGATGAATTTGATGATTTAAATAAAAAGAATTATGATTTGATTGTTGAACATGATTCTTTGAAAGCATCTTATACCTCACTTGAATCTGATTTTAAAACATATATTAAAGAATCTTAGCATAAAGAGCACTATTTGAATGATAATAATACTATTTTAGAAAGTGCTAACTTGAGGCTTAAAGCTAAATTGAATACACTTGAGAGAAATTTGAATACGTCAACACTTTATCTAAAGACAAAACCTAAGAAGAAGCATTATAACTCAAATAGATTAGTAAATCCTTTTCCTAGAGTTAGATATTTTTCATGTGGCATGCTAGGATACATTTTACACACTTGTATTGTTCACCGTAATACAGATTAGGTGTGAAGACCCAAACTGTATGTTTCACAGCATAACACACATGCATTGCATTCTTCTTTTCATAAGAAGAGACCAAAAGTTATTTGGGTTCTTAAATCTAACATTTGATGATTTTTGTAGGTGTGCTCTCACCAAAGACCTTGTGAAAGCATATGGTACTTGGACAGCGAAGGCTCGTGCCACATAATTGCATAAACATGCTGCTTAAAAAATCCTGAATTACATGTTTACTACTATGTTGATTATTATTATTTTCTATTTTAGTTTTTTTTTAATGTTTGTTATTATTTTATAGTTGTTACATCTCTGATTTTTTTTTGTTTTCCTTTTTTTAAATGATATTTTGCCTTGTGTTTTTGGAAATTTGTAGTCAATGTCTAAACATCTCTAAATAAGTTAAAGGGAGAAACACAATTGATAATTTTCCTCCATCTAACCTCTTTTAGTGATGTAATTTTCTTTCTAAATAAAAGTCTATCTCAAATTAATAACTGGACTTTGCAATTAAGATCTTTTATATCTTGCTACAGTAATCTACCTTATATATATAATGTTCAAAAGTCTTTATATTACTTTCAAGCTCTTTAAAATCTTATCATTGCATTTATCACATGATTTTGAGTCTGGTTTGTGGCTTATTCTTCCTTATGTTAGAGACTGAGTTTTTCTTCTCTAATATCTGGAAAATATACTCACAACTAAGAATATTTAAGAGTTTTGAAAAGGGCTATAGCTTGCAAAAATAAATAAAAATGGCCAATGCCAAAATTAAAAGATGATCAATGATCGCCAAAAAAAAAAAATGTAAGATACACAAATCAAAAGATGCGCAAAGCGTGCCAATCAATTAATAAGAGGCATAAAATGAGCCCACAAAAAGAAAGCTTCCTTCTCTTTCAAAACCTTTAAATCTTAGAAGAATTTATGTGTTACTTGTTATTTTCAAAGACTTGATTTCAAATTTCATGACTGTGATAAATTATTTTGGTATATTATTCTATAAGATATTTTTTCTGGAACCAAGTTTTAAATGGATCTCTTTTTCTATCTAATTGGTTTGTTCTGAGTTAGGTCTCTTATTTTCAAAAGACAATTTTATCCTGAGAGAAGTCCTAGCTATGGTTAATAGGATCGGATATTCTACCATTTTCATATTTTGACGATGTTAACTCATTGGTCTTACAAGTTTTTAAATTCAATAACTTGGAGAATTTATCATTTTTGTGCCTATAATTTTTTTTAATTATTTTCTTGTTTTCATTTCGTTTTTTCATTTCTATCTTTTTGTATTTTAACTTTATCTTTTACTGGTGTTTTTATATTTTTTTGGGCCTTCTCTGATCATATACTTCCACCTCTTGAATTTTGTTTTTAGTCTCATCATCCTAGATGATTTTTATCTCGTCCTAGACGATGCATTCAATCAACTCCTACCCTTTCATCTAAGGGCGGATGTGTTTTCTCTGTTTATCATCGTCCAGTATGAAACTTTATTATCCTGGATGAACAGATCAAATCCAATTTTGCTTACTGTGATCGGCCCGGATGATCCTCTTCGTCCTGGACAATATTCTTAAATCTTTGCTTAATCATTGGAAATCAGCCTGTACGATCCATATGTTCATCCTGGACGATACACATGGCAATACGTTTAAACCCTTTAAATTTGGCCGGTATAATTAATTATTGGTGATCATCCCGGATGATCCACCTATTCAACCCAGACGATAAATATGGAAATATTTTAAACATTTTTAAATTTGTCCAATACAATTCATTATTGTATGTCGTCCTGGATGATCCACCTAATCGGCCAGAATGGTCTTCTTTTTCAACAGTCATCCATCTTGACTCCTCGGGACGATTGTCTATGTCTTATCGTCCTCGATGATATATGATCATCCTAAATAGCTTTATCGCCTTTTTGACTAATTGTCCTAGACACAATTATTGCACCCAATCAGCCTGGACGATTCATTGATCGTCCTAAACGATTAGATAATTTCTTTATAAACCAAGCCATTCAATCAGTTTTTTTCTCACAAAATTCCTCTTCAAATCTCTTTTGCTCTTACTTCCCTTCTATTTTCTTGAATATGGCCGATAGAAAGAGGTCTCACTATCCTTCTAAGAGTTCCTTGAGGGCCAATCTGGATCCTCACTTCACCGAGGCAAGCGACCAAGCTGCCTATCTTAGGTACAAAATAGTCGGGATCACTATATCCTGGACTGTCAACCCACATATTATTTTCTATCATGTCCTAGATTTGTTTGCACACACTTCCTTAACCTTCCTTCTTACTCTCACTATCCCTTTCAATTCGGAATTACTTTTTGAATTTTTTGCTAGCCTTCACATAAATTCCTCTTTCACTGCTCTCCAATCATATGTGAATAGACGTCCCATTAAAATCACATATCAGGACTATCAAGAGCTTTTACAACTTTCCACCATATGGGACAAACTCCACACCCTATGTTCTGATCCTGACTATGACTGGGCTCTAGCCAACCACTTTCTAAGGAACACTAATGCTCACTTTTACTTTGGAGAGACTAGCACCTTACTCAAAGATGTTAGGACAATACAGCATATCCTTCCAACCTCAATTCTTCCAAATGTTGGTGATCGCGTTCATATCACTCATGTTCTATCGATTACCACTTTTTATATTTTGGCCTGTCGTGAATTCAATACCACTGATTTGATTTTTCACTACATTGAGCATCTAACTAGTATTTAAGATCCAGGATATATGAGGAAGCCCAATCTTGCCCTAGGACATATTATTTCCTATGTCTTAGAATAGAAATACAACCTTCATAAATCTTGCTCCACCAAATTTTCATCCTGCATTCTACTCAAACAACTCCTTCTACGTTCTTCATAGTACGCGTCTCCACTCGGGGCACTAGGAAGTTGAGGGAGCTTAGGAGGAGGCAGCTCCTACACCTGTTCCTACGCCTACTCCGCTCTACCAGCACTCTTAGATGGATCAGCTGGTGGAGAGATTCGACCAGTGGGAGACATAGTTCGAGACCTACATTGCTGTGCAGGAGCAACAATATACTGAGGCATTACTCGTTTTGACTCCTATGTGGCTCACCAGCAGCACCAGCACGACCATGATATGTCCTGGCTTAAGAAGCAATTTGTGACTTTTTTCAGTTACTTTCAGCCACATCCACCACCACCACCTCCTCCTTCGGATGATTAGGGGCCGTCTTTCTTTTAGTTTGCTTATTTTTATTTTTAATGTTGTTCTTCTGTTTAGTAGTTTTTGTTGTGTTTTTTTTTCCTCCTCCTTTTTGTGATGTTAAAAGGGGGAGTAGCTGTACTAGTTTGTACTGTTCTAGTATGTTTTCATTATTCTAGTTTGTTATATATTGGTTAAGTTGAACTATTTGAACTTTGTTTGTTTCTTCACCTATTTCCATTAAAACTATTTTGAACGGCTTCAATTATTTTTTGTGTTTGTCATCATCAAAAGAGGGAGATTGTTACAAATCTGATTTAAGGGAATATGATTTTGATAATAGTAAACACTTCTATTTCTCTATGACTACCTTACCTACTAACATTTTAGGTCCACAAGATCAAACTGCAATTTGAACCAACTCAAGATTGGGTAGACTAGATCTGAGTTAGTTTGTAAACTTTTCCTTTTCTTGAGTCTATTATAAAAGATGTGGTTCCTGATGCTAAGTAAACTTGCACACACACACTTGGGGGAAAATTTTTAACTATTTTTAGAGTCTCTATTTTTGGTCACATCATCCGGGACGATCGACAAATTGTCATAAACGATCAGTTAAAAATAGAAACCCTAATTAGGGCATCCTGATTAAGGCAACCATCATTAAGCTCATCGTCCTGGACGATATTTGTATCATCCGGGATGATAGGCTTAAATAAGAAAAAAATAAGCCGCCAGGTCTATTTAGGTAACTTTTATTTTTGGACATCGTCTAGGACAATGTCCTGGACAATGCAACATAATTATTCCTAAATTAATCTGGTAATTAAGAAAAGTAATTAAGGTTTGATTACTCGATCATATCAATCTTGATGATCACAGCATCGGCCGGGACGATCAGTTCACAAACCTTAGTTGTCCCCAGACCACCAAACATCAACTAGCTGCTATTCAGGGCAATGCTCTTGATGATTTTCATGGGTTTGAACTAATCGTCCGGGACGATCATGATATTGGCCTAGATAATCATGCTATTTTTCCATCATCCAGACATCCATTTAGTGTGATTTTCTGGATGATATTCAACGATTTGTACTAATCATACAAGACAATATGAATAAAAGCATTTTGATCGTCCCAAATCTTCTTGGCTGATTGAGCTTAATTTACACTGATCGTACAGGATGATATTTATATCGTTTTGGACGATAAAGTCAGTTTAATGCAATTAGGATCTATTATGAAGCTCTTTTATTTAAGACCTCTTGTACCTTTCAAGAGAGTATCTTTTGCTGTCATTCTGACCTGAGAGAGCTAAGAGAAGAGGGAGAGCAAGGGAGAGAGAGAGAGAGAGAGAGAGAGAGAGAGAGAGAGAGAGAGAGAATCTTATGAGGGGAAGTTTGTTAGGAGTTTCACAAAGGTTTCTCCAAGCAAGGATCTGTCATCATCCTTTATTCGTTGGGGGTTCTAGAGAGGTCTACTTCAGCATCTGATCAAGGTTCTCTGCATACTTCAAGAGAAAGCAAAAGAAGTTGGGTTCTCTATCTTCTTTTGGAGGAAGCAAAAGGAGTTGGGTTCTCTGCCTCACTTGGGTTGGTGGAAAGGAGATTTGTAAAGGCTTCTCCGTCTTACTGTGAGGGCAAAAGGAGAGACACTGAATTTAGTGCAATACTTGGAGGGCGTCTCCGGGAAGTGAACGTAACTCGTGTTGACCGAACCACTATAAATTTTTGTATTCTTTATTACTACTTCCGCATTTAATTTTCACACTTTGATTTCTATGGTGAATCTTGTTTTTTGTTTTAAGATTGTGTTTTGATTGAAAGATTTTTTAAAATATCAATTCACCCCCTTCTTGGTTAGCCTTGGTATTAGTTCATAAGGGCTTAACATCCTTGTCGAACTTTCAAGTGCCATCAGAGAACTTTCAACCAGCGCTAGGCTTTAGCCCAACCTTTGTCAGATCACCGCTCGGCCGCCGGCAACCTCCGAACTTCCACTCAATCACCGAGTGTTGTTAGACGTTCGCCCAATCTTCATCAGATCATTCCCCTTCAGTTGAACTTCTACTCGGACGCCGTCGAACGTCTGCTTGAAAATTGCCAGACATTTGACTGACTCTCCATGCTACTGTGATTTTATCGCCTCAAAGTTAAGGGACGGGTCAACCTTTGTAATTCACTTAAATTTAGTGGAATCATTTCTCTGGGCGAGGCCCCATGATTTTTCTCTCTTCGGGTTTTCCATGTAAAAAAGATCGGGTGTTTTATTTCTCTCTCCATGTTTGTGTAGTTGATATTCATGCATCGCTAAGCGAAAAGTTTATCACTCCACCGTCGTGAATATTCTAGCCAGCAACAATTTTATTTTTTTACTTTTGAGCCAATTAAGGCAAACTCGCACACAAATCACATATGTAAGTTTCAAACCCAAGACTTCTTGATTGGAAGCCAAAGCTCCCAATCAATAGATCAAAATAACCTGCGTAATGAAAATATTTTTAAATATATGAAAATTTAAAGTGGTCCTGCAAAAGGACCTAATGCTAAAAGCATGCACAAAACAACCCATCACCAAGAACCTGCACTAACCATGTTGAGACAAGATAGTCCAATAAAAAATCCAACAAATTTAGAATCCCATTGTCGGCGTGCTGAACACGAGAATTAATATGGGCCACCTCAACGAACTCAACTCAATAACAACCCCTACCAACCAACACCCATAAGAACTTCGCTTGTAAGAACTTCCAACTTCTTACGGTTTTCCAAATGAGAGGAGAACGAGCCTTTGAAGAAAAGAAGTGCTTGTTAGTTGAAGACATCTACTAGTTGTGCCTTCACTATCACTACACACAACATTACTATGAGATTCAATATATTTTTTTAATGTTTATGGGGTCCACGAGTTCAGCAACACAATAAAAATAAGCTTGATATACGAGAATACTTTTGTGGATGGAGAAAATATCATCTAAACACCATCACAATCGAGTTGCAATGTGCTATTGGGTCACAATCGAGTCCCATTATGCGCTATAAGTGATTCAATTTGCATTTTCCGGCCACAGGGGCGACCAATATATGGCTCTATAAATAACAGTTGGGGTAATTAGCTGCAATTTAAGTGGGAGAGGAGCGCGATAGCAAAAAGCCAATTTGGCTCTTATTGTTTGCCCACTCGTCCAACACAAATTGAACTTGTGAGGAAGAGAAATAATGGTTTGCATAACAGGATCTTCCTTCGACGATTTCATCATAATCAGTGGCTTGCTTCTTGTTCAAGCACTCTATGGCTTCTACTCAATCTTTCTCAACCGTATCTTAGCTTTAGGATTCAGCTCTCTCTTCTTGATTTTTACAGGAAGCTTTGCAGGTGCTATCTTCCTTCTTCCATTTGCAATTGCATTCGAGAGGTACGTATTTCTCCATTAATTATTTCTGAGCCATTTGTTCTGATGAGATTTTAATGCGGGCTGAATCTTGATCTGCTAATTTTTGTGAAGAAAAAAATGGCCGGCGAGGATTACAGCTGCTATTATGGTTCAGTTTGGTTTGATAGCCTTGGGAGGGTAAGAGATTAAGCTATTTTAATAAGTCTTCTTAAACATAAAACAAACTTGTTATTTTTTATTTATCCATTTACGTATTAAAAAAAAAAGATTATAGTTATCAATCTGTCTTCTTAACATCAGTGAATTACCTAGTCAAAAAAGAATCCATATGATTTACTGTATTTTTCAGATTATTATGCACTGAATTAATTATTTTATGCTATTTGTTTCTTCTCATTTTTTGGGTATCTTTATTGCAATGTTTAAAATTTTGCAAAGCTCACAAAGTTTGGTAAAGCTTGTATAACCTAATTCAGGATGTTATTTAAATTTCATTGCACATGCTGGATAAGCTTCTGAAGGAAGTTTATTACTTTATTTTAATGTGGTTAAACATCAATTTATTTGATTGCACTTTTTTTATAAATAATATAAGCTTCCGTATCATCAATCATGCAAATATTGCATTTTTATAAATAAAGTGGCAAATTATCGATCAAGTTTCTTTTGGTCGGCTGATTATTTCTTGAACTTAATTTGGTAAACAGATCATCTGTTATAATCCTACTTTTAAGTAGTGGACTATGTTTCCCATACAAAAAAATAAATAAATGTATTGGACTATTTCAAAAAGTTGTAACCCATTTTCTTGAGTAATCACAATGCTTTACTTTTAGTTTGTTCGTATCCAATTAAAGCGAGGAGAGATTTTAGCTCCGAATATCTTCCGTAATCTTCGTTAAAGAAAAAATATTTGATTTTTTTTTTATATATATATGGATGCGGGATTCGTAGTTTTATTATAATTCTTAAAAAAAATATGGGATGAAAAATAAGGTAGAGAGCACAAAGAAATAGAAACCATGTGAGTTCAATAGCTCGTTGATTTGGAAAAAAAAATCAAGAAATAAAAAAATTTGCGTAGAAAATATAGCATATATCTAAATCTATATTACTGGCTTTTTTTTTTTATCAAATTAGACATTTTGGTCTATTTATCTATCTCAAAGCGACAAGCAATGATCATATCGTCATAAAATCTGTCATGGTATCCGTAATCAATGATTTTCGTCCAATAAGATGGTTTAATTATTATGCATAATACTTCGTTTTCTTTTCCTGTCAGGGTCACTATGTTTCAAGGTCTACTACTTCTGGGAATCAAAAGAACAACTCCTGCCATTGCCTCTGCAATGCCAAATCTTATTCCCGGCTTTGTCTTCGTCATTGCAGCAATTCTTAGGTAAGAACAGAATAAGTCAATGGCATTTAATGATTATATCGACATCATATTTCGATAACTATTACTTATTCTTGCATAGTTTATCTTTTGAGCAAAATATGATCAATTTAGGATTCAATTGGGACGGCTTTCTTACTACTTCTTAACTTAATTTAAAATTTTTATAATATAAAGTTGCTTTTAGAAGCAGTAAAAAAGCCGTTCCAAATCAAACCTTTATCTTACAAAATCACACGTTGCTTCTATTTAGCCCATTAAATATATAAAATTGATCTAAATTATACTTTTTAGGATTAAATTGGGAGCAATTTAATAGAGTTAAAAGGCTAAATTTGATATCAAATTTTTATCACAATTATAACATAAGAGATAGTTGTAGTAAATTTAATATAGTCCTGGAACTAAAATTGGAGCAACTTGCTACCTTGAAATTAAATTGATCATTAGTATAGTCTTGGAACTAAAATTTGAGCAACATGCTACCTTGAAATTAAATTGATCATAGATGAATTGAGATTTTTTTCTTTTGGCTCTATTAAAATGATTTTTTAGAGGATATTTAGTGAGATTTTGAAATATAGTTTAATTTTAAGTAAAACTATAATACAATTTTTTTTTCTCACAAAAACTCAAAATTTTGCAAATAAAACTATAATACAATTGGTGCAAATAAAGATTAAAATTCTAACAATATTTCCATTGCTGCATAGATTTGAAAAATTCTCTATTTGGTGCAAATATAGTCAAGTCAAGGTCCTGGGAACATTTGTGTGCTTGGGTGGTGCCATAGCTATGACCTTGCTACAGAACCCAACAGCATCAAAGATATTATTTTTTTTGGATGACTCTGCTGAAGAAAATATTTATAAGGATTGGCTCATGGGCTGCTTCTACCTCCTAGCCGCAATCATCACTGCTTCCTGCATCATGGTTTTGCAAGTTGGTATTTGCATACTGTTTTCTCTTCCTGCATCATGTGAGATCAAGCACATATTTATGATTCAGATATATATTATCAATATTTTGCTTCTTTCAATAAAATATTAAAATTTTCAAAATAATATGCTACAACATAATGCATTATTTTGAGTTTTTAAAAGAATTTTGCATGATTAACTTACTTCATAATCCACATTATTATTTTTTATTAGAAAATATCATTATATTTGCAGTATAATAAAGAATAATCATTACATTCAGGTTATAAACCTTTCATCCACTGCAGTGTTATGTACGTTAAAATGCAAATCACATGCAAAAATTTGTGCAATTAGCAACATAAATTTGACTTATTTATTTATTTACTTATTTTGCTTGAGAAATTTTAAACCTTCATTATGAAAATTACAATATTATGTAGGATCATTGCATCACTTTCATTTTATCTGTTTTTGTCTTAATTCTAGTGTAATAATATTAGCAGTCCACAACGTGAGAGTTAATACTGTCTTACGTTGTAACAATTGAAAGGCATGCTGCAATTACAAAAGTACACGCAATTGATTTATTTTCCAAATGGTGGCTATTGAACAATATCAATTGACCAAATGTTTGTTTACAGGCAGCAACAATGGTCAGCTTTCCGGCACCATTCTCACTCTGTGTCATAACATCTTTGATAGGTGCCATCCTAACTGGAATTCTGCAAATACTCACTGAAGGAAAATTAAATGCCGGCTCTTCAAATGTGGGCATTTCATTCATAATTCTCGCCGTTGTCGTGGTAAATATACAATTATTTCATGGAACTCTTGTTTTCTCCCTATTCTACACTAAACGAGTTGGAAGGCACCAATTTTTATTTCATACAACAACAACAACATCAAGCCTTTATCCCACTACGTGGGGTCGGCTACATGAATCCTTTTTCTCCATTGTGTCCTATTAAAAGTCAAATTCTCGTTTAAATCTAATAAAGAAAGATCATTCCTAATATTTTCTAACCAACTCTTTTTAGGTCTACCCCTACCTTTCTTAATATAAGTCAAATCTAATACCTCTACTCTCCTAACCGGGTCATCGGAAGGCCGCCGTTTGATGTGACCAAACCATCTAAGGCGACTCTCTCTAATCTTATCTTCTACTGGAGCTACTCCAACCTTTTCACGTATATGCTCATTGTCGTTCATGTGTTAGCCTTAGGGGCAATTTGGTCTTTGTATTTTTTCTTTATTCCTTTGGCTATTTAAGGCCTTCTCCTCTTCATGAGAGGTTAATGGATGGATATTTGAATGAAAATTGTGTTTTGTTTCTACTTCTTCTTGCATGAGAGCTAGAGAAGGGAGAGAGCTCAAGGGGAGCAAATTGCAAGGCCCACCAGTCGTTGGAAGAGTCCGCGGCTCGTGGTTAAGTTCTTTTTATCTTATTTGTGCTTTCTTCATCCACATCCAACACCCAATTTTCACTCCGCTTATTCGAAATCCGAGCCCCAACTTCATCCCGCAGTAAATCCAAGGGAGCCAACCCGCCGGCCTTCCTCTTGGCCGCCGGCTACCTTCCGCCACCACCTCCTCCACAACCCCAACCGCCGGCCACCTTCCCCATTCCCCACTTAATCAAATTTTGAAAATTCAAAATTGATTGAGTTCCAAAATTTCCTAATTTGTCAAAGCCAAATTAGGAAAGTTTTCAAATTCAAAACAATTTGAAATTCAAATTGAAAAGGATCTCATAATCTAGCTTCCTAATGCATACGTGCTAATTTGGAAGGCTCATAAATTGCTCCCACACCTCCTCTCCCTCTCTTGAAACCGCCGGCCCCATGAGGGTTTCTCCCCTCTTTGAATGCTTCATTAATTCTCCAATTAAAGCATTCATGGCCACCCATTTGAATTCAAATTTCAAAATAAAATTTCCCGCAGCTGTTGGCTGATTTTTCCTTCCCAAATCCCTTCCAAAGCTCCAGGAAAACTGCTGCCCAACATCTCAATTTGCTGTTTGGAAATTCCTGCAGCAGCCCACCGACGTCCAGCCATCCCGGGAGCGACAATTGCTGTCCAGATCTCAGGGACAGCCGTTCTTCCTATTTAGGAGTTCCCCTGAGTTCAATAGGTTGCTATCCTGTTGACCACAGCAAACTAGGGTGCTGTCCAACCGTCCAGAACCAGTCCTAGCTGCTGTCCTGAGGAGATCTACTGTCGTCCAGCTGCCCGAAGAGGCTTCCATTGTTGTTGAGTAGTTCCAGAAGTTTGAAGGCTGCTGCCCCTTCATTCCAGCCATCGTCATAGCTTCATAACTCCTTTTTTTTGGGTAAACTCTTCACTCACTCTCTATCTTCTAAGTTAACTCTACTCGTGGTTATAATTTGATTCACAAAGCACATGTTTCATCGCCTCCGCTAAACCTAGTATTTAAATGAGTTATGAGAGAGGCCCTTTATAATACTAATCTTATTGTTAGCATTGGAATTTCTCGTTGAAACCACTCATGTATGCAAAGTAAGACTTAGTTGACTATTTAATGATCTCAACCTCTCGCATGTGTTTAGACCTAAGCTATTTTATCACCTTAATGTTATCTTATCGTTTACATCAATAGAGGATTTTGCTTAACATTGCTCTCTAAAATTTACAAGTGCAAACTTCCCTAAGCAAGTTACTTTCGCATGGATTTTGTCTCACATCAATTATGCTTCTCTTTCAATGGCCAACATTCGGCACCATAAAGCATTGCAGGCCTCACTACCATCTTATAGAATTTTCCCTTAAGTTTGAGGGGTACATTTCTATCACATAACAAGCCCGATGCATTCCTCCACTTCAACCATCCAATTTGAATTCTGCTGATAATATCCCCATCTATTTCACCATCACTCTGAACAATAGATCCAAAATATCTAAAACGTGTACTCTTATTTCATAAACGAAAAAAAAAAAGAATTATTTTATTATATCTTAATTTAAAAATATGGGATAATGAGAACATATCTTGACAATTATCTTATTGAATTTTATGAAGTTTTTACTTCAATATGGGGTAACTCAGTTAATCAATATATCCTAGCTAATTTTTTCATATAGATTGAGCCAAAAATTTTAAGTTCTTTAGACGAGAAAAAATTTCTTGATTTCAGATTGAGAAAAAATCTTAATTTCTTTATACTGTAAAAAAATTCTTTATTTCTGTTTTCCTTTTTTCAGGTATCAGTGATTAGCAGTACTTGTGTTGTTTATCAAACCTGGTGTATTAGAAAGAAGGGACCAGTTCTTGTTTCCATCTTCAGCCCCATTCAAACAGTTTGTGCAACAAGTCTCTCGATGATTTTGTTTGGGCAATCCATCAGTCTTGGAAGGTATTTAGTGGAATTTATTTGTCAAATAATAGATATTTAATCTATTTTAGCTGAAATTGTTATATTAAGCCAAAACATCGAATTCATTTAAAGTTACCTTACGTTTTTGGTAATACTTCAATCATAAAAAGGCCTTTAGAAGACTATCCCAATTCCCAATTTTATTAATCATGAGTTTTTTCAAGAGGGATTAATTTTTTCTTTTGTTTTGTTCCTTTATTTTCTTATCTATCTACATTAACATTTGAGGTCTATCTGCAGCTCAATTGGAATTCTTATCATGATCATAGGGCTTTATTTGGTCCTATGGGCAAAAAGAAGAGAATGTCCTGAACCAATTGAAGAGAACCAAAACTTGCCACATGTTCCTCTTGATATAGAGAAACCTCTATTGTCATAGAATTTTATATAAGTTATAGTTTCTTTCTTAGTATCATCATGTTTGTAAAGAATTGTAGTTCCAGGTCTCTCTAGAATTTGTGATATCTAATGGTAGAGCTTTATTTTAAGTTTTAAGTTAATGAGTTCGGGAGTTTGAGGTTCAATTATAATCATTGCTCTCCAGTTAAAGGAAGGATAACAATGATTATGGGCGTTTGTTTAGAAAAATGTTTTGTCTCATTTAGAGTGTTTTTGTTTTTTTAATTTTTTTTATGCACATTAATAAAGATAAATTATTACTATTTTATTATAAAAATTAAAGGAATGTGCATACTTATAATTTATATCCCTCAATATGATCATACTTCTGATTAATATTCAATTTTTTTAAGTATATTTTTATCAGTTATTTAAACATCACATAAAGAATGAAAATGTGTGGCAACATAAGGCAACTTATGATACTTGAAATCGTTTTCTTTTAATATTATATTAGGTGATGGAGGTTGAATCATATCAACATAGACAACTTTATAGAGATAGTTTTGGGAAGCATTTCTATTAAAAAAAAAAAATTTGTTGCCTGAAGAGTGCCATACTCACCAGATCGGTGCCTAAAAATAATTTGTAAAATTTAATAATTGAGAGGTTAGTAGTACAAACCACAAAATGTATTTGTTAGCTTCGAAATTAATGATGCTGGTAAAAGATTTAGATTATACTGCATTTTGCATGTTGGTGTTTGTTATCAGGCCCCCACAAGCTACTGGGATGTCAACCTCTTTATAGAAGAACAAAAAAGGGGGAAATCCTGCATACATATACCTTACCCGTCGGATCCACGAATCCCGCTGAATCGACGCCGATTCGCGTCATATCTCCGCACTTCCTGCGCAAAAACCGCCCTCGATCGCATCCCGGATCGCGCCTTTAAAACGAGATGGAAATCCCCCCATTCGCCACCTCTCTTCCACACACACGAAGCTCACGATTCCTCTCCCACGACCAGCCCTAGCTCCCATTGCCTGCTCCGACCGGAAGACCCAACCTCCAATCCCTCTAATCTTCCACGAACCTCTTCCTCTAAGCCGAATCCAGTAGCCCTTCTCACAATAGATCTCCCGCTCCACTCTTGCCGTAGCCTCACAGAATCACGAAACTCAGAGAGAGAGAGAGAGAGAGAGAGAGAGCTCCTTACCTGCCCCATCCCGTCGCCCTTGCTGGCTCCGACCAAATCCCATATACCCAGTGGCTCAGGAGCCTAAATTAAAATAGTTATATTTGTGATCTCATTCATAAGGTTATAATATATTAAAATAGTTTCATTTATCGTCTCATTATCGAAGCCAAGAGGAGCTGTATGATCAAAATTAAGAATGAAAATAACATGATCCTTAGAGCTTAAAAGACAAAAACATCTACCACGGACGACCTTCGTTTGGGGGTGATAAAGGAGCGAAAGTAAAAATGAAAATCGTGCTCGAGATCATGACTCGTGAGTCGCGAGATGAGAGTAAAGGGGAAAACGAACCATTGTTTTTTTTCATGTGTCCACAAAAAAATATTGATGACTTCTTTGGATTAATAAACAACTTTAATTATGTAAGTGGAGAGAGGAACTGAATATACTATGGATTTGGTTGAGTGTGCTGTCATGAGTGCGCGGTCACAGCATTTCTATTACGCAAAAAGAGCAAGGAAAAATAAAACCCTTCACAGTAATTAATTAGATCAATAGCACTGCAAAAAATAATTAGATAGTTGGATGGTAATTTAATATTTAATAATTATTATTTGATAATCAATAGTTAATTAATGATAAAAAATTTAATAAAATCATATTTAAATAATTAAATGTTTTAAATAATAACTAATTAAATAAACCTGCATCCAACTCTAAGTCAACATATGTTTTCATCATTTCAGTCCACAATGAAAACTCATTCCTCTCTCTCTCTTTATTATTAAATTATAATTATTATAATTAAATAGTTTAATTATATTTAATAATAATAATAATAATACGTTTTAATTAAAATAGATTATAATTAATTTATAATTATTACGGTTAATTATTTTCATTAATAATTAACTATAAATTATTAAAATTAATTATAATTAACTATTTTAATTTAAATTAGTTATTATTAGTTATAATTAAATATGATTAATTATTGTAATTATAATTAATTATTCTTAAATTATAATTAATTATCATTAA
The DNA here is from genome assembly GCF_001605985.2 of Dendrobium catenatum. Taxonomy (NCBI): domain Eukaryota; kingdom Viridiplantae; phylum Streptophyta; class Magnoliopsida; order Asparagales; family Orchidaceae; genus Dendrobium; species Dendrobium catenatum. The sequence continues at coordinate 530,408 of NW_021318874.1, forward strand.
TTATAAGTAAGTATAATTAATTAATTGATTTAAAAATAAGAAATTGTTTTGTGCACTTTTTGACATCATCGTCACCGATTCAAGCAAAGGTATAATATTTCTAACCCAAAATTCCTCTTGTGGCTTACGACGGGCCGGCAAACCCCCTACACGCTCACGTAGCGTTGTAAGGAGGGAAACCAGCGCGACGCTTGCGACGAACCTAAAATTCTTTTCTTGTGGCTTGCAACGGGCTGTCAAACCCTCTACGTGCTCACGTAGCCTTGTAGGGAGGGAAACCGGTGCAGTTCTTGCGACGACTTAAATCCTTTTAAATGCTAGCGACGAGCCCGCAAACCCCCTACGTGCTCACGTAGCATTATAGGGAGGGAAACCGGTGCAGCACTTGCGGCGAGGGGGATAAAAAAAATGTAATAAGTACCCCCAAATGTTCACGTAATGCAGAGGGGGGAATTTTGTGCTCTTTTCAAAATGTGTTCCAAACCATTAAACGCTCACGCAGCAGGCGGGGATTTTTAATAAAATTTGCAACCACGGTGTCATTTTGACACCTACCAAAAGCAATCACGTAGCGTCGAGGGGAAAGGTTGCCTCTTGGTTTTTCCCCTACTTGGGGGAGACAACGGGAGGCTGCCAAAATTTTTACTAAAATACCGAACTTGGACAAAATTTGAACAAATTGAACTTGAACTCAAAATTGAGCTTGCAAGGACAACAAGGGACTCGAACAGAAGAGGCTCATATTAAGTCTGAACTTTACTTGAACATATGGAGGACTTTCTTTGGGCTTGAACTTGAATTCGCAATGAACTCAAGCAAGCTTTGTTTGAATACAAATAACAATGATTCAAACTTGAACTTGATTGAAGAAATTTGGGACTTTATTATGATTGAATGGAAGGAAACTTAAATCAAACTTGATTTGAACTTAAGTATTGATTTGAGTATTAAGTGGATAAGATTTGAATTATTTGAACATAAGCAAAATAACTTGCAAGTTTGAACTTGTAAGCCTCTGACTTGATTGAACTCAAAGGATAATATGGGACTTATGCACTTGATACAATCAACTAAGTTTGTGCTACAAGGAATTGAACTTCAAGGTCATTAAATACATGATTGAAGATAAAATGCTAAAATCAGGTGATGGCTTTAATCAATCAAATGCATATCAACAAATAAGTGTGAGACTCATGTTGAATAAAACTATGCTGCACACTAGTGACAAGTAATTAAACTAGTTGGGCAATTACAAGCATATGCAACAGTTCGTTGATCATTGTGTACTGGAAGTCTGATAACGAATATAACATCTTCCCGACACTTAACATCAACCAGCTTATGGGTATATTGGCCTATCTACAAATAATTATAACCCAAAAAAAGGGAATGTAGAAATATCTTATGGTTCATATGCGAGTAAGAATAACAAATCTACTACAATCATGAATATCAAGGAACAATTGTAAGATTAACCACAAGTAATTGTAGAAGATTTTCACATGCATGAGTGTCCATATACAACATGTATGATTGTCCACCTATAACATGCAATGAGTGTTTCATGCCTACAAATAAAGAAAGAGAAAGCTCCTAATGAATAAGTCAATCCCCTAAAATAATGATACAAGTAACATTGAGCTTGTATTGTTCATGTCAGTTAGTCACCGAATCTACATAAAAAAGCTTGAAGGCAATAGTGAGTGGAGTTATTAGCAAATACGACAGTGGACATGTAAAGGGGACGATAACCTACCAACAAAATATGTTTAGAAATATTATAGCAAATATGGCTTGCTTGTAACTGACGTTGATCAGCATACATAAAGAAACTGGCAGAGAATGCAACACATGTAGCGAGCAAAAATAGTTTGCAAATGAGACATTTAATCCACTTGCAAATGATGATAGTAGAAGCATTACAGTATAATGGGTCCCTCTGTAAGCATGGATATGCCATACATCGTTCATAAATAAAGGGTTAAAAACTATTATACATACAAAAAGACAACAAAAAAAGCAAGCACCTACAAACCAATGTAGAAGATTTCTCATGCATAGAAATAATGGCAGTCAATGTGTAGGTCCACCATAGTCTTGTAAGAAGTAATGGTGGTCTTTGCAAACAATAACAACAAAAAGATTACGAGGATAATCGACATTCCATGGATATAAACATACATGCAACACATCATCCACGGGCAAGGATAGTATACTTGCAATACATACAAATCAATAGCTATACATGGGTAGTCTAAAGCAGGAGATTAGTTAGTACACTATAATCCAACTACAGAAAGTAGTAAGTAGTGCATGACAGTCTATATGTACAGAACAACAAATAACTATATTCAAAAACTGCTGCTTAACGCCACCGAATCCATAACACTCATACTAACGGACAGAAGGCGTGTATAAATTCTCAAACGAAATGTTGTGCATTCAAATGGCAATTGCTTGCATGATTGAAATATTGCAAAATACACTCACACGTGCACCGTAGTTTGTATACACATAGATACACAAGGGGTAAATGCAATCATAAAACCTACATGTGCCCCGGCAAGCATGTTATTGGTATTCACGTGACATATAGGGATGCTACGTGGGTTATTAAATTTTAACTCGACCCTCTATAGTAGGAAAAATAGAGTAGACAGGGTATAATTATAAAATGCCCCCAAAGACTAGCATGTATCCCGATGAGCATGTTATCGGTACACATGTGACATCTAGGGATGCTGCACGGGCTGATAAGTGAATTCAAGTTTGAACTCGATCCTTCTATATAGATCAATAGGAGTTCACAAGGATTGAACCACTAAACAAATATAAGGTTACGATGACCAGTATATTTATTTTAATATATTCATATTAGGCCTTTAAGGCCTATAATCAAGATAATCCACTAATAAGGGCATAAAGCCTAGGAAATCTGATCCCCTATCGGCAAGTTGATAGGGTTGACAAGGTTTAAGCTTTGAATGAAAATACTCCCAAACACCCCGATAATGGCCGTGTTGAATAGAAAAATCTCAACCGGAGGGGTCCATTCCAAATACTCAAAATACCACTCCAATATCCAAAAGTCCAAAAATATCAAAAATCCTAAAATCTAAAACATTTAAATTCAAATTTATCCATCAATAGCTTAAAGCAAAATCCATCCACTCTCCACAATAGTTTGCCAAGGTGGACAAATTAAAATTTACTTCAGCTCACATAGAGATAATGCCTAGTCAAAAATATCACTAGGATCCATTCTCAAATAATCTCATGTCAATAAGAACGTGATACGTGTCCTCTAACTGACGATTTTGCAGCCAAATGGCACCGCAGGATAAACAGTTATAACCCGTGGCCCTCTGAACCGAGTGGTTTTGCCGCCAAATGGCACCACAAAATACCAGTTATGGTCATAGCCAATACGCTCCTTAGTGACATCAAATCCATGAGATATGAATTAATATGATATGATCAATAGGGCATAAAGCCCTATGTTAGCTAAGGTGGATTCAAATTTATCCACTTAGACAAACATTCACCCCAAATCTATAAGGTACCCTTGGACGAAGTAACCCATGGCTGCCAACAAGGATCCTTTTGTCAGGTTGAGTCTACTACCTCCTCTGACTAAGTAGACCAAGTACCTTGATGGCCCGGGACGATGGAACCATGTGATCTTGATCAGGTCTATCATCCATTCCCCCACTATTTGGTTTAAATGTAAGATGATGAAAATTTTTATTTTAAATATCAAACTTTCTAAATTCCAAATATTCAACTCATGCTGCTATTATATGGCATATACACATATTTATACGTATCTAATTGACGATTAGCCTTAATCGAAAGTTCTCTCTCATGATTGGGAGGGATAATTAACTATAAGGGCTTGCGCTTATAGGAAACCAGAACTCAGATCATAAAGTCCTCACAAAATGAGGTTGAAATCTCTGGGTAGTGTCTTATCTTCAAACCCATCTGCCTTCCAAAATTTACCTTGGAACTTATTCCGTTAAAACTCCCTCGCCTAAAGAAAAAGAACATCAGTGCGGGCAGAGGCTGGGGCCAAATTTTTGAACCCCACATGGGAGAGGAGAGACTGTTACCTTGTCTATAAAAAGAGAATTATTATTTTGGACAGCACAATGGTGATGATATCTGCAATATGATCCTAGGAATTGATGTGATGAACGTGATTGCTTCATGTCTAATATAATTTCAGATAAAATGATAATCCACCTCTATATGTTTAGTACTGGCATGGAATAAAGGATTATGAACAAGAGATATGGCTGAAACATTATTATAATGGAAGTCGATTCATAAGGTTAGTGGAATTAAGAATAGCATGAACCTAGAAGGAAAGTGGTAGGTTTTCTTGTGGAAGGAGAATACGAGCTATTTCTATTATGTGCCTTTTTTTTGTTCTACTAAACCATTCAATTTTGGTGAAAAAAGTAACTAAATTGTTAAATAATTCTAGCAGAAGCCAAGAAATGTTTGAAAGACATGTTGGAATACTCACCACCACAATCAGAATGAAAAATGTAAAATGGATTCATAAATTATTTTTCCACCATAGCATGAAATGAAAGAAATTTTTAAAATATGTTTGATTGATGTAAACCAAAGTAAAAAAAGAATACGCTTAAAAAAATAGCACATAGTAACGATATACATTAAGAGATGAAAAGGGGAAAGGAGCCCATACATAAGATACAACTAGTTAAAATGGAGAATTACATTTAGTAGTAGAGGAAGAGAAAGGTAACCTAGGACTCTTAGCAACTTGAGAAAATTGAAAAATATAACTTGAATTAGAAATACTTAAAGATGGAACAAGCTATGATAGATAACACTGCTTGATGTGGGTGACCGAGAAGACAATACACGAGGTTGAAAGATTTTGTGGTGGTTACGAGTGTTGCAGTAGCACGAGATACTTAAGATGTGGAATGTGGCACAAAGATGGGAGAAAACCTATCACAACAAGGACCCGAAAGAATCACCTAATCGATCTTCAGATCTTTGATATTATATCCATTAGAATGAAAGGAAATATAATGATAAAGATTCTATATCCACTATGATCTTGTGTAGAGTTGTAATGACATTAAACAAGTGGAGTCATTTATTAAATGAGATGTTGGTCCATAATCAAGGATCAAATTGTTTAACTAAGAAGTGCAGTCGGTGGATTCAGCTACTAAGGCAGGAGAGGGATTGATGTTATAAGACAAATTAGTGCGGTGATAGCACTTTACAACTGAGGGGTCTAGTTTGCCACGAATTTGACATTCCACCTGAGGACAAAATGACCTACCCTTCTACGAGAAGCTAAGCTAGTTGATCGACCCCTATTGGTGTGTAGAAATGGGTGACATCCACCCCGACCACAACAATTTGTGAGAGCAACAACAAAATCAAAAATTCGGATAGATCTAAGTTTAAGAACAGCTTCATTCATAGTATTCATTTATTCACTGCATAGTAGGGAATAAGAGTCATCTAAATAAATAGGTTGGAAATTTGTTTAAATCATTATTTTGATTGACTAATATGATGAGGGTAGCCCATTTAGTGTATATAAAATAATGTCTTCAGGGTCGATGATGCATCGAAGTATACCTTAAAAATACTATTGCATTGTTCTATTGTACATGTAAAAGCACCTCATTCTTCAGCTGAATGATATTAGAGTGGTTTGTAGATTAGAGTCACTAATCTATAATTTGCTTGATTTTAGCATAAAAATTCAGATTTAGAATATATCACAATAAGGAGGTAGAAATAGTGGAGAACAAGGTAGCCACAAGGTTTTGATCAATCAACATCTAGGTAGTGTGGATTGATATGGATTTCTCCTGTTACATTTGTTATTTGATGAGGAGTCCAATGAACTGTGCCATCAAGGTATACTTCGAATCCATTGACACAAAACACCTTTAGCTCTAGCAAGTGCCCCATCAGGTGATTCTTTGTTGTAAGTTAGATCGTGATGGCATTTTTAATGGCAGCCATTAAAAACTTAAGTAGAGGGGGGATTGAAGGTCATCCAAGAAGAAGAATCACATAAGAATAACCACTTGTTGAGTTCTATGAAGTCATACTGTGTACCTTCAGAATGTGTACAAAGGAATAGTTGGAGCCATGGGGCTTAAGTAAGCTCTAATAACATGAAAACCTTTGTCATGTATAATGGTTTCAATAAAATAGTGAAAATAGAAGAGAAGCTGATAAAATCTTGCGTGTGTATGTTACTTTATTTATCCTCTCTCGTTTACATATATGAGCAATGTGTAGGTAAGAGATGATTCGTTAGTTTAAGATGGATGGAGTAGATTGAAATAGCCAAAAGTGGCGCAGTTGGATCATAGGAAGTGGAAATAGTCTTAACTACACTAGCTCCAGGTAACGTGCTCTATGGGTAGTGTTTCACGTTGGTGTTTCTTAACTATAATAATCTAGTAAGTATAAAATTCCTTCTAACTTAATTTGCCTCTTGACATATTTTTTTCCTCCTTGGAAGGGAATTAATGATGTTCAATCAATGATGCTTCAATCAAAATGATATTGGTTTGTTCAAAATTGGGCCATCAAACATGCCCTTAATCATTTGTAGTATTGGCACAACGTGCAAAAAAATATTAGAAGATATGATCCTCATAGATTTTAACTTGAAAATATGAGCATTCCCCTAAATTTATTTTTATTTTTTGAATTTTTTTCATAGAATTACAATGATCCACTAATATATACTTCTGGCAACATGAATTCATTTCAAATTCATTTTTTAATGAAAATTATAATTGGATTCTTCTTTCCATATTACCATAATTTAATTAATTTTAAATTTTTTGGTTCATTCATCGGATCCAACGAATCCTTTAAAATTTTGAAATTATCGTGAAAAATTATATTCTAATCGGGCACCTTCTATTATGCCTTTGCTTCTCTCTGTCCCTCTCTCTCTCTCTCTCTCTAGCATCCCCATTTTGTAGTCACAAATTGTATCTAAATATATTGTCAATAATATAAAAGCACCTAAATAAGTCCTTGTTACACGTACTAAAATTTATCTAATTTTTGGCATATTTCTAATAAAAAATTAAAGATGTATACTCCCCTTTACATTATGAATACTGTTTTGGGCTAAAATGTATGCGATAATAGAGATAGAATATTTTGACTCAAAATTATATATATTTATATATATATATATATATATACACATAAATAGGGAATTCAAAAAGACAAGATTTTTTAAATAAAAATCATAAAAAGAGGAAAAACCATGGGTCCATACCCAGTTGAAATTATTATACTAGTATTTGAATATATTACAAAGCTTGATCCATCCTTTAAATTAAAGACATTGAAATGACAATAATAGGAAGAGTTAGGAGGAAGTATGACAATGGGTGGTGGCTTGACTGGAGTCTAACAATCTTTAGTAACTATACAAAAGTCTGGCATTAGTCGGTGGCTAGGTGAATGTTTAGCGATTGTCAATAGCCGGGCAGCGGTCCGATCATGGTCGTTCTCCAAGAGGAAGTCCGATTACTGTCGGTGGCCAGACGAAAGCGTGGCGATGACCTGTGGCCAGGCAAAAGTCCGATGATGGTTGGTGGCTGGGAAGAAGTCTGATGAAGGCTTGTGGTCCTGCGGTGGTCGATAATGATGGTTAGTGGTCCAACTGTGCTCCAACGGTGGTTGAGGTGGACCTTTGTGGCAAGAGGGATTTCAGATTTCTCTTCCTTCATCCTCTTATTTTTTTTCTCTTCCCCTTTTGTGATGAATGAGGTTTATTTATAGTTTTTGGATAGTGGAATGACTAATAAATAAAATGAATATCTAGGAAATGTTGGAAGTATTTTGAATAGATGGTCAATATTAATTTTCTAAATCATAAAATATTTTTTTGAGCATTTATGTACTATAATAATGTTGGAATTTAACAATCTTGGGCTAATTTGACTCATCTCGTCGAGCTGCTTGATTCGCCTATAAGTATGACACATTTGAAAATCATTTAGTCATGCAATTTATACTTTAAACCATCTGAACATTGTTCGGGCCATTGATTTGGACCCACTTGGGCTCAAATTATTATTATTATTATTATTATTGTTTAAACAAATATTTTAAGAGACCTTTTTTTAATAAAATTATAATGCAATAATAATATTAAAATAATAATTTTTTTCAATAATTTTTTTTAATAAAATTATAATCCTACTGCATAGAATGGAAATGAGAAGAGATCCTATATGGTGTCCAAGGTTGATGATGTGGTGTCCACCGTTATTGATAATTTCTTAATTATTTTCCATAAGAAGTTCAATTTTCCTAATGATCTCATAGTGATGTCTACTAAATGTTCTGATCGAGCATGCCTTCCTCCTCTAGTATACTTGAATATCTACGAGATCAATTTTCAAGTGGGATATAATTTCCACCTACTCCAGAGTTGATCAATATTTCAGCGATTAATAGAGTAAGTCTATCTTAGTTTTCATATAGAGCCATGCTGGTCATAATGGGATTGATCACTTTCTTTAGAGATTGATGGAAAATTTTGATGTTGGAATGCCTTTCTCGGATCAGCCAATTTACTTGCAATGCATAGGGATATGGTGACACCAGTTGAATACGGAGATCTTTACCAAATATTGTAAAGATCTTTTCAGTTAATTAAGTTTCATTATTGGTGATGATCTTTGAAATAATACCAAAATTATATATTATATTCTTCTATAGGAATTGTTTCGCATTGGCTTCCTTAATTTTTTGCTAAAGGTTCAGCCTTTACCCAATTGGTAATGTAATTCATAGATAGATGATGAATTTTTGTTGTCCGATAGCTATGGAAAATGGTCCCATTATATAAATTCTGCATTGGGTAAAGGCCAGGGGCTTTATAATGATGAAAGTTTTGTGGTTGGCAAATGAGTAAGATTAGAATGTAGTTTGTAATTATTGCACTTCTAAGATTAGAATGCAATTGGTAGTTATTTCTATTCACATTTACTTGAATAAATTTCTTAAAGTTCATAATCAGCTTCAAAAGGTGAGAGACACTTAAGGTATGATCCCATGAAGGCTTGTTTTAATAACTCTCCCCAAATAATAGTGATGTTTACTACCTACCTCCTAGTCGTATTGAAGTTATTGGATCTTCAGGCAGTACACCATATTGTAAGAAGGATATGATGGGATCTATCCAAGAAGCCTCTCTTAGTTTGTAGATAGACTATATAACCAATGGGCCTTGGTTACTCAGAAAGTGAATAACAATGATAGACTTTATTTTGTAGATGTCACTAGTTAATCTTGTAGTGAGTTTGTAGAGAGCATGCTTGTGCATTCTAATCCCAAAGGACATGGATGATTTGATATTTTTTAATATGGGCCAGAAGTGTTCACTATCTTGTAGTAATGGGATAATTATTGGTTATAGGCGTGAAAGTATCCCTCTACCTGAGAGGTAAATAATTATGAATCATTGTGAATAACCAAGTTATATACTTCACATTATATAACCATCCTCAACCTGGCTATAAGGGCCTCATACTTGGCAGTGTTGTTGTTACAGGGAACCTTAGTTTGAGCCATATTCAATGGTAACTTATTGTGCGGAGATTAACAAAATTCCTTCTTTGGTGCTAGCACTCTGAGAAGCTCCATCAATATATAATGTCCGATACTTGAAAGAAAAAGAAGTAGTTAATGGATCATTAGAGAAGGGGATGGTGCACTTGACCACAAAATATGCAAGTTTTTGCGACTTGAAGTTGGGCATTAGCAGGTACTAGATATGAAATTCTTCTAGTTCCACCTACCATTTAATTAATCTACTAGATAGTTTAGTTTTATAGGATGCTTTCCAACTACGAATTCGAATGAACCTCAATTATATGGGCATAAAAGTATGGGTGCAGTTTTCTAGCATAGTAAACTAATGCCAAAGCTCTTTTATCTACTTGTGGATAATGCCCCTCTATTTTAGGCAAGATTTTAGTAACATAATAGATAGGATATTACACTATATTATCCTCTCAAATTAAGGCCGAGATGAAATAATAGGTAAAAATAGCTAGATACGAGTACAACTTCTCTCCATTTATTAGTTTTTAAAATAGTGGAGGTGATGTCAAATACTTTCGTACATGTTCAAATGTATCTTAGCAATCATCAATCCATTGAAATCCAGAGCTAAGAGCATTTGAGTTGGCTATCAAATGAGATAGCTTTATAAGCCTTCCATTCAGTTTCTGGACTTTCTTGATATTTCTTGGGAGCACCATATCACTTAATTCCTTAATTTTTTCAAGATTAGCCTCAATAACTCGGTGGGTCACAATGAACCCCAATAATTTTCTTGAAGTGACTCCAAAAGCACACTTGGTTGGGTTATTATAGCATCATAACATGTGGTAGTATTATTCCAAGTTAGAGATATATTAAGATTTTTTTAGGCTTTTTACTAACATATCATCAAAATTACTTCCATATTGTACTCAAGAAGGTCTTTGAAAACCTTATTCATGAGGCACTGATATGTGGTTCTAACATTTTTGAGAATGTCATCACTATATAACATTATAACCCTTTATCTATTTGAAAAATTGTTGCTTCCTCTTATATATGATCCATATTTATTTTATTGCAATTAGAGTAGGTATCCATGAAGCTCAGCATTTGATGTCGAGACATGGTATCGACTGATTGTCCAATAGCATTAAGCAAAAAACTATCCTTCAGGTAGGCATTGTTAAGGTCCATATAGTTTAAGCACATTTTCTAAACTTCGCTAGCTTTTTGTACCATAATGAAATTTGCTAACCAGGTAGGAGAGTGCACTTCTAGTATAAACCCCACCTCTAAGAGTTTATCAACTTCATACTCAATTGCTTGGTGAAGATCCAGTGCAAAATTTTATTTCTTTTGGATAGCTTATGGGGCTGTGGAGTAATCGTTAGAGTTGTGAAATAATTTAGGGCCCTATCAATCCCTAACAATGCTTAGTATTTTTTATATAAAAATTTATAAAAAACCTACTAAGTATATCTAAGTATATGTGTTGAATCAAGTAATATAGTGATAGAGTAGAGTATCAATCCCACAAAGAAAATATGAACTCTTACAAATACTTATATTGTCTACTAAAATTACAATAATTATATTACTCGATAAAAAAAATGTTGTGGAGATTCAGACACTTATATAAAATTAGATCAATATAAAAAATTTACTCTATGGATGTAATATTTTGGATTGATGAATGAAAAAAACATATTTTCCCAATGAATCCTTTTTAATTATGATGCTTTTCAAAACATATGCATTCCTAGATCTTTATTAAGCATGTAGGAATGAAGTATGTATATTGACTTCCTATAGATATACCATTTTGTTAATAATTTTGTACATTTCATATCCTATGCCTAGGTATGATAAACATTAATTCAATATTATTTGTTATGTTTGCTTCTCTCCATAAAGGCCCCACACTACACTAAATTTTAACTTAGCATATGGTCACTATGTACATTTAATGAAGATCAATAATATTGAAAATATCTTTTTAATCATTTAAGGAATAAAAAAATTCATTTGTACTACATATGAGACATATATCATTAATCCAAACCTAGATAATTTAGCTAGATGTGGATTAAAATTGAAGCAAACTCATTTTCATTAATAGCATGATATAAAAAAGTATAAGAGATTGATATCACCAGAACAATTCAATGGATCCCTTATACACACATTCTCTTTACTCATAGATTTGCTTCTATAAGTACAAGCCAAACACTCTAACAATGGAATCAATTTTTTCTTAAAATTTCCTTAGTTGTCCCCCTAAGAGAGTTTCAGAGAAGAACTCTGAATTATTCTAAAAATATCTAAGTGACAAAAGTCCCTTATAAACAAAACATATTAACTATTTATATGAAAATACAAAATAGGCAAATGGCACTACGGTGCATGAAAAATAAGAATTGTTGCATCTAATAAATGAACTAATACCGTTGCACTACTTTTCTTGTTCCAATGTGGCACTTGCTAATGTGGATCAATTACTTGGTGAACAGTCATGCCGCCTCACTACCTGGTCAAGTCCTTGGGAGTTTATAACTGATATGTTGTGATGCTTCTATCTTTAAAATGTTGCAGCATGGGAAAAGTAATTTAGGCACCAAGCCATTATAGAGTTTGACACTTCGGAGTATAGTAATAGAGAACATGACACTACAATGTCAATATTCTAGTGCTCCAATAGTGTTTTTAGTTATGCTAGGACATTGTTTGTTCTAACACCGCGACGCTATATAAAATTTAAAATTGTATACATTTTCTATATTTTTTCTCCATAATACAACTAAAACAATACATTTTTACTGATAATATAACATATAAAATAACATATTATTTACACTTATACATTTCTCCCCAGCTTAAACTCTTGTTTGGCCTCAAGTAAATAAATATATTATATTTCTAATTAATTGATTAATGAAAGTAAAAAATGGTAATTTAAAATTACTAAAATATAGGATAATACATCAAAGTCTAGAAGTAATAAAAATGAACAATATTATAATTCTTATTTAGATAAAATAATATTAAACACACTAATTACTCATTTTTATTTTTACTTAATTTGAATTTAGAGGATATAGATTTAATTATGAGTTTTTAAATTTAAAATTGAATAATTTAGTCTAATGATTTAATATGTTTATATTTAAAATTGAAACTTCATTAGTTCACCATTATTTGTTCCGGTTTTCTTATTTTGTCCTTTAAGAATTTAAGCAAAAGATTGAAAATAATCTCCAAGCTCTTAATTAATACCATTTGTTGAATTACTCATATTTTTTTCTTTATCTTTTTATTTTTATTTTTATTTTTAAAACTATTTTCACTGTTCTTTTTCTTCTTAATTTATGAAATACATAGTTAATAATTTTAAATATAAGTTTTTTTTGCGTCTAACCCTTTTTATAGTATTAATATACTTATTGTAATGATTTAACAATATTACTAATTCTAAATTTGATTTCCTTATAATTTTTAATTTTATTATAATCATATAAAATCCTTAATTATAATTATTTATCTTAATTAGAAAAATTAATAAATAAAGGGATAATATATAATCTCAAATTAAAGCAATAATTTAAATTATCTAAGTTAGATAATTATTAGTTTCTTTTTCACTTTATGAAGTATAAATAGTGTTAATTTAAACTATGATCTGGGATTTTATTATTATCCTTTTTACATAATTTTTATTATCATTTTTACTAAGGTTAATTGAGGAATAAGAAATATATAAATAATTTTTAGTAAACATGAGGGGTATTTTAATGAAATGTAAATAAAAGAAATACAAACAATAATGAACACTACACATGCTTTTATATGAATTATAAAAGGCATTTAAAATAGGTGATAACATAACATTTATAACAAAACACAAGTTACAAGATAACGATTTCCCTAAGTACCATATGGATCATAACGATTGGGTTGCCTCACACAAGCAACAAATCATGCACATCTACATATTTCAATTACTCACATTACTACTTTCTATACTAAAGATAAGAAATAAAACAAAGATTTACATACAAACCATCTTTTTTTTTTAATTCATAATTTCCTTACTCATGTACTCCACATGGTTTTAATCTATGACCATTGACCATGGAAATGTGAAAAGTTTTCTTACCTTGAATTTTGATGGAACCAATAAGTTATTTTTTGATAATAGTATATGGGCCAATCCAACCATATTTATGTTTTCCATTGCGAAACTTCTTCTGGTAATTGAATAGTAGAAAATAACAAATAGGATTTATGCATTTTCATCATATCTTCTTTGCTTCTTCTTGAATAATTATGAACTTCATCATGAAATACATGGAGTTTGTTAATGATAACACAAATTTGCATATGGAGAAGAGAAAAGGAATTTTAATTTTTTAAATATCATCCCCTCTTCATCCTAGAGGAGGAATGCCTTTGCTTGGTACTACCCATTGTTAAAGTTCAAATTCCTAGAAGATAGATATTATTATATTACAAAACTGACAAGGATTGACAATTAAACTTCTAAAATGCCATTTTTATAATTTTTAAGTGAGAGGAAGTTTTAAATTTTGAATCTCTAAACCACTTAGTCCCAGATCAATGCGGTGGTGCTAATGGTTGTGTTGTAGGGCATCACATCTCCCAAATTTTTTTTGAAGCAAATCAAACTAACCTACCTACACATTTAAATTATCAGTTGGTTGCCAACCTTGAAATGTTAAGTTTATAGTCTTCAGTGAAACTTTCATAGATTTTTCAATTCGGTAATTTTACAATTGACTTCCATTATAATCTTTTTCCTTTTTCTTTTGGGTTAACTTCAGAATTACCCGGTAAAGATCCAAGTGGTTTATTACTAACTTAAATTGTAAGCTTACTTAATTGGGTCTCTAAATTTTTAATAAAAGTAGCTTGATTTTGCAATTGATTCTCTAATTACATAACAACATCCTCTAATGACATTTTTTTATTTTCAAATTGATTAATTTGATTAAATCCTGGTGGATATGTAGGCCTAGGATTAACAACAGATTATTTATAATAGTTTTAGTTTACTCCTTGATTATTTTACCAATTATTCCATTGAGTAATACAACCAAAATTATTTGACCAATTAAAATTTGGACACCTCCTCCAAATTGGATTATGTATATTCAAATAGGGATTATTTTGCCTTCCAATTATGTTAACATTTTCTATCTCTTGCATAGTATTATCTTCCATTGAATTTTGCACTTTAACAAATTAAGTTCCAAATCATAAATTGACTCCTATTGTCTTTTTTTTTTTTTTTGAAATTACTATAACTTGTGTAGTCAGGATTAATTAAGCATCATATTAAGAAATTTTGGTACTTTTTTAGGATTTACCCTATTAGCAGACCACTGGAAATTATTAGTAGCCAATTCATCTTTTAATTCATAGGTTTCCTCAAATATCTTAGACATTAATGATCCTCCAGCTGGAACATCAATTATGGCTCTAAGAGATCCTACTAATCCATTATAAAAAATTTAAATATCAACCAATTAGGAAATGCATTATATTTGCATTTCCAAAGCATTTATTTAATCTTTTCTAACTCTCATAAATAGATTCTCCTTCAAATTAAGTAAAAGAAGTTATGTTATTTCTAAGTTGGGCAATTTTTAAAAGTGGAAAATTTTAAGGGAATTTATGGGCTATCAAATTGTAAGATATCATTGAAAATGGGGATAAATAATTTAACCACATTTTATCTTTATCTTTTAGAAAAAAAGAAACAATCTAAGTCTAATAACATCATCACTAACACCGTTGTACTTAAATATTACACAAATTTCTTAGAAACTTGCTAAATATAAATTTGGTTCTTGTACAAGAGTTCCCGCAAACTGAGAGTATTGAACCATTTGAATGATACCTTATTTTAATTCAAAATTATTAGCTTGGATTGGTGGTATATTTATGCTTCGATAAATTTTATCTACCAAAGAGTTTGCATAATTCTTAAGATGTCTAGAATGATTTTGCTCTAACTCAAGTTCAACTATTTTCAAGAACTTTTTGGTTTTCCAAATTTAAGAAAGAGTTCTCTCAACTTCATGGTCAAATAATAGAAATTTCTATGGCTAGTTATACAACTAATTCAATAATAAAATATATAAATAATAATAAAAAATAATAATTATAATAATAAATGTAAGTAGGTCTAGTTATACAACTAATTCAATAATATAGTGAGAATTTTATAGAAAGTAAAATGGATCCCTAATAATGCTGCCAAAAACTTGATGAGTGCTATGGAGTAACCTTTAGAATTATAAAATTTTAGGTTTCTAACAATCCCTAAGAATGCTTTGGTTTTCCTTGATATAAAAATTTATAAAAACCCCACTTAATATATTAAAGCATATGTATCGAATCAAGTAATATGTTGATAGAGTAGAATATCAATCTCATGAGGAAGATATGCTCACATATAAATACTAGTACTGTCCGCTAAATTTTTAATAATTATTCTACTCAATAAAAATAGATATTATGGAGATTCAGTCACTTAAATAAAATTAGATAAAGGTAATAAATATAGTATATGTATATAATATTTTTGATTGATGAATGTAAATAACATATTTTCCAAATGAATCTCTATTAATTATAATTATATACAAAGCATATGAATTCTTAGATCTTTGTTGAACTTGTAGGATTAAAGGATGTCCAAAGACTTCCTACAAATATATCATCACCTTAAAAGTTTAATACACTTTATACCCTATGCCTATGTACAACATATACTAATTCAATATTTCTAGTTATGCTAGTTTCTCTCTATCGAGGCCCCACATTACACCTAATTTTAACTACACATATGACCACAATATGCATTAAATGAATATCTAGTAATATTAAAAAATCTTTTTAATTATTTAAGGAAAAAGAAAATTCATTAGCACTACATATGATCTTTACATCATTAATTCAAAATAAGAGAATTTAGCTAGACATGTAGTACAATAGAAGCAAACACATTTTCATTAATAGTATGATAGAAAAATAAAAAAAAGATATAGATATCATTAGAATTTTTTAATGGTTCTCCTCTACATTCCTTATATTTTCTTCAACAAACTCAATCCAAGCACTCTTAGTTGTCAACTTAAGGGAGTGATAGAGCAATTTTGAATGGAGAGCAAGATTGAAGGCAATTTTGGTGGATCTGTGGCCGCCAGAGGTTCTCCATAAATTCGGAGTGACTGACAGAGGTTCTTGGTCTGGATTTTCTATTGGGGAGGCATTCCGATTAGGTTTTGGTAATTTTCTTCACCCAATCATATTTTCTTCCCTCAAATAGAGTGGGGCAGTTTTACCATTGCTTCTGATGGAAAAATGTTTGGCAACATATGCTTGTGGTATGGATTTATTACTAGATTGAGATTTGAGATAATTTATGGTAATTACCACTTGGATTTGTTTGGCTTTACGTATTTCTTGAGTTGGTTCTTGGAGCAGATATTTTTCTAAATTGGTGTTTGAAACTGAGAGGTTCTTGGTGTGGGATTATTTTTTGTTCAAGAAAATATTATGTGGATTTTTTACTTAAAGATGATTACCTTTTGTTCAAAAGATTTGTCTATGAAGGATATGTTGATCCTCCCTATTCAATTAAAAATTAGAATTATTTAACTGAGGAATGGAATGCATGAATTTTCTTGTGGGATGTCTTATCTGAACTAGTTTAGTGACTTGTGGAGTAGTTTTTATAGTTTCTTCAAGAATCTTGGAGAAACAATTGATGTGATCCTGGTTTATATCGTTGCCACTTTGTGTTAGAATTTCATTGGTTTGGAAGACTTGAAATGAAAGTAAGGAGTGAATATCATTTTCCTCCTATTATTTTCTGGTTTGATGCTCTTTCTCTTGTTCTTATGTTTGTATGCACAATTGTTAAGAATCTGCTTGAAGTATGGAAATTTGTGGAAATATCGTTTGGGAAGTTCGGTGGAGGTTTTGATGATGTTGGTTCTATTTATGAGCTTGGTTATGGTTCCTTTGCTTTGAGAATTGCCATTGATATTATAGGGAAGGATGATCTATGTGTTCATTCATCTACTTTTGGATGTGTTGGTAAGTTTACATTTAAAGATTCCAAGTTATGGTTCTTACGGATTTTGTTTTGAATGTCGACATTATTGCAGTAATTTGGCTGCCTTTGATTGGAAGTTACAATGAAGTCATGTTAAGACTTCCTAAATGTTTTGTTGAGAGCTTGAAGTGGTCTCCCATTCTTTCAAATCTTATGGTTTAATGTGATTTCTTCTTTGATGTTCAATGCATGTGTGCTGAAGGTTTGAAGAGTGGAGATGCTTTTGGCACAGGAATTTTAGAAGTTGTGAAGTTCTTGTGTTTCAATATGGATACAATATTTGTTTCGGGGTATTGTTTTATGATTTTGATGATAACAAATATTATTGGATTTTTTACTATGTTATCTCCTATTATAGTTATTATTGCATATCTATTTTTCTTGTGTACTAACATGTTAGATCCTTTGTATACTGTACAAAATTGATATGCTTAAGACTGGTTGAACAAGGTCAAGTCTTGAAGATTTTGAATTTCTTTTCTTATTTATACATTTCATGAGTCAAATCATGTAATTGATGGATGCTAAACTTGGTTACCATACATACACAAACTTAAGGAAGTGAGATAGTGAGAAAATTAGAAGTTGAATTATCTGAACAAATCATACTGTACTATCCCTATTGTATTGTAGGATCAGCAGTTGAGAAAATCATTGGAATATGAGTGAAGCTTTGAGGTTTTTTTGCTAGAGAGAGAATCTCTGAGGTTTTAGAGGGAGAGAAAGTTGGCCGTTTGAATTCTTGATTTTTTGCTCCTTCCTCACGATCGGCGGATCGCTCGCCGGATGATTATCGGCATTCCTTTTGCTGGTGTCATGGCTACTTTGCGACCATCTGGCACCCTTCGTACCAATGGTAGAATGAATAATGGTCTTGTTATCAGGGAAGGTATTAGACCTACGGGTCGGCGAGAGTTTTTTGTTGAAGACAAAGGGAAGGATGTTCAGATAGATTGTGTGATTGATAAGACTAGTATGGATTTGATTACGGGATCAAGTATTTATATTCTTGATGCTTCGTTGTCGATTGATTTGATCGTAAAGGTGAATAAAGTTTCTGGTAATCTTGAGGTGAATGGAGGTCATCAAATTGCGAATGATATGGATTCCCAGGAGGTTGAAGATAACAACAATTATTTGAAGGAATCTACGATTAGGGGAATGTCGTTTAACAATATGGAAGATAACATTAGATTTTATGATAATGGGGAGGTTGCTGCTGCCTGGAAGAAGCCTAAGCATATTAAAATTGATTTTAACAGGGATCTTTTTGAGCTCTCTGATGATGGGGTTGCAGTTAAGCTCAACGCTGAAATGGAAACAAAGGATTCACAAGTTTTGAAGAACTCGGTGGTAATTGAAGTTCTGGGAAGCAATGTGCCGTTCTCTGTTTGCAGTTTGGAGCTGAGGAGGCAATGGAGAAAAAAATATGGTGGGTTTCATATGACGTCGATTGGTATGAATTGGATTCTTTGTTCATTCAGATTGGATGAGGCAGTGGATGAAATTTTGAACGGTGGTCCTTGGTTTGTAAGCGGGCATATAGTTGGCATGGACAAATGGTCCCCTGTTTTTGATCCCAACACTTTCAAGGGTATCTCCGCTCCCGTCTGGATTAGATTTCCCTGTTTACCATTATATTGCTGGGACGAGGAGAACATTGCAAAGATTGCTTCGTGAATTGGGTCACTAATGTACATAGATGGTAATACTTTTAGATGGGGAAAACACGAATTTGCTCGAGTTTGTGTGAAGATTGCTTTGGAGAAGAAGCTACCCAATGGAGTTTGGGTTGATGGATCAACTGGGAGATTTTTTCAGCGAGTGGAATATGAGAAAATTGATTTATCATATTATCAATATGGCAAAGTTGGACATGATGGGAAGGAATGTCCTGATGATGTTATTCATGGCATTAAAGACCAAGAGGTTAAAGAGCACTTTGCTGTAATAGATGAATGCATGGGAGTTTTGCTTGAGAAAAAATCTTCATTGCTAAATTCTGAATATGGTCCTTGGATCCACATTCATTTTAAGAAGAAAAGGGTTACAAATGGGGAAAATGCTGGCAGAAAAGGAGCGGGTATAATGGGATCAGTGTGAAGAATATGGGTATTAGTAGTCATGAGGGAATTGTGACAGAGCCAATTCAACGAGATCAAACTGTTACTGATACTTTGAATGTTGGTAAAACTCATGTGGTAGCAGAAAGTTACTCAGCTAATGAACAATCTGTTGAGAACAAAAAGCTAGGTATTGCTGTTACTAATCGATTTGATTCTTTACTTGAAGATTATGAAGAAGGAATTGCTGAAAGATATGAAGAAAACATATAAGTGAAAGATGCGGCTGATGATTATGCTATGTAAGGAAAGGCGAGTAATGTCATTCCCTCTAACAGTGGAGTTATTAAATCAAAGTTATCTAAAGATTTGAAATCTCTGGGTCCTCTTGAGCCTGATCATAGAAAGATAAAGAGGAAGAGAAAGGTGACCCTCTTGGGTGTGGAGAGATCCCCTATGCTGGTTTAAATGTCTTTTATATTGTTTTAGAATTGTAGGGGGGCCAAGAAGAAGGAGGCCTCGTTATATTTGAAGGAGATTGTTAGGGATCAGGTTGTTTTTTTCATTGGGTTAATGGAGACGAAGTTAACCAGCATTGATAGGAGGGATGTTGACTGCCTTATTGGGAATGATTAGGAGTTTTTCCACTGTCCTGCAGTGGGCACTTCAGGAGGTATTTTGGTAATGTGGAATAGGAAGGTTGTGTCCTTTGCTGTGATGGAGAGTTCTTCTCAAGTGGTTATTGGAAATCTTTTTGTTCCCTCTATTATATCTTGGAAGATAGCCACGATTTATGGTATCAAATGTTGTAAGGAGAGGGAGATGCTTTGGAGCATACTTGAGGAGGGTATGGAGGATTCTATTTCGTCCATCATTGGGGGGACTTTAATTATATCTTGAATAAGGAGGAGAAAAAGGGTGGTAAGAGGTTTATTTTCTCAAAAGGCCCTAGAGAGATGAAGAGTTTTATGGCTAATTCAGACTTCCATGATGTTGGAAGTATTGGACCAAGGTTCACTTGGTGTAACAATAAAGAAGGAGCATCTTGAATTTGGGAGAGGTTGGATAGATGTTTTTTGAATTCAGCTGCTTTACAAAAGATCCCTTTAGCTATTATTAGAAACCTTTCAAGGGTGGCCTCTGATCATAGTCTAATTACTCTTAAATTGGATGAAATGCTATGTTACAAGTCAAGGTTGATCAAGTTTGAGGATACATGGAGGTCCTACCTGGCGGCTAGAAGCATTGTGCGACATTCCTGGAGGAAGAATGATTTTGGTGATGAAGGTGAAATTCTATAGAGAAAGATTCATATAACTATAAAGGCATTATTTTTTTGGAACAAAAATAAGTGTAAAGATTTAATTCAACTGAAGGAGGATTTGAAGAAGGAAATTTTTGATCTACAAAGCAAGGAAGCCTTGGGGGAGGAATGGTCAGTTGTTGATTTGTTCCTTCTTAGAAGCAAAGTCCATGAGCTCAATGTTACATTGAGGAGATTGTCCACCTGGTGGAATCAGAGAGCTAAGGCAAAATGGCATGAGGAGGGGGATACTAATTCAAAGTTTTTTCATAATTATGCTTCGGCAAGGAGAAATGGCAACCTGGTGAAACAAGTTAAAGATGCTAATAACAATTTGATAGAAAAGGATGATCAAATAGAGAAAGTTTTTTAACAGTTCTTTGAAGAGAAGTGGAAGTTCAAGGAATGTAAACTATCTGACTGGCCTTTAATTATAGAAAATCAAAAGATGAAGGATGAGGATGTTAATATGCTGGATGCAATTTTTTCTTTGGAAGAGCTGTGGGTGTCGGTCTTCCAACAAGGGAACAATAAGACCCCAGGTATTGATGGAGTTACTTCTTCATTTTATAAATGTTATTGGACTATTATTTGTGAAACTCTTTGGAATGCTGTCAAAAGGTTCTTAATTTCTATACATATGAATAAGGAATGGAAAGATACACTTATAGTTCTGATTTCTAAAGTAAAGAACCCCTTAGTTCTGTCCAATTACAGACCAATTAGTCTTTGCCAAACTAATTATAAGATCGTTGCTGCAATGCTAGTTAATAGATTAAAGAAGTGCATTTCCACAATGATTTCAGAAGAACAAATGGCATTTATTCCTGGTAGATCTATTTCAGAGCATTGTTTATTGGCTCAGGAAGTCTTTCATAAGTTTAAAATCTCTAAAACCAAGAAATGGTTGATGGCTATCAAATTGGATATGGAGCAGGTGTATGATAGTATGGGTTGGCCGATGCTTTGTCAAATACTTAAATGGTATGGTTTTCCCACCATTTTTCTAATCTTCTCATGGAGTGTGTTGTGAATGTAAGGTTTTCTATCATCATCAATGGGAAGAACTCTAAGTGGATCAATGCTCCTAGTGGATTTCGTCAAGGATGTCCACTTTCACCATATCTTTTCATCATGTGTTCTCAACTTATTTCAAGCTCTTTGGAACAAAGGGAGTAGGTTCTCAGAATTCAGGTTTCTCCTGTTGGTCCTAAGATTACGCATCTTTTTTATGCAGATGATGTACTGGTTTTCTCTCAAGTTTCATATGCTATAGCTAAAGTCTTAAAGGTTATTGTTGAAGATTTTTGTAAGTGGATGGGACAGAGAATTAATGTCAGTAAATCTCATATTTTATATGGCAAGGCTGTTAGATAATCTTTGAAGAAGAAGATTGCTAGAGTGCTTGGCTTCAATGTTGTGAAAGAAATGAGTTATTTTGGTGTGAAGATCTCTCTTAACAGGTTAAGGATGGCAGATTTCCAAGAGATGTTGAGCCATGTTATGGAAAGACTTAATGCTTGGGGGAAGAAGTCTTTGTCAATGGGAGGTAAACTCACTCTTATTGAAAGTTCTATGTTATCCATGCCAAATTTTTTAATAACACATTCTTTGATCCCAAAAAGAATGTTATATGAGTTGGAAAAACTATGTAGAAGCTTTATCTAGCATAAACCTGATGGGAAGAGGATCTAAGAGCAAGACTGACGTGGAATTACTTGTAGAAATTGGAATCTCTGTTTCATAGAGCAGTTAGAGCTAAATATGGGATTGATGTTATGAATGGTACACACAAGAAGTCCAGTTCTAGTGCTCGGAAAATTTTACTGGATGGTGGATAGCATTTGAAAAATGTTGTCAAATGGAAAGTGGTCAATGTCAGTAAGATAAATGTGCTTAAGGATGTGTGGTTGTTAGAAAAATGTATGGATTTGTGGCCTACATTTGCGGATTGTGCTGCATTGGAGGATATGGCAGTGCAACAATATATATCAGATGGCAGCTAGGATTATAATTTGCTTCAACAATTGTTCCATACAGATCTCATTATGTTGATCAGTCAAATTCAAATTGATTCCTCTTTGATGGAGGATCAGATGGAATTGTTGAGCATGTTTTCAGGTAAGACAATTTTTGCATTGTCATACGAGAGCCTGATGAACTGTAGATACTCAGGTGATGATGATGGGTATGGTAATTTGCTTAAAAAGCTGAAACTCAACAAGAAGGTGGAGATTTTCTGGTGGAGGCTTAGCAAATCTACGATTCCCACCAATCACTTGTAAATACCATAGAATTTCTCTAATGATTTGTGTGCTAGAGGATGTCAGTTGGTTGAGGATTATGAACATATTATGGTTTTGTGTAAATATTTGGTTGATACTATTATGAAAATGTAGGATTGGGGTATTCATATACCCGTTTTTCAGTCTCTAGAAGGTTGCTTACAGGAGCTTAGGAGATTAACAGACTGAAATTTTGGAATTGTGAAAATTTATTGCACCATTATTTATCTTAATTGGAAGAACCGTAATGAAGTTAAACATGGTATGTCTACTTTACCATGTTCGATAGTAGCTGCTAATGCTTTATCTTTGGCCATGTATAAGTCTAGTCCATATCTAGATTGCTGGGCCTTCGGGAGTCTTCAAAAGCTTGGTGCCCTCCACCGATATATTGGATTAAGATTAACGTTGATGCTTCATTGCTCAACTCAAACATTGCTTGAATCGGAGGAGTCTTCAGAGATCATAAAGGCGGGCTTATTCTTGTATTTGGGAAGAACAAAATTCATTGAGATATAGCTCAGTTGGACCTGGAGGCAGTAATTACAGTGAGAGATTTCATTCGGAGGTGGATGCTTGATTGCAAAGGTGTGATTATTGAGAGTGACAACATCAACATTATTACATTCATTCAAAATTCTTAAAATAAGAAGTTTTGGCATGTGGATAGGTGGCCGGTTAAGGAGCTATATTTCTTGGATGATTTCAATAAAGTGGTCTTTCTTCATGTTCCTAGAAGTTGTAATAAAGTAGCTAATCTTTGTGCTACTATGTCTTTAGATAGGAGTTTTACTTTTGATAGTTTTTCTTTTGATAACATTCTGTCCTTGTTATTGAATTTAATCAAGGAGGAATGTGATCATTCTAGCAATTGTAATTAGTTCCCTTTTTCTCTTCTTAATGCAATTTGGTGCAGCTTTTTAAAAAAAAAAAAAAATCATTAAAATGGCTAATTATGATAATTAAAGTCATTGGAACTAATCATATTATACAATTCAGATTGTACAGGATGATTAGTCGAAATAAAGAACCTAAACATCAATCACAATTTAGTTTATATTTTGAAATTCAAAATTTGTATGAATTATACTATATGATAGGTGTCATACAATACATTATAAATAAATCTTGCATATATTTATATGGTCCAGTAAGATAAGTAAGTATCTTACATTTTGTGAAATAATTTTTACTAATTAGTCAAGTAAGATTATACAGGATGATTGGAGTGAATCATACTATACGACCTCATCTCTATATGGAAAGATATTTATATCGCCACTAATCATACTGGATGACATTCCAAGTCATTTAACTAATTATACTAGATGATTCTTATTATCACATGGGATGATTAGCTCAATCTGTTAGACTAATTGTATAAAGCCTTACACTTTGTATAGTACTAATAGGGTTATATAAACTAATCCTATTGTACGTTCTTAGATCACACTAAATAATAAGTGTCAACAAAATTAAATTCTAGGGCTTTTGTGAAGACTTGTATTTAATATCTCTTAATAGACTTATTTAAAGTCTTTGGAAAGAAAAAAGAGAGAGCTCGTGTGTGAGGGAGAAGTACTGTGAGGGGTTCACACAGTTGCTCTGATAAAGTGTCTTTCCTTATTTCCTCCAAGCATCTATCTAAGTTTCTTACATGGCTCTGGGAAGATGTTTTTTTGCTCAAAGACTATCAAGGTTCTATGCCATCATTATGATGGTGAAAAAGAAGGTTCAGGTTCCCTTCCTTCACCAGGATGGTAAAAAAGTAGGTTTGTGTTCTCTACTATCACCACAGGGGAAGAAAGCAGGTCAAGGTTCTCTAGTGCTACCAGAAGGATGAGGAAGGAGGTCAAGGTTTTCTATCACACCAGGTTAATGAAATGATTGTAAGAGATTCTCCACCTAGTTATGGGGGCTAAAGGAGAGACGCTAAACTTTAGTGCAAAACTCGGAGAGGACTTCGGAGAGTGGATGTAGGTCATTATTTGGCCAAATCACTATAAAATTTCTAGTGTGATGATTTTGATTTCTTATTTTTCATTCATTATTTTTTTGCATTTTATTTATGTGATAATTAACTATTAAAAATCAATGATATATACTTCATAGTGTTGATTAAAGAATCATAATTCTTATTACAACACTTGACAAAATTATTTGCTTTTATATTATGTAATAGTTGTTACTTTTTTTTTTAATTATTGAAAAAATCTAGATATATATATATATATATATATTATATTTTGAAGTAAGCAGTTAGTTTTTTAAAACCACCAATTCACCCCCTCTTGGTATGCCTAAGGATTGTTCACTTAGAATTAACATCATATATCAAACTTTTAATTGGTATCAGAGAAGATCTCACAAATAGTATTTTAGAAAACCTAGATAAAAATAATCTATTACATATTTTGGAAATAGAAACACTATGGATGGCTACTTTATAACTCATCCACCTTTATTTTATAACATACCATTTTATTTTTATAAAATTTGCATGTCTACTTTTTATAATCTATTGATTTTTGCATGTGGTTTTTAGTACAAGAGGGTTATATTACACAATCTCATTTTATTAATGGAATCAAAGCTGAGGTGCCTTTTAATGAATGGAGAAATGAGGATAGAGACTTATCTCAATTGAATGCAAAGTGTTTAAATTATATTTTATGTGCTCTTAAGTATGAAGATTTAATGAAAGTCTTTAGGTGTACCAATAGCAAGGACATTTAGGATAAACTATATATTACATATGAGGAACCAGTGAGTCAAAAAATCTAGGTTGAATATTCTTTTGTGTGATTATGAACTTTTTTGCATGAAACTGAATGAAACCATTTGAAACATTTATAATAGGTTTACATAAATCATGACTTCCCTACATTCTTTCGGTAGAGAACTTTCAAATTTTGAGAAAGTAAATATAATTTTTTATGTTTATCTATTAATTATGATTCTAAGGTTACTTCCATTTGTGAATTAAATGTTATTAATGTTTATTCAATAGATAACTTCCTAAGCTCACTTATTCTATTGCGGATCTATTTTTATTGATTATGATTTTGATGATAGTAAAAACTCTTATTTCTCTACGACTGCCTTATCTACTGACATTTTAGGTCTACAAGATCAGACTGTAATTTGGAACCAGCTCAAGATTGGGTATACTAGGTCTTAGTCAGCTTGTACCTTTTTTCTTTCTTGAGTCTAATATAATTGGTGTGGCTCCTGACGCTATATAACTTTGCACACACATACCTTGGAAGATTTTCTGTCTATTCCCTAGAATTTACTATTTTTGGTAACATCGTCCGAGATGATATTTATATCGGCCTGGATGATCGGTTCAAAAATAGAAACCCTAATTGGGCTTCATCCTCATTAGGGCATCCATCATTAAGCCGATATGCCTGGATGATCCTTATATTAGCCAGGACGATATGCTCAATTAAGAAAGAATTAGTCGCCATGATCAATTTAGGTATTTTTTATTTTAGGATATCGGTCAGGATGATTTAAACATCGTCCTGGATGATGCAGTACAATTATTCCTAAATTAATCTAGTAATTATGGAAAGTAATTAAGGCTAATTGATACGATCACATCGGCCGGGCTGATCGTAGGATAGACCAGGACGATGTCCTGGATGATTGACTTCGGCCACACTTTTAAGGGTGATGATCAGGATGATTGTCCTCAGATTTGAACTAATCAGCCACGATGATACTGTATCGTCCTAGACGATGTAACCAATTTTCTTCTGATACTCCCAAATTATCTCCGTTGATTGAGCTTATTTTGTACTTATTGGCTAGGATGATATTCATATCGGTCTGGGCAATAAATTTGGCAAGTTGCATTAATGAGGTCATTTTGAGATATTCTATTTAAGCATTTGACAAGGCACTTTTGTAAGAGTCTCTGGCAGCCATTGTAGCTTCGTTCTTTTGGGGGAAACCTGAAGAGAGAACTTGAAAGGGAGTGAGTAAAGGGTAAAGTTTGAGAGAGGGAGAAGATCCAGTGAGGGGGGACTCAAGGGAGTGTGGAGGGGGATTCCACACGGTTGCTCCAGAAAGCTTGCACCTTAGTACCGTCGGATTCAAGGCTTGTCTTGAGGGAAGTTCACAGAAGAAGAAAATCTCTTTAGTGTCAAAGGACCAGGCGACTCCGTCGCACCGGAGAAGGTGGAAGTGATTTTGTAAGGGCTTCTCTGCCTAGTTGTGAGGGCTAAAGGAGAGACACTTAGTTAGTGCAATACTCAGAGGGTTCCTCCGTGGAGTGGACGTAGGTCAATGTTTGACCGAACCACTATAAATATGGTGTTTTTTTCCTTCATTTTTTTGCATTATGTTTTCTTTGTGGTGAATTTTGGTTTGGTTTAAGTTTTGTTTTAAAGATATTTTAAATACTAATTCACCTCTCTGTTAATTATCTTTGGGCCAGTTTATAAAGGGCCTAACATCCCTGAAAAACTTTCAAGTAGTATCAGAGTGGGATTCATAAAATAAGTTTTTGAAAGCTTTTGAATTTTTGATCTATGGCTAATTTTTCTAATCATAATATTGTGAAAGGTTATTCAATCACCAGACCACCTTTGTTTGAAAATATTACATTTGATTTTTTGAAAATTCGCATGTCTACATTTTTGCAATCAATTAATTTTTGTATGTGGCATATGATTTTAACAGGTTATTCTTTATCGTCACGCGTTATAGATGAAATTAAAATTGATGTTCATTTTAATCAACGGAGTAGAGAAGAACAAATCAATGCTCAATTGAATGCTAAATCATTAAACTATTTTTTCTGTGCTTTAAATTCTAAAGATTTTATGTTTGTTTCCACATGCATTATTGGTAAAGAAATTTGGGATAAATTACACACTTTATATGAAGGCACTAGTGAAATCAAGCAATCCAGATTGAATATTTTAATGCATGATTATGAAGTATTTTGCATGAAACCTTATGAGACGATCATAGATATGTATAATAGATTTATTAAAATTGTGACATCATTGCATGCTTTATGTAAAGAGTATTCAAACCTTGAAAAAGTTAATAAAATTCTTTTTTGTATACTTGATAAGTTTGATGCTAAAGTTGTTGCTATTTGTGAATTAAAAAATTTGAATAAATATTCTATTGATAATTTGATTGGCTCACTTATTGACTATGAGCAAAGTTTGAGTCAAAGACTTTTGGATGTAGGACAGATGATATTGCTAAACGCTGAAAACATGGAAAAAAGTGGCTTAGTTGGTGACGAAAGGGATAACTTGTCAAGAAAATTAAAAAGCTCACCAAAGCATGAGCCTCAACAAAAGTAGAATAAAGATAAAAATGATAATAATGTTAGGATTTCTTCTGACATTGTTTTCTTTGGATGTAGGAAGCCTGGACATATGAAAAATCAGTGCCCAAATTTGAGAACTCTTCCTACAAAAGAAAAGGGTAAAGCTAAGAAAATTATAAAAATGGCAAATTATGAAAAGCAAAAATCTTCTGGGCAGACCTAGCTTTTGAATCATCTAACCAGGAGCAAGATGATGTTTAAACCATTATTTGTGTGCTTTATTTTTCTATGTTTGCATGTTTTGTTCTTTTTTGTTTATTTTATGTGTTTTTTTTCTTTATTTATTTTCTTTTTTGTTAAAATTTTTAATTTTGTTTTTCCTATTTTTTATGTAGTGTTTTCTATTTAAAAAAAAAATTTTAAGAGGATTAAAATTAAAAAAAATATATACCTCCTGTTTTTCTTGAATTCTTATGTAAGTTATGGTTTACTTATCTAAAAACAGACATAGGAAGGAAACTCATGATTTTGACTCTCAATATCTATTTCCTAAAGAGGTTATTCGACTTTTGATTTAAAATCTTCATCATATTTTTAATTGGATTTTGAAACTGAACTTTTTCATCTCTCTACATTTTATCTATCACATAGGAATCTTTTATAAGTTGTTGAATCTACCTCATAATTTTTTTTTAATCAAGTAGTTCGTTATGTCAATAAAATGGGTTTACTTTTGTTTTAAAATTTTAAGAAGGTAGCATATTAAAAAAAAATTCCAATGACGCCAAATTAAAAGACGCGCAATGACGCCAAATTGAGAAAGATACACAAAGTGTATCAAAAAGTAAAAGATGCGCAAAGTGCACCAAAACCTAAGAAGAGGCATAAAATGAGCCCATATTGAGTAAGCTTACTTTTTTTGTTTTACTCAAAGCGTAAGAAAACCCTTGATATTTTTGATACTTGATCATGAAAATCATGATTCTTGATTCACCAATTTTTGCATTAATCTTTTATTAGATATATTTTTTGAAAGTAGTTTTGAAAAAATTTTATTTCTTCTTCTAATTTGTTCCTTGATTTAGATGTTGAATTAAAAAGTTTTTGAGCCTTTAAAAGAACTTGATCTTGGATTAATAATTTCTGAATTCTTAACCTTTTTTGGATTATGCGTTGTCAATCCATTCCTTACTAAGTTTTTGAATAAAATCAAGAGGTAACTTTATTATTTTAAGAATATTTGATTTTGTCTTCACTTGTTCAGGGGTCATTTTTTGTCTTTTAATCATTTTTTTTATTGTCTTGATTATTTGTGCCCCTTATCTTTTTGATAATGTCAAAGGGGGAGAATGTATTATTATATTTGTATCTTTTTTTACTTCTTTCAAAAATTAAAAACAACAAATTTTTTTTATTTTATCTATTTTTAGAAGTTTTATTTTGGTAAGTGGGGATTAGGAGAAAATGTTTTTATTTTTGTAAATTCAACCAGTAATGTTTGCCATCATCAAAAAGGGGGAGGTTGTTGCAAATCTGTTTTCGTGGATTATGATTTTGATGATAGAAAACACTCTTATTTCTCTATGACTGCCTTATCTACTAACATTTTAGGTCCATAAGATCAGACTGCAATTCAGAACCAGCTCAAGATTGGGTAGACTAGGTATGAGTTAGCTTGTACCTTTTTCCTTTCTTGAGTCTATTATAATTGGTGTGGCTCCTTATGCTATGTAACTTTGCACACACATACCTTGAAAGATTTTCTATCTCTTCCCTAGAGTTTACTATTTTTGGTAACATCATACGGGATGATATTTATATCGGCCTGGACGATCGGTTCAAAAACAGAAACCCTAATTAGGGCATCATCCTTATTAAGGCAGCCGTCATTAAGCTGATCGACCTGGACGATTCTTGTATTGGCCAGGATGATAGGCTTATTTAAGAAAGAATCAACAACTATGATCAATTTAGGTATTCTTTATTTTAGGATATGGCCAGGACAATCTCAACATTGACCTGGACGATGTAGCACTTTTGTAACAGTCTTTGGCAGCCATTGTAGCTTCATTATTTTGGGGGAAACTTGAAGAGAGAGCTTGAAAGGTAGTGAGGAAAGGGTGAATTTTAAGAGAGGGAGAAGATCCTATGAGGGGGACTCAAGGGAGTGTGGAGGGGGATTCCACATGGTTGCTCTGTCAAGCTTGCACCTTAGTAGCATCGGATTTAAGGCTTGTCTTGAGGGAAGTTCATAGAAGAAGAAGATCTCTTTGGTGTCAAAAACCTTGGCAACTCTACTACACCAAGGAAGGTAGAAGTGATTTTGTAAGGGCTTATCCACCTAGCTGTGGGGGCTAAAGGAGAGATACTTAGTTAGTGCAATACTCGGAGGGTGCCTCCGAGGAGAGGACGTAGGTCAAGGTTTGACTGAACCACTATAAATTTGGTGTGTTCTTTCCTTTATTATTTCTGCATTTATTTTTTCGCATTATGTTTTCTTTGTGGTGAATTTTTGTTTGGTTTAAGTTTTATTTTAAAGATATTTTAAATACCAATTCACCACTCTCTTAATTGGCCTTGGGCTAGTTCATAAAGGGCCTAACATTCCTAACAAACTTTCAATTTTCTATGAGCAAGGTGTGAGTTAGTGATTATAAAATGCAGGAGATAAGAGAAAGGACAAAGTGGTGGCACTAAAAGTAAATGAATCATAAAGTGATGACTCTAAAACTATGGAAGAAGATGACATAATAGTGATTACATGATAATTTAAAAACATCTTAAGAAGAAACTAAAAGCATAATCAATAGTCAAACAAAAGTAAACCTAATAAGAATTTCAAGGCATCACCTGATATAATTTGTTTTAAATACGTAAATCTTGGTCATTTAAGGATGAATTTCACCAGCCTAAAGGTCATGTGATCAAGGAGAAGGGTGAAGACAAGAGAATGTTTAAAAAGGGGAAGCAACAGACGTAGAAAGCATTTTGGGTAGAGTCTGCTTCAAATACATCAAAATAGAAATGGAAGAGTAGGTAACCAATCTGTGTCTTAAGGCATGTAATAGTTTTGATCATTCTAATCAAGAGGTGGTATGTGAGCTTTAATATATTGAATTATTTAAAATTTCTTAAAAAAAAAAGCATAATGCATATAGAAAGCTTAAGAAAATGTATGTTAGTTTGAATTCTATTTTCTCAAGTTTGCAAAAAGTGCATGATAACCATAGAATAGATCATTCTACATTAGATTAGGAGCAAATGTCTTTACTTCTTAAATATGATGCATTAAATAAGAAGCATATTGATTTATCCAGCTCGTATGAATCCTTGAAATTAGAGCATCTTGAGATGGAAAATGCCTACAAATAATTAGAAATATGTGCATCAAAATTAGATAGTAGTGAGCAAGCAATAAGATTGAAAGTTGCAAATTTTGAAAGAGCCAATAAATTTTTAAATGCAAAAATTTAGGCACTGGAACAAAATAGAACACCACCTTTATTGACACAATGACATAATTTAACATCACTACTTATATCGTATACCACTAGGAAGAGGCACCACATTGGAGGCTCGAGTAGGAGACAAGGTAACACTTAGAGATAATACCACTAGGAAAGTGGTAGGTTCTGGTATAATTGACAATTCTAAGAATTTTATTATTGCAAATATAATATTAGTAGATGACTTAAAACATAACTTGCTTTACATAAGTTAACTGTGTGATAAAAGCTTTCACATTAAATTTTATCTACTAATTTTATGATTATTTTAAATGCAAATTTTAGATGTAAAGATAAATAATAATATTTACATACTTAATTTAAACTATATTGAATCTACTAATTATCTTCACTTAAATTAATTACTAATGAGTCATAACTATATCATAGGAGACTATGTTATGCAAGCAATAAAAACCATAGAAAGATAACCCAAATGAACCTTATCAGAGGCATACCAAAATTAGATTTCTCTAAGGACCACCTCTGTGATGCCTGTCAATTAGGAAAACAAACCAAAACTTCATTTCACTTAATTAAGGACATTACTACATTTAGATCCTTTGAACTTCTTCATGTGGATCTATTTTACTCGATTAGCATGGCTAGCTTAGAAAGAAAAATTTATGGATATGTGATTTTTTATTATTACTCTATATTTACTTAGACTAGATTTCTATCACATAAGAATGCATCATTCAAGAAATTTAGGGCATTCTCCACATGGATTAAGAAAAAAATAAGCTATGAAATCATAACTATCTATAGTGATCATGATGGAGAATTTAAAAATGACAAATTTGAATCATTTTGTAAGGAGCTAGCAAGATGAAACATAATTTTTGAACTCCTAAAATCCCTCAAAAAATTGGGTTGCTCAAAGGAAGAATAGAACCCTGGTAGAAGTTGCTAGAGCTATACTAGTGGAGTACTCACTTCCAAAGTAATTTTATATAGAAGCAGTAAATACTACTTGTTATACTCTCAATAGGGTTAATATCATATCCCAGTTTAATATAAAACCTTATGAATTACTCAAAAGAAGAACACCCAATCTCTCTAACACTCATGTCTTTGGATGCAAGGTGTTCATTCTAAGGAATAGAAATATTCATTAGGAAAATTTGATCCTAAATCTAATAAAGGAGTTTTCCTAAGATATTAAATTATAGGTAAATCCTATAGAGTTTTTAATAAGAGGACATTAGTGGTAAAGGAGACCACCCATGTAGTATTTAATAAATCTAATAGATCTATTGAGCTTAGGTCAGAAGAAGAAGAAGTGGTTAAGGTGACCTAAAGAGTAAACTAAATTAACCTTAAAAATAGATTATAGCCTTAGAAAAAATTACTTTAAAATTTGAGATATTCATCTACATATCTGTTTGATTGAAAAAGTGTTGAGTTTTGAAAAAGGTTAATTAGCTTTAGGAGAATTTAATTTCTGGAATTTTAGTTTTGGAATCAAACACAATATTATGAATAATATATCACCTCGAGAGGCAAACATATCATTCCCTAATGGGTTCTAATTATAAAACTTTGAATTAATCCTGATTATTATAGTCGAACTATTGAAAGAAATACATATGACCCCGGGGGTCAAAATGCAATTTAATTGAGTGTTTGGATATGTTAATTTGGATACATTGGTCATTAATTTCATAATCAAAATTATGATAATAGAATGAGATATCAACTGAAAGAAAGAAGATATCGTTTACCATCAATCATTTGAATATGATGATAACGTTTATCAAATTACTTTTTTCTAAGGATAATTAATTGAAGTTTGGATAATTAAATTTTAAAAAAATTATTTGATATGAGTTTTTAAATCTCCTAGAAGCTCAAGCCCTCATAGTTAAGTATATCATAGGAAACTATAATTTCTTATGAATACTCTTAATTAAAATAATGATAAAATTTTTATTTTGAGATTTCAAAGCATGATGCCAAAGGAGGTAAGGATTTCAATCTTCAAATGGGATTGGATCAAAGTTGAAAACTTATTTATGGCATTAAAGAAGGAAGGGTAGGAGGCACCTAGAATTCTAAAATAATTTGATGTCTATCCTAGGCATTGAGCTTGAATTTGAATTGAAATAGATTTAAGTTTAACTTATCAATTTTATTAGAAAGTTAGGATTAAATTCCTAGAGTTTGAGGCCTTATATAGCTCGAGCCTACCTCATAACCTAAGTCAAAATTAGGTACTTAAAACCAGTAACCAAAACATAGCTAATGTAATGCACGATATGGACTTACCTTGACCTAGATTGGTGAGCTAGTTAAATAACCTAAGCGCATCAAAACCTTGAGTCAGATCACTAATGAAAACCTTGTAGGGATGTTTAATTAAATTATGTTTAAGGAAAGTGGGGTTGACATCTAGAGAAGTTCCTTATTTGACTCACTTGACTTATCTTGGGTAAAATGAAACTTGAAGTAAAATGCAATTAAGTTTTTCACTCATTTTAATTTGTATCTAATGCAATTTATGAAAATTAATTTGATAAAAATACTTAGATTTTAAATAAAGAAAATTTAAAATTAGACTTAGAAAATAAACTTTATTCTAGAGATTGCATAACACCTGCTTGATTCCTCTACACATTAAAAGGTCAGGTTGCCTGCTAAAAACCATGGATGAGGAGGTGCCTAATAAGGTAGAGATGGAATCAATGTATGGATGTAAACTCATGATGAATCCAAGCTTACTTCTTAAAATTTTTAGAGTTTCTATGTTATCTTAAAAAAATTATTTTAATTAAAGTTAAAAAGTTTTATGTTCTTACCCTCACAATTCTCTGATCAAGTTCTAGGAAAAATCAAAATCAATATGCAAGATTGTCAAAAAACTACTAACATCATGATATTCTTTATCGAACTCAAGATGAAATAATCAAGTGAATAATTAAATTAATTAAATAAATAAATTGTGTATAGGCAAGTGCCTTTTAATATTATAACCCAAAATTATATAAAAGTAAAGAGGTTGGGTACCACTGATAACAAGACCAAATTTTTAATCCCAAGACTCAAGTAACTTTAAGAATGTCTTCTCATTCTTTACTTGTTCTTCCTTCCATGGGTTCCTTGGATCATTAGGTTTGGATATCCAAATTAAAAAAACTCCCCCTTTAAGCGGCATTATCTTTTCTCTTTGGATATTTTAAAGTTATCAAAATTTGGATCTCCAAATAGATAGGAAATCTCCCCAAAGAGATGTCCCTTCCTCTTTGGATTCTAAATTAGGTACTATCTCATCTCATATTATCACTTTGACATTTATAATTGAATACTTGAATTAAATTATATTAAAAAAATTAAAAATCTAGACTAGAATAACTTGTAGGGTTATCCTAAGCAATTAATATTAAAATCTACATCAAATCTCAAGTAGTTTAATATTTTAAAATACTTAAATCAAAGATACAATTGGTCATGTTCTTTTAATTGAAAGGAGGTCTTAGCATGCCTAGCACTTGCATAAAACACTATTAATTTTAAAAGCTTAAATTATTTATTTGCCACATTTAATTTCAATGCCCTGTATGTGCATGGCCACCTATATAAGATTGCATTAGTATAATCATCCCTAACCTAAGGGTAATCTATCAAATAATCAAATCAAAATGTAGATTATATAAAATTAAAAAAATAATTTATTAATCTAAACTATCAAACAGCATGTTGTGAAAACTATAAAAATCCAACATGCAACAAAAAAGCAAACACCAGCCTAGCCTAAGACTAGAGTTAGTTTTCCTAGCAAACCATCTAAAGTGTGTGGGGTAGGCTTTGTGGATTGGATATATCCTATATAGGGTTGATTTGTTAGAGTTATTTTGATGTTATGGTTGATTGAAAGGCTAAAGGAGAATATTTAATAAATATTTAAATATTAATAATTTAAAATTAATTTTAGAATATATTATTTTAAAGTTAAATGGCTACCACCTTTATTTCTCACTAAGGCCATGAAGTTTATTTCACCTTTCTTAGGGCTAACTTAATAGCCTCGTAGGCCTGAGTTACCTAATGGTAAATGGTAAATTTAAGAGAAATGAATTAATTTAGGCTTCAATGTTAATGAATTTTAATAAAGATTGTTTATTTTCTAATTTTAAAGTTTAAATTAATTAAATTTGCCATTAACTAATTGGTGGTATTGTTTCACAAGCTAGAGGAACCAGGACTCCTTAGGACACATAACCCTACATCCTGAGGTAGTCCAACAAAAAATGTGCTTAATGCTGTTTGATTAAGGATTTTAAGCTAGGAAGAATAATTAATAATTAATTACTTTTAAGGTTTAACTTTCCCTTAAATATGCTCGTGGCGTTGTGCTAATAGGCTTGAGGAACTATGCCTCCTTAGGACACTAAGCCTCGCAGTCCGGAGTAGTCCATCCTAAAAACTTCATATTTGAAGTGTTTATTATGTATTAAAGGGTTAGTTGATTGATATTATTAATCACATTAATAATTTCTTGAATTTAGATTTATTATTAAGTTTTGGGAATTTTTTTGGATTATTTTTATGTATTAATTGACGGGTCAAAAATGAACTCTTAGATTCAAAGAGATTTCTAAAGTTAGGCCTTTTGATGAGTAATTTGGCTTTGATTTTGTAGTATTTAGAGTTTTCTATATTTAGTTATGAATTTTTGAAGTTTGAACATAAATTTTTATTAAAGGTTGACTAGATTATTTACTTTTTAATTTAATTTACTTTTGGAGATTTGATATTTTTAATAAATATTTGACCCAAAATAGAGTCCATTGCCTTTGAATTTTTTAATTTTTAATTTTTTAGAATCATTTATGATTTTTAGAAGTTTGGGTATTTATTTGAATTATTTCATTGGTTTAATTAAGGGGCTTCTATTGATTTTGCTCCAAATGAACACTAAACTCTTTAAATCATCTTTAAAAGTTAGGAATGACCTAAGGAGAGATTTCAATGTGTTTAGGAATTTTTTAGAATTTTTAATTAATTAAATAAATTAATTAATGATTTTTAATTAAAATTAAATTAATCATAACATTAAAGTATAGTCAAGAGCTTATATTTTTTTTATCAAGGGTTGTATTTTTGTCAATTAAAGTTATTATTTGTATTTTTTATATTTAATTTGGATTTATTAGAATTTATTTTAATTTTAAGACTTAATTGGCCAAATTTAACCTACTTGGGTCAAATCAAGAAATATCACCAAACTAATATCTTCATGCTCTCAATATAATTTCAATGTATATTTGATCATTTCATGAGTCCAACCTTGGTTAAATTGATTAAATTGATCAAGTCAGTAATTATGAATTGGTCAAATCACCTTGAACCCCTTTCCAAACTTTAAGCTCCGTACATGAAGGCTTTAAAATCCATCAAATTAGCTCTTTAGGCCCCTATGATACCACTATAACTACCATGTGGCATGGAGACCAGTTAAACTAGGGCTTTATGGAGGTCAAATATGGTCAAACCACCTTTAAGCTTAATCCCCTTTATCTTAAACCTCTCTAGAAGATGGGGGTTGCTCTGGAACCTTTTTAGAGCCTATACCTTGCCCTTAGATCTAGATCAAAGGGTTTAGATCAAACCCAAATGCTTGCAAAGATGAAATGGCCTTTCTATGTGGCATGTACCCTTGAGTTTGATTCTCCTAGCTCCTACCTACTTTCTGGATAGGTGGCTTGATCCCAACAACTCCGCTAGTTGATCCCAACTATCCAAATCAGATTGGGACATTTAAATAGGGTAAAATCCCTCACCTATCTCTCTCTCTCTCTCTCTCTCTCTCTCTCTCTCTCTCTCTCTCTCTCTCTATTAAGGCCATCCCATACCATAAATTCTATTTATTTGAGCTCCAGACCTCTCCCTCTTCAACACCCAACCAAAACCCATCATTAAAACCCTACTGGTGATGAGTTCTTTAGTGAACCTATGCCAATTCCATCCAAGTTGTATTTCTTTTGATCCAAGCATCACCAGCTCGAGGGGTCTTCTACGTAATTTAGCATGGGAAAAATGTAAATTTAGAGCAAGCTTATATGGTCCAATCCATCCTTAAACCAAGGTTAAAAAAAAAACCAGGATAAAATACTTAAGTTAAAATAACTTTTGATTTTCAAACTGCCCAAAGAGTACAATATACTTTTTGTTCATGTTTTTAATGTATGTTTAAAATCTCATAAGATTTAATTAACCAGATCAAAAGAATGAACCCAAAAACTTGAATTAGGGTTCATCTGTAGCCTATTTCATATGTACAAGATCTCCTCAATTGATCTTCTGATCAATGATTAAGATCTCATCCCTCTATGGTGAGGATTAACCATGGATCCGATCCAACGGTTAGTTTTGCTGTCCAGCTCAATATGAGCCCTTGATTCCAAAATGTAGAGCATCCGAC
The DNA here is from genome assembly GCF_001605985.2 of Dendrobium catenatum. Lineage (NCBI taxonomy): Eukaryota > Viridiplantae > Streptophyta > Magnoliopsida > Asparagales > Orchidaceae > Dendrobium > Dendrobium catenatum. The sequence continues at coordinate 569,025 of NW_021318874.1, forward strand.
GGCTGTTAATTCATGCTAACATGGTTAAGTTATACCATGGCCCGTGGCATCAATTAACTAATGATTGATGGTGGTGCAACCGCACAACCATTGCTCTATGGTTTGGAGCCACGAATCGGATGCTACCACATGTCCCGTTGCTGCCGCCGCTTAGCTAGACCCATTTAATTAGGTTTTAAATTAATTTTAATTTTTTTAATTAATAAAATTTTTTAAAATTTATAATAAATTAAATATTAATTTTTAAAATTTAATTAATTTTAAATTTTAATTTCTTTAAATAAGTATTTAGTTAAAGATTAATTAGATCTCATATAATTTAATATTAAATTAAATATTTTCATAATATTAAATGTTTAATATTATTTTAATAAAATTAGAGAATACAATCTTATTATTTTAAAATAAAAATTTATTTAAATGTTTCAATTTAATTAATTCAAATGTGTTCCAACTATTCATGAATTGTAGTATTATATATATTAGTTATCTTATTCTTTGCATGCTTAGTATGCATCCACGTGCACTTAGCCTAAACTCTTCTAGTTCTAAGGACTTGAGTTTGATTTTCTTTGCCTTCATTTTCTTGTTCAAGGGTTAGCACAAGACCTAAGCAGTATTTTATTATTAAATATTTGTGATTATTTTTGTTATTAATTTTTTGTTTTCTATGATGGAGATGGAGATAATGATGGAGCTTAGTTCACTTGGATAATTATTGGTTAGATCAGGGGTCCACAACTCTTCATTTGAAATAGTTGGATATTCTGATTCAAATTTTGTAGGATGTAGGGTTGATAGGAAAAGTATATATGAAACTTACAAATTTATAAGAAATTCTTTAACTTCTTGGTCTAGTATGAAATAGAATTCAATAGCTCTATCTACTGCTGAAGTAGAATATTAGATTGTTGTGTGGCATAAGATTTTTGGTTAAAATAATAATTGATTTATTTAGGATTTTAAATTAGCACAATTCCAAATTTTTGTGATAATACTAGTGACATATACATTTCAAAGAATCCCATTCAATATTCTAAAACCAAGCATATAGATATAAGACATCACTTACTTAGAGATCATGTAGCTAAGAGAGAGATTGAAATATATCATGTTACTACAAAAAATTAACTTGTAAACATTTTCACAAAACCATTGGCCTTTAACATATTTAGCACATTAATAACTAGGTTAGATGTGATTGATCTTAATGCTTAATTGAAAAGTTTGTAAACTTGATTTGTTGATCGTCATAGACTTAAAGTAGACCCATTATCAAATATGATTTTGTTGGGGACATCAAATAGATATGCGATATGGTCATAAAATAAATTCATTACATGGTGTGATATTTCATTTCTTAGGGGGACTATTTTCATCCACTTTAAAAACTAATCAGTCATTGCTAAATTGAAGTAATGATCCCATGAAGAAGGAGGGTCAATTAGCCCAATGATATCCATGCCCCAACTTTCATAGGGCTATAAAGCTATCGTGGGATGCAACACATTAGGTTGTTGATATAAAACCATACCATGTTCTTGGCATTGATAAAAAAGTTTACAATTTTCATGCAATCATCAATCATCATAGGCTAGTAATAACCAAGAATTTTGATTTTCATTTTCATCTTTGGACTCAATTGATGATCACTGCATAGTCTAGTGTGGACTTTGTTAATAATCTTTTGGGCCTGCTACTTGTCTAAATAATGGAGCCACATCTAATCAAATGATCGGTGGTAAAACATATTATTGACTAGTGAATATGATACGACATGTTTCTTGAATTGATTGGGAAATGATCTATCACAGTGGAGCTTGCCTTCTTGAAGGTATTTGATTATTGGTTGTCTCGAAACTCCTTCATCGACTACTGACAAGGTAAAAAGGACCTGATAAGTTTATTTATTAATGTGCTCTAGATCTATAGGAGAGAGGGTCTTTTCTTGAGGATGTCCCAAATATACTTCGATTGACTAAGAAATGTTCTTTTCTGATTTTTTTTATGCTAAAACCAAGATAATAACTCAAATCTCCCTTCAAAATTATCTTAAATTCACTACTCATTATTTTTAAAAAATCATCACAATGATTATTATTTGTAGATCCAAACAAGATGTTATCAACATATATTTGAACAATGAGTATACAATCTCCAATACTATTCAAAAAGAGAGTGGTGTCCATACTTCCTTTCATAAAAGATATCTTTAATAAGAAACTGTTTAACATCTCATACCAAGTCATAGGAGCCTATTTTAGTCCATATAAAGCATTTTTCAATTTAAACACATAATTAGGGAATTTAGAATTTTATAAACCTAGAGGTTGCTCAACATAAATATTCTTTTGTATCACCACATTTAAAAAGGCACTTTTAATATCCATTTGACATAATTTAAAACCTTTAAAATATGCAAAGATAAATAAAACCCTGATTGCTTCAAGTTTGGCTACAAGGGCAAAAGTCTCTTCAAAATAAATTCTGTCTATTTGATTATACCCCTTTTCCAGCAATCTTTCCTTTTTTTCAAATCACAACTCTTGAATCATTCATTTTATTTTTGAATACCCACTTAGTTCTAACAACACTTTTATTCTTAGGCCTTTTAATTAATTCCCAAACATCATTTCTTACAAATTGATTTAATTCTTCTTGAATCTTCAAAATCCAAAATTCATTCGAAAGTGCTTGTTTTATACTAGTGGGTTAAATCATTGATAAAAATGAAGAATGGTTCACCTCTTTGCTAAGTTCTTTCCTAGTTCTAACACTCTCACTAGGTTAACCTAAAATAAATTCCTTAGGGTGATTTTTAGAAAATTTACATTCTCTAGGCAAAGGGTTTTCTAATCCAACATTCTCTTCCAAATTTATATTTTTAATTCCTTGGAAGTTAATTACAATATGATCCTCTTTCAACCTTGGCTCTTCTAAAATACCTAATTTATCAAATATAATATGTGTGGTTTCCTCAACTACCAAAGTCATATTGTTAAAAATTCTATAAGATTTTCCAACATTATCCAAGAAAAATTCCTTCACCAGATTCTGGATTAAATTTTCCTAAAGAATTTTTTCCATTATTATGAATGAATACCTTACATCCAAAAACATGCAAATGTGACAAATTTGGCATTCTCCCCTTAAGAAGATCATAGGGTGTTTTATTTAATTTTGATCTACTTTAGCCAAAAAATATTTTGGATGTGAGTATTCTGCCAACATAGCTCTAGCAGCTTTAATTAATATTTTGTTCATTCTTTCTACTTCCCCATTCTACTAAGGGGTATTAGGTGCTAAACAATTGCGATCAATTCTTTTCTCCTAACAAAAATTTTCAAATTTTTTATTTTCAAATTCTCCTCCATGATCACTTTGAATTGATAAAATCTTGCACCTTAATTTCCTCTGAATCCAAAATGAAAAAATTTCTAAATTTTTTAAATTATTCAATCTAATAAAATAAAAATTTAACCCAAGAGAATCTTGAAAAATCATAAACTATCATTAATCCGAGAACTTTACCTCTTAAACTTACAGTGCTAACAATTCTAAAAAGATCTATGTGAATGATTTCTAATGATTTCCTAGTTCTAAGATCCTTAATGGACTGAAAGGAGGACTTCACCTATTTTCCTAATTGATATGCATCACATAGGTGATCCTTTGTAAAGTCTAGTTTGGGTATTTCTTTAACCAATTCTTTTTGGATAATTTTACTAAGATTTTTTATGCTAGCATGATAAAGTCTCCTATACCACAATAACGATTCATCACTAATTATTTTGAGACAAAAAGTATTAGGAGATTTAATATAATTCAAATCATGTACACATTATTTACACTATACCATGCAAAATACTAATTTCATTTTGGCTTATTATGCAGCTAATGGGAAAAACTATTACGCTGTAACCCTTATCACATAGCTAACTAATACTCAACAAGTTGTGCTTTAAGCGTTGTACTAGTAAATTATTCTCAATAAAAAATTATTCAATTTTCTAATCATACATGTGCCTACCACTTTTCTAGTATTATTATCTTATAGTGTAACCTTGCCTCCATTCCTGGCTTCCAGCAATATGAATTGTGTAGTGTTTCAGCTCATATTCTTCAAACATCTGCTGTCCTGGTACCAAATTCTCTCACGAGGACTTGTATGAGAGCATTTTTACAAAATAATCAAACATTAATCTTGGGAACCCAAACAAGTTTGGGTTCTCCTCTTGGCAAAACTAATCTAGATGCATATTCAATATACTTTATTTTATGCAACTTTGGTCTTCACACTAGATATGATTTACTATAAATAGCACAAGTGTGAGATATATGGAAAATCCTTATAGAAGAAAAAATATTTGACTCTAGGAAAAGTATTAATCAATCTACATGAGTAAAACTATCTTCTTTTAGGTTTTATAATTTTTGGATACTGATCATGATTGAAAAATTATTCAAGTATGGGTGAAATCCTATTTTTCTCAAATGCTTTTAATTCAGCATAATAATATGAGTTAGCACTTTCTAAAACCTCATTGTCAACTTTAATATAGCACTCTCTGCTTTCAAATTCATATATAAATGTTTTAATATCATTTTTAAGTTTAATGTGGGATGGTTTTAATTGTTCATGCTATTTATTCTTTTTTTTTTAAAATGCAAATAGCAATGATTTTTATTACCCACCAATTACTTACAAGAAGATTCCTCCTTCAACAAATCTATAAAAGAAGGAGGAACTTTATCACTAGAAAAATCATCCCAAAAGAAGGATGAAAAATGGGCATAGTTAGCACAGAAATGAGCTAACTTATTACAATTTCTATTAGGAAAAGAAAAATAAAATGCTTAAAATTTAGAAGAAAATCTAAATCCTTTGGTTTTAGAAATTGTTCATCAATCAACTATTTTTTAAAGGCATTTGGAAAGACCTTGATGACAGTAGAATTGTCACCCTCAATCACAATACCTTTAGCTTCAAGCATCCAATCTTGGATGTAATCTCTAAAAGCAAGAATGGCTAATAGCTTCATTTGTGCACAATCCCAATGAAGACATTGAATACCAAAAGCAGCAATTCCACATCCTTTGCAGTCCCTGAAAATACCTCCAATGCCAGTGCTATTATTATGAAAAACTGAAGCATCAATATTACATCCATTTGAATAATGAGTATATCATCTCCTACTCTTTTTATGAAAGAGTGTCCACACTTTTTTTTAACAAATAATATTTCTAGTAAGAATGTGCTTAGCCTTTCATGCCATGCCCTAGGTGCCTGTTTTAGTCCATATAATATCTTTTTCAATTTAAACACATGTTTAGGGAATTGTGAATTTTCAAAATATGAAGGTCGCTGAACATAAACATTCTCTTTTATCACTCTATTAAGTAAAGCACTTTCAACATCCATTTGAAATAATTTAAAACTATTAAAATAAGTAAAGGTTAGAAGAACCCTTATTGCTTCAAGTTTAACTATAGGTGAAAACATTTCCTCAAAATCAATTCCTTCTATTTGATTGTACCCCTTGGCCACTAATCTTGCTTTATTTCTAACCACTACACCTGAATCATTCATCTTATTTTTTAAAACCTATTTAGTCCCAATAACACTTTGATTTTTAAGTCTTTTATTTAACTCCCAATATCGGTTCTAATAAATTGATTCAATTCTTGCTGCATGACTAAAATCTAAAATTCATCAAAAAGTACTTGATTTATATTAGTGGTTTCAATCATTGCGATAAAAGTTGAGTGGTTCACTTCTTTTCTAAGTCCATGCCTATTCCCAACACATACACTCGAGTCTCCTAAAATCAATTTTTTAAGATGACTTTTAGTATATTTTCATTCTCTATGCAATGCATTTTCTATTTCAATATTTTCTTAAAGATTTACATTTCCAATTCCTTAGGTTATTGATTCAACATCTTTTTCTTCAAACTTAAAACCTCTACAAATATTAGATTCATAAAAAACTTTATGAGTGGTCTCCTCAACTATCAAATTCTTTTTTTTTAAAACACTATAGGATTTTCCAACATTTGAATATCCAGAAAAATTCCCTCATAAGACTTAAAATTAAAGTTTCCTCAAAAGAGTTTTAACAAATATTATGAATAAACACCTTGCATCCAAAGACATGTAGATGTGAAAGGTTGGGTGTTCTTTGCTTAAGAAGTTCATATGGTGTCTTGTTCAATATAGATCTAATATTCACCTTTCAAAACATAACAAAACGTACTAATCGCTTTAGCCCAAAAATATTTCGAAAGTGAATATTTAGCCAACATGGCATTAGTGGCTTCTATCATAGTTCCATTCTTACTCTCAAAAACCCAATTTTGTTAAGGGGTCCTAGGTGCTAAAAAGTTATAATCTATTCCTTTCTCTTTATAAAAAACTTCAAAATTTTCATTTTCAAATTCTCTTCTAAGATCACTTTAAATTGAAAAAATTTCACAACCTAGCTTCCTCTTAATCCAAGTAGAAAAATTTTAAAATTCATCAAATGATTCACTCTTATGAGATAAGAATGTAATCCAAGTGAATCTTGAATATTCATCAACTATTACATAACCAAAAATTTTCCTCCTAAACATATAGTGCTAAGCGGTCAAAAAAGAATGATATGTATGACTTATAGTGGTTTGCTAGTTCTATGTTCCTTAATTAAATAAAAGGAGGACTTGACTTATTTTCCTAATTGACATACTAAACATATGTGATCTTTAGTGAAGTCTAATTTGGATATACCTCTAACAAAATATTTTTGAGAAATCTTCCTAAGATTTTTCATGCACATATGACAAAGTCTTCTATACCATTACTAAGTTTTATCAGTGATATTTTTAAGACAAAAAGCATTAGAAGATTTAACATATTTTAAATCATGCATGCATATATTATTTACCCTATTTCCATGTAACACATCAACTCCATTTTAACTTCTAATGTAGCTTGTAGGTAAAAAAATTAATATTAAAATCTCTATTACAAAGCTGACTAGTACTTAACAAGTTATGTTTTAAGCCCTCAACCAATAAAAATTTTTCAATAAAGAAATAGTTCTTATTTCCAATCATACATGTACCTATAACTATCCTAGTGGTATTTTCTCCCAATGTCACCTTGCCTCCAGCCCTGACCTAAATTGATATGACTTGAGTTATATCTTTAGCCATATGTTTTGAAAATCCACTATCTAGGTACCAAATGCTCTTATGAGGGCTTGTATGAAAGTATTTCTACAAAATTATCAAATATTAGACTTGGGAACCGAAATAAATTTAGGTTCACCTCTAGATAATGATAATCTAGATGCATGTTTGATATTCTATGATTTATACATCTTAGGTGGCCACCTTAAATGTGTTATACTATAAATTGTGCAAGTGTTGGGGCTGTCTTATTTTCCTTGAAGTCTTTCAATTTTTCTTTAAAATATGTGTTTTCACTTTTTAAAACTAAATTATCAAATTTCAACTCATGTTCTCTTTAATCCACTTCAATTATAAACACCTTAAATCATTCTCAAGATCAGTATACAATGTTTTCAATAAATAATGTTTCTTATTCAAATCATAAAGTTCATCCAATAAGGCCATGTGGTTGCTATCTATGGATGAATGATCTTTCCTAAGATTACCATATTCTTTTTGTAAATTTAAATGCTTGAGGTTAAGATTAGCATGCAATTTTTTAAGCTTCTTATATTTATTATGAATTTTCTTAGAAACTTCAAATAATTCATCGTAGGATAAGTCACATACCTCCTCCTGAACTTAAAGATCAAGTTTATTTTGTTTTCTAGTTTTACAAGTAGAAACATGTATATATTCTTTTGATTTTAATGCACAAAAAAAATATTTAAATATTTTGTATTTAGTTGTGCTAAGTCTTTTTCTTTTAGTGTCCAATCAGTAAAGGTGTTTCAACTCTAATGCCAGCAACATATTTAGTGGGTCTAGCGTGAACTTCCTTTACTAATATCTACATGTGATAGTCAAGTGATTGCAAAAAATTAGACATGTAAGTTTTCCAAAAATTGAAAGTGATGTTATGAAATAAAGGTGGTCTTGGGATAGAGTATCCTTAAGGAGTGTTCCGGTTTCCAAAAGTAGCAAGGTTCATTTTTTCAAAAAGTCATCTAAACCTTGAATTTTTTAAATAAGCTCTGATACCACTTGAAAGTTCAAGTATGTTGTTATACCTTATTGAATTATCCCAAGGCTAACCAAGAGGGAGGATAATTAGTAATTAAAAAAAATTCTTGGAATTTCTAAAATTATTTATAAAAATTTTTAGCAATGATCCTTGAGTATGCAGTTGTTTTAGATGTGATTATCTCAAAAGATTTTTCAACCACAAAAATTGTAAAGGGTAGAAAAAAGTATATAAAAATAGAAGTGAATAAAAGAATAATAAATTTATAATAGTTCGGTCCATACTAGACCTATATCCACTCCTTGGAGACTCCTTCTACAAGTATTGCACTAAATCTAAGTGACTCTCTTTTAGCCCCCACAACAAGATGAAGAAGCCCTTACAAACTCTCTTCCACTAACTAGGTGCGATAGAGTACTGACATCCTTTTTTACCCTTCTGGTGAATATAGAGAAGCTTTATCCTTTCTTACCCTCCTAGTAATGGTAGAGAACCTTTATGATTTTTCACCCTCGTAGTGATGGTAGAGTACCTTAACACAATGTTGAAGATCTTCTCACAAAAGCCTCCGGAGGAGAAGGGTATAAATTTGAAGAAGACAAAGAGATCATCGCTTTTGGAAACCTTATGAATTCCTCACAACTCTCCCTTACTTGATCTCTCACACTTCACTCTCAAAATCTCTCCCAAACACTCACACTTAATGGCCACTCTCAAGAGAAAATCACAACAAAGGTATTGACTGACACTTTTTGGACATATTATATAGAAAACACAAGAAAAATTGTCCAAAAAATAGAAAATTATAAGTGAACCAACTTAATATTGTGCACTAGAACAATCAATAATCTATAAAAAAGTTTAAAAATCTAGATGTGATCTTGTATGAACCTTATTTTGTACACTATTAGTCATATGTACAAATGAACATTATATTATATGAACAATTAAAAATTGAATGTGTTCGTATGGTATGAGATGGTATGAACCTTATTTTGTACAAGACCAGTCATTTGTATGTGCTAATATCATACAGTATAAATAATTAACATAAATCAAGCTTCATTTGGTAGGAACATGGACGACGCCAATTTTATACACTATCAGTCATCTATACAAACTAACTTCATACAGTACAAACAGTACAAAATAAATGAATTCATTTGGGATGAACTAGTACACACCCAATTTCATACATGGTCTATCGTCTTTATGGTCTAATTTTATATATTACAAATAGTATAAAAATATGCGTCATGATTTGATTAACTGTATTTTGGTGAGAAAACATGAAAAATCATACAATATGATTGTAGGTCATATTGTACGATTAATTTTAAAAATTTTAAGTTTTAACTTTCTCCCCCTATATGTGTGTGCATGGTTACCCAATTATAATCACACTATCTTAGACTCAAGTAAATAAAAAATATAGATTTTATAGACTTCATTACGTGAAATCCTAATCTACAATGTCTTGAAGTTTTCACCAACCTGGTGTATGATTTCTCTGAAATATTAGTACACACAAACAAAAACCAGAAAATGTCTAGTACATGCTTGGAGAAATAATAAAATTAATAGAATATTAATATTTTATTATCATCACAAATCACATTCTGAATCGAGATTCCTGAGTTGTAATAATCTTCCTTTTTGATGGGGCAAAAATAATTATTAATTGAATTAAAAATATGATTATTTTCTCCTAAACTCCCCATCTATGAAGTTAAAAATAAAAATCAAGGGGAAGTAATAAATTATCTCTCTTTTTAATTTTTCTTTTGGAGACAAACATAAAATAAGCTAGTATGAAAAAAATCACAAAAAAAATAAATAAATAAACATAATCCCATGAGAACATTATGTCCTAGAACATAAAACATAAAATATAAAAAAAAACTAAATTTAAAAAAAAATAAAGCCAAAAACACAAAACTAACAAAAAAACACAAACCACAAAAACACTGAACACACACCAAAACATAAACTAGAAGACTTCAAACAAACACAAACTTTAGCCTCCCCCTTTCTCGACATAAGAAAAAAATTCTCCTAAAAATGTAAGTTGTTATAGACAAATCTAAGAAGATAAAAAAAAGTTTGCTAGAAACTTTAACTATAGTGCCAGATATTTTAAATTTTGTCTTGAATCAACATTAATAATTTGACTAATATAAACTCAAAGAAAATTTAAGTGAATTAAAAATAGCGTCCAAATAAGCATTTCATTACCAACATATAATGCAAATACAACTTGATACAAAAAAAAAAAAAAAGAAAACTCAATCCATCACATAAATACTAAAGAAAAACAAAACATACAAAAACTACAACAGAAAATAAAAATTAAAAAGCTGGAGGATCCTGATCTGGAGGTGGCCGAGGAGGAGAGAACATAGTAAAGTAGCTATTAATGGTAGCTACTTGAGCATTGAAAGAATTAAACTACCCTCTAACCCAACCCATATCCTCATTGTATTTGGCATCCTGCTGGTCTAAGAGAGTCTTAATTTGATCAAAATGAGACTCGAGTCGATCAAAATGCTGGTCGATTTCTTAATAAAAATGATGATCATGTCTATGAGCACGTGCAGGTGTAGGTGCAAGAGCTTCTCCTTCTCCAACTTCGTCTCCTAAAACCCTATGATCTGAGTGAAACAGAGAATAAAAGGAAGCTTCAGTGAAATAGACTGGAAGATGAGTCGGTGGATCGCAATGAATCAAGTTGTATTTCTTTCAAGAATAAAAGGAAGCTTCAGTGAAATAGATGACCAAATGCCCGAAAGCCACATTCTTCTTCCTTCTAGTTGTAGGAAGTCTTTTATTAGTAAGATTGTTGATTTAGTCTAGAATTAACTAGGCTTCATCAATTGGAGTGTTTGATATTATATGATATGTGATAATTGAAAGCAAGGGAGTGAGGTTGATACGATCACAAGATTTAGGAATAATGGATGCTCTAAAAATATGCTAGATGATCCTGGCATTTTTGTTCAAACTATATACATGAGATTGGTGATAAATTGAAGGTACACCTCTAAGAATTTTATTTGGGGTAGACTAGTCAAAATCATCTCTAGAAGTCATAGAGTGTGCACTTACCCCTATAATTCTTAGATGTAGGAAAGTCCATAAATCCTCCTTAGTAATCCCTATACTCTCTTTAAATACATATGAAGCATCATGGTATCGTTCTCCCTCATTCTCAAATTAGTAAGGAAATAGTAAAAGGTTTTAAAGTGATATGCATAAATTAAGGTGAGAATGAAAGAAAATTGGGTAGAATTAAAAAGTGGCATTATAGAAAAGTTGATATATTCTTGGATAAAAAGACGAGATGGAGTATTTTTGCCTAAAAGAAATGCTGGTAGGCTTCTTCATTTTCCTTGAAAGGAAGTTATTGTCTAGTTAACTAGAATAAGAATAAGTAACTCTAGAATGATGAGCTAGCTTATTGTTGTTGCTTACAATTTGATGAGTTTTAAACACATGATGATTTGTGATTGAAAGACATTGTAAAGAAAACTCAATAAATACCTTTAAATTTAAATGAATCGGGGTGATCGTATAGTACAAAACTAGGTTCATACGTATGATTCTGAGTTCATATGGGACATAATAATTTTTATACATACAAATGGAAATAGCAAAAAATGAAGCGACATTTTATAAATTGTGACTCCCGAAGAGTCATTTTGTACAACTTTTTGACCAAAACAATCATATAGATAAATAGGTGTTTATCCGAGATTATCAAACAATAATTATTGTACTATGGAAGTTAGGTTCATCCACATGCAACATGATAGTAAGATTGTAAAGACGAACTTGTGTTTGTTCGGAATGATCTTTGAAAAATAACTACACTTCAAATTCCCTCCCTATTTTTATAGATGAAAAAGAGCAATTTGTATAGTATGATGACATATTCGTATAGTATGATATGTTTATAAAAACAAACTTTTGTCTTACAAACTTAAAAATATTATCATGCAACAACTAGTGATTTCGTTCAGTACGAAAGTGGTTCATACAATACCACTGAAAAATGAATTTTTAGATTTGCACATTATAATCATGATTCATTTCTAAAACCAAGTCAACCAAGATCCATAAGACACAAATAAAAACAAAAAATAATAATAATACAAATGAAAAATCAAACCCAAAATAGAGAAAAACAACAATCAAACAAACACAAATGACGAACAACAAATAAAACATAAACATCAATAATAAGATACATCACAAATGTAATTTGCTGAATTTCAAATCTAAAGCATGAATATGAATAATACCTAATCTTGTTCTTAAGGTGCTAAATATTTTAAAAGTAATTGGTTTTATAAAAAAGTCTGCAAGTTGATTTTCAGTAGCTAAATGATGTACGTAAATTTCTCCTTTTGTGACATTATTTTTAATGAATTGATGCCTTATATCTATATGTTTGGTTATAGAGTGTTGAATAGGATTCTTTGGAATGTATATGGCATTAATATTATCACAAAAAAATGTATTAGTGTCAATTGAAAATCCTAAATTCGTAAGTTGTTATTCTTACCAAAGAACCTATGCCACACAACTACCTAAGGCAATGTATTATGCTTCAACAGTAGAAAGAGCTATTAAATTCTATGTTTTATTAGACCAGGAAACTAAAGAGTTTCCAATCAAATAATAAGTTTTAAAAGTACTTTTTTGATCAACCCTACATCTTGCAAAATCTGAATCAAAATATCCAATGATTTTAAAATAAAATATGTGTCTAGGATACAATATCCATAAGTTTTGAGTTCCCAAGAGATATATCTGAATTCTTTTAATAGCAGTCAAATAGGATTCCTTTGGATTAGTTTGAAATCTACCACAAAGATTAATACTAAACATGATATCTGATATGCTAGCAGTTAAGTAAAGTAATGATCCAATTATTCCTCTAAATTTCATTTGATCAACAAATTTGCCTTTAGAGTCCTTGTCCAACTGCACTGAGGAATTCATTGGTGTACTTATTAGTTTAGCTTTATCCATTTCATTTTTCTTAAGGATGTCCTTAATATATTTTAACTGACTAAAAAATGTGCCATCCACTTTCTGATTTATGATAAAACCAAGAAAGTAAGTCAAGTCTCCCATCAAACTCGTTTTAAATTCATTACTTATTGATTTTGAAAAATCATCACAAAGATTTTTATTAGTGGATACAAAAAATATATTATCAATAAATATTTGAATATGAAGTATATCATCTCCTACTCTTTTTGAGAAGAGAGTGGTGTCCACACATCTTTTAACAAATGATCTTTCTAATATGAATGTGCTTAGCCTTTCATACCATGCCCTAGGTACCTATTTTAGTCCATACAATGTCTTTTCTAATTTAAACACATGTTTAGGGAATTCTAAATTTTTAAAACCAAGAGGTTGCTCAACCTAAACATCCTCTTGTATCACCCCATTAAGAAAGACACTTTTAATATCCATTTTAAATAATTTAAAACCTTTAAAATTGGAAAAGTCTAGAAGCACCCTTATTGCTTCAAGTCTGGCTACAGGGGAAAATGTTTCCTCAAAATTAATTCCATTTATTTGATTGTACCCATTGGCTACAAATCTTACTTACTTTCTTTCTAACCATTAGACCTGAATCATTCATCTTTTTTTGGAACACCCACTTAGTCTAAACAACACTTTAATTTTTAGATCTTTTAATTAACTACCAAACATTAATTCTAACAAATTGATTCAATTCTTCCTGCATGGCTAAAATTCAAAATTCATTAGAAAGTGCTTGATTTATATTAGTGGGTTTAATCATTGAAATAAAGGCTGAGTGGATCACTTCTTTGCTAAGTTCAACCCTAGTCCTAACACCTTCACTTGGGTCTTCTAAAATTAATTCTTTAGGATACCTCTTAGGATATTTCCATTCTCTAAGTAATGATTTTTTTTTCAAGCTTTTCTTCAAGATTTATATTTTTAATTCCTTAGGTTATTGATTCAACATCTTCTTCTTCCAACTTAGACCCTCCAAAAATATTAGATTCATAAACGCTACATGATTGTATTCTCAACTATTAAATTCTTTTTTTTTTAAAATACTTTATAGGATTTGCCAACATCTGAATTTCTAGAAAAATTCCCTCATCAGACTTAGGATCAAATTTTCCTAAATAGAGTTTTACCATTATTTTAAATAAACACCTTACATCTAAAGACATGTAGTTGTGAAAGGTTGGGTGTTCTTCCCTTAAGAAATTCATAGGGTGTCTTATTCAACTTAGATCTAATATTCACCCTATTCAAAATATAACAAGTTATACTAACCACTTCAGCCCAAAAATATTTTGGAACTAAATATTCAGCCAACATGGCTCTAGCAGCTTCTATCAAAGTTTTATTCTTCCTCTCAACAACCCTATTATGTTTAGGGGTTCTAGGTGCTAAAATGTTATGATATATTCCTTGCTCTTTTTAGAAAACTTGAAAATTTTTTATTTTCAAATTCTTCTTCAATATCACTTTGAATTGAAAGAATTTTACAATCTAGTTTTCTTTGAATCCAAGTAGAAAAATTTCTAAATTTATCAAATGATTCACTCTTATGAGATAAGAATCTAATCCTAGTGAATCTTAAATAATCATCAAAAATTTCATAACTAAAACTTTCCCTCCTAAAGTTACAGTGTTGATCAGTCCAAAAAGATCCTTGTGTATGAATTTTAGTGGTTTACTAGTTCTATGATCCTTAATTAAATGAAAGTAGGACTTGACTTATTTTCCTATTCGATATGCATCACACAGGTGGTCATTAGTGAAGTCTAATTTTGGTATACCTCTAACCACTTCTTTTTGAGTAATCTTCCTTAAATTTTTCATGCTCGCATGAAAAAGTCTTCTATGTCATAACTAAGATTCATCAGTGATAGTTTCAAGATAAAAAGCATCAAATGATTTAGCATAACTTAGATCAAGCGTGTATATATTATTTTCCAAATTTTCATGCAACACATCAACTCCATTTTGGCTTATAATGCTTCTTGTAGGAAAAAATTTAATATTAAAACCTTTATCACAAAGCTGATTAATAATTAACAAGTTATGTTTTAAGCCTTCAATCAATAAAAAATTCTCAATAAATAAATAATTCTTATTGCCAATCATTTATGTACCTACCACTCTCCTAGTGGTATTATCTCCTAATGTCACTTTGCCTTCAGCCCCAGCTTCAAGTGATATGAATTGAGTTGTATCTCTAGCCATATGTTTCGAACATCCACTGTCCATGCACTAAATGCTCTCACGAGGGTTTATATGAGAGCATTTCTATATAATTATAAAACATTAGACTTGGGAACCCAAATAAATTTAGGTTCACCTATTGAAAATGAAAATCCATATATATGTTTTATATGCTGTGATTTTTGTATATTAGGTCTCCATACTAGATGTGTTCAATTTTGAATTATGCAACCGTGGTAGTTGTCTTATTTTCCTTAAAGGCTTTTAGTTTTTCTTTAAGATATGAATTTGCATTTTCTAAAATTGAATTATCAACTTTCAGCTTATGTTCTTTTTGATCCACTTCTATTATAAACACCTTAAAATCATTCTCAATATTATAGGATGTTTTCAATAAATCATGTTTCTTATTCAAATCATAAAATTCATCCAACAAGGCCATGTGGTTGATATCTATGGATGCATGATCTTTCCTAAGATTATCATATTCTTTTTTTAAATTCAAATGCTCGAGGTTAAGATTAGCATGCAGTTTTTTAAGCTTCCTATATGCATTATGAATTTTCTTATAAACTTCAAATAATTCATCATAGGACAAATCACACGCCTCCTCTTGATTTGAATGATTAATTTTATTTTTTTCTAGATTTATAATTAGAAACATGCATATAGTCTTCTAATTTCAATGCACAGACAAAACTATTTAAACATTTTATATTTAACTGTGCTAAGTCTTTTTTTTAGTGCCCAATTAGTAAAGTGTGTTTCAACTCTAATGCCATCAACAAGTTTTGTGGGTCTAGTGAAACCTTCATGTACTAATATCCACATGTGATAGTGAAGTGATTACAAAAAGGTAGACAAGGGAGTTTTCCAAAAATTAAAAGGGATGTTATCGTATAATGGTGATTTAGCGATAGAGCATCCATAAGAAGTGTTCTAGTTTCCAAAAGTAGTCAGGATCATTTTTTCAAAAAGTTTTCTAAGCCTTAATTTTTGAAGTAAGCTCTGATACCACTTGAAAGTTTGAGTAGGTTGTTATACCTTATTGAACTATCCCAAGGCTAACCAAGAGGAGGAGAAAGTGTATTTAAAAAAAAAAATTGGATTTTTGAAAACTGTTTATAGAAAATTTTAGCAATGATGCTTGAGTATGCATTTGTTTTAGATATGATTAGCATAAAAGATTTTTCAACCATAAAAACTATAAAGTGTAAAAAAATAAAATACATAAAAATATAAGTGAATAAATTAACACCAAATTTATAGTGGTTTGACTATCGTTTTGCCCCTACAATAAGAAAAGAAGCCCTTATAAAATATCTTCCACCAACCTAATGCGAGAGAGTACCGATGTCCTTTTTCACCCTCCTAGTGAAGGTAGAGAACCTTCATCCTTTCTCACCCTCCTTGTGAAAGTAGAGAACCTTTGTCCTTTTTCACCATCCTAGTGAAGGCAGAGTACCTCAACATAATGTTAAAGATCTTCTCTTAAAAGCCTCTAGAAGAGATGGGTAGGAATTTTAAGAAGATAAAGAGATCCTTGCTTTGGGAAACCTTGTGAATTCCTCAAAACTCCCCCTTAATTTATCTCACACACTTCACTCTCACAATCTCTCCCAAACACTCACACTCAATTATCACTCTCAAGAGAAAATCAAAATAAAGGTATTGACTAATAGTTTTAGGACATCTTATATATAAAACACAAGAAAAGTCCTCCAAAAAACTAAAAACAATAAGTGAACTGACATAATATCATATAGTATGATCATCAATCATTTATATAAATAGTTTAAAAATCTAGGTACAATCTTGTATGAATCTTATTTTATATATTGTTAGTCATTTGTACGAACTGACATCATACTGTATTAACAGTTCAAAACTGAATGTATTTGTCTAGTAAAAGATGGTATGAACCTTCTTGTGTATACTGTCAGTTGTCTGTATGAAATAATATCCTACAATATAAATAGTTAACACAAATCATTCTTCTTTTGGCACAAATATGGACCACCACTACTTTGTATATTGTCAGTCATCTGTACGATCTAGCTTCATATAGTACGAGTAATATAAAAACAAATGGATTCATTTTGGATGAACTGGCGTGCACCCAATTTCATACATTATAAGTCGTCTATAGGAACTAACTTTGAATAGTATGAATAGTATAAAAATACAAGTCAGGATTTGATTAATTGTATTTTGGATGAAACATATGAAAAATCATACATTATGATTAGAGATCGTATTGCACAATTAGCTTTTAAAATTTTATGTTTTGATTCTCTCCCCCTTTGTGTGTGTGTGTGTGTGTGCACGGTTATACAATTACAATCACTCTCACTCAGCTCAAGAAAATAAAAAAATAATGATTTCATTGGTTTCATTACATGAAATTCTAATATACTCTATCTTGAAGTCTTCACTAGTCTGGAGTATGATTTTCCTGTATTTTTAGTACACACAAATAACAACCGTAAAATGTCAAAAACATTCTTGGAGAAATAATGAAATTAATAGAATAATAATATTTTGCTATCATAAAAAATACATTCTCAATCTAGATTCTTGAGTTGTAACATAAGATTTATCTAATGAATTATGGATCCTAGCAATGCAATAAGAGTTAAAAAATTTGTTAGGAATGATGCTTGAGAGTTGGTTAGTATACCCAACGACCAGAGCATTGTAGGAACCAAATGGGTTTTCCAAAATAAGATTAATAACTTTAGCATAGTAATTAGAAATAAGGTTAAATTAGTAGCTAAGGAGTATAATCAAGATGAAGGAATTGAATTTAAAGAGACCTTTGCTCGTGTAGAGAGACTAGAAGCCATTAGAGTGATATTAGCCTTTGCTTGCTTTAAAGGTTTCAAGCTGTATTAAATGAATATTGAAAGCACCTCCCTTTATAGGGTAATTAAAGAAGACATGTATATTCAGAAAAACCTAGGTTTTTAGAACTTTAAATTTTTCAATCATGTATTCAAACTAAAGAAGGCCATATATGGATTGAAGCAAACACCTAGAGCTTGATAAGAAAGGCTGAGAACTTTCCTCCTAGATACATCTTTTGTTAAGGGTAGTTTTGACACCACCCTATTCCTAAAGAAAGAAGGTGAAGATCAACTAATTATTTAGATTTATGTTGAAGATATACTATTTGGATTTACAAATAAAGATCTATGTGACAAAATCTCAAAGAAATGAGTTAGGAGTTTAAGATGAGCATAATGAGGGAGCTTACATATTTCCTTGGATTTAGTATGAAGCAAAGGGATGATGGAACTTTCCTTAATCAATAAAAATATATTGAAGATATTCTTAAAAAATGGGATGGAAAATGATAAGGAAATTAATACTCCCATGATCTCCACCATTTAATAAGATAAGGATCAAAATAGAAAATCAGCTGACTAGAATAAGTATAGAGAAATAATTTTATCACTTCTTTATTTGACTGTAAGTAGACCAGATATCAAGTTTAGTGTATGTCTCTATGTTATATTTCAAGCAAATCCAAAAGAATCTCGAATGAGTTTTATTAAGAGAATTCTTAGATATCTTTTAGTATACCTAAACTTAGGAATCTTGTACCCTAGACATAACACTTCTTTCAAAATCATAGGATATTCTGTTTCAGACTTTAAGAATTTAGAGTTGATATGAAAAGTACTTCTTAAACCTATCAATTTATAGGAGAATCTTTATTCTCCCAGTTTGGTAGAAAATAAATTTCTATAACCACATCTACCATAAAAGCAGAATGCATAGTTATAGGAAGCTGTGTTTCTCAAGTTTTATGGCTTAAATAATAAAATTTTAACCTTAGACTCCCTGTTGTCACTATTGTAATAAGGTGCAATAACACCAGCGCCATTTATATTTCAAAAAATCCAATCCAACACTCCAAGACAGAATATATAGACATTAGACACCATTTCATTAGAGATCATATAACCAATGGGGATATAAGTTTTGTTAAGAGAGTTCTTAGATATCTTTTAGTAAATCTAAACTTAGGGATCTTGTATCCTAGACATAACACTTCTTTCAAAATCATAGTATATGCTGATTTAGACTTTGAAGAATTTAGAGTTGATAGGAAAAGTACTTTTTTTTAATAAAGAAAATAGCATTACTAAAGAAAATGGGACATGAAGAGTCCCTACTGAGTACAAGCTAGTGATTCCTCCTTCAAAATTTTAACAAACAAAGGAGGAACCTTATCTAGGAATAAATCATCCCAAAAGAAAGTAAAAAAAGCTCCAAAGTTAGCACATAAGTCTGCTAACTTATTACAATCTCTTTTAACACAATTTAAAATAACATAATTAAAACTATCAACAAAAGAAATTTTATCCATACCTTTACCTCCTTTTTTGAGAGCATTGTGGATGAATTTGATAATATTTGTATTATCACTCTCAATGATTATACCTTTAAATCCTTGCACCCAATCCTTGATCATTTCTTTAACAGATGCTATAGCTAGGAACTCCAGGAAAGTGATATCCCAATGCATATGAGATCTACCATAAGCTACTATTAATCTTTCTCTGTGATCTCTAACCACTCCTCCAATACGTCCTTTATAGGAAGGGAATAATGTTGCATCTACATTTATTTTGATCCAATCAAGTGAAGGAGAATACCAACGATTTTCAAATAGCAAAAGCTGATTGGTATATAACTGGCCCGTGTTGATGTAGTTAGGAGCATTGAGTACTCCTACATAGCTTACCGCCTCAGCTGCTATATGAACGGAGCCAGCCATAGAAGTAATTGTTTTCCCAGATTCCATGTGAATGAGTTCGATTTGATCTTCATTAAGTTCCAATTTTATTTCAATCTTGCAGATTAGATCCACCAGATCCTTCCCAAAAAACTTTTGTAGTTCTGGACTACACCATTGATCTCCCGAAATAAAACTTTCCACTTTTAAGGATCCAGCCATTTCCTCTTGTGAATTAACAAATGTAGGCCATTTGTTGAGGCATTTGTCCCAAATTCAGGTGTCTTCAATGACATCAACAGTATGTCCATTTACTATATTCCACCTCACAATATGTTTAAGGAATTTACTTCCATCTTTAATAATCTTTCATGCCGTAGAATTTGATTTGGTTCTGTTCACAACATTCCAACAAGAACCATATATAGGATACAAGATTTTATGCAATAAAGAGTCTTCTTCTTTCAAATATTCCAAGCTAATTTGGCCCTTAAAGGACCCATTTTGTTGGAGCATGAATGAATCCCTCTGCCTCCATATTCTATTGGTTCACACATTTTGTTCCAGCTTATATAGTGCAAGCCATGCTCCTCATTTGACTTGTTCCAGATAAAATTTCTGCAAAATTTCTCAATTTCTCCTAGAACAGCTCTTGGAACCAGAGAGACCGTTGAATGAAATGATGGAATTGAAAGAATAATAAACTTGACCAGAGTGATTTTACCTGCTAATGATATGAACTTTAGTCCCTAACTTCTGAGCTTCTTCAGGACTTTATCTATCATGAATTGGAAGTCCACCCTTGAAAGTCTTCTTAAAGCCAATTTAGTTCCAAGGTAATTGAACTCTTTTACTTCTTTGAATCCCATAATACTTTTAATTTTTCTTTTCTTCCTGCTAGTGACTGCTTTCCCAAATAAAATCCTAGATTTGCTTATGTTTACCTTTTGGCTAGTCCAATCACAATACCTGTTGATAATGCCTTTGATAATCTTCACATTTTTGAACTTTGCTTTAGCAAGAAAATGATATCATCCGCATATAGAAAATGCGAGATCCTTGGGCTGTTATGGCTTACCCATACACCAATTTCTTCCTTCTCCATTATGGCATTAGAAAGGAGCTGAGAACAAAGAATAAAGAGGTAAGGAGACAAGGGACATCCTTGTCTGAACCCGCACCTCGCATTGATCCAACTGGAAGGGATTCCATTGATCAAAATAGAGAAAGAAAGATTTTGAACACATTCCAAGATTAGCTTAGAGAAGAATTCAGGGAATCCAAAATAAGATAGAACTTTATGTAGGGTTGGCCACCCCATTGAGTCATAGGCCTGTTCCATGTCTAACTTGATAGACACTAGACCTTTAGATGCTTTAGAGTATCTAAATTTGTGAAAAAGTTCTTGGGCTATCAACACATGATCTTGAAGAGATCTTCCCTTAACAAAAACTGCTTGTTCTAGAGAGATTAGTTTAGGAATGATACCATTTAATCTATTGAGAAGAACCTTGGAAGAAATCCTGTACACCGTATTACAAAGGCTAATAGGCCTATAATTATAAGCATATTTCAGATTGTTGATCTTGGGAATAAGGACAATAATAGTTCTCTTCCATTCCACATTCATATCAGCTGTTTCAAAAAACATTTTCATAGCTTTTCAGAAATCCAATTTATTGATAGACCAATAGCTTTTAAGAAAGGAATAATAAATTCCATCCTCACCTGGTGATGTGAACCTAGTAGTTTGTCTTATAGCCTTTTCTACTTCTTCTATAATGAAATGGCTGTTTAATTGAGTTCTGTCCTCCTCTTCCAGCTGATGATGGTTATTCGGCCAACCCTCAAGCAAGCATCTCCTATCACACCATTTATCTTTGAAGAATTGTATTAATACATCTTGAATTTGGTTTTGCTCCTCCACCATGATCCCATTTCCATCCTTAATGCAAGGGATGAAATTTGTATTCTTTCTAGCCCTAGCAATTGAATGAAAAAAATTTAGAATTTTGGTCTCCTTCTCCTATCCATTTGACTTTGGATCGTTGTCTCCACCACGTACTTAACCGAGCCAAAGTAGAATTGAGCTCATTGATTTTGAATTTCAGCAAATAATAATCATCTTGTGATAGCACACCAACCTCTGCTTCATGAAGAAAATTTGGTCGCTAAAAATATTAATTTGGATGCTAAAACAAATAGGTAATTAGCGACCAACAAAATTGGTCGCTAAAAATGTTAATTTGGATGCTAAAACAAATAGCGACCAAAAATATTTTGGTCGCTGATTTGTCGTAGTAGCCTCGTCGCTGAGGCTTTTAGCGACATAATTTTTTTTTGTTGCTAAATTAGAGACCACTAATTAGTATTGGTCGCTAAAATGGTACATTTTACCGACCATTTTTCTGACGCTAATGATTAATTATTTGGATGCTATTTAATATTTTAATTATTAATTTTATTTATCACATTTGTTAATAGTGACCAAAAAAATGTTGGTCACAAAAAAGATCAACCAAGTAAATCACAAGCCCCTTTAATTTCATGAAATGTGATTATTAATACATATCAATTTTGGTCATATTTTGTAAAATTTATTTATTATTCAATTATTATACCTTTGCTAAAAGATTTAAGATTAATCAATCACTCCATATTATCACATCTAATTACTTCTCATTAATTAGACAAATAAAATACATATTAAAGAAAAAACACTAATTTTATTACATTGAGGTAACAAAATAACAATTTCTCAAGAAAAAAAAATATTCATTCTTCAATATAGTAAATAAGAATTAGCTAGAAGAAAATGAAAAATGTATTCATTCATATACTTTTAAAAATACATTCATCTTTTAAAAATACAAAATATAATATCTGAAATCTCATTCCTAAAATGTTAATGTTTACAAAATAATCAGCTATAACTTCAATAGATGAACATTGCGAAGGTCATCAACTATAAAGGCTGTCGCAATAACATCTTATCCGGCAAGGAATCTCACTCCCATACTAAAAGTTGCTGCCTTATTCCCACATTTTTTAATCTATGGCTGCAACGCCATGAACAACTGTTTATGTTTGATTAACAGCTTCTTATGCATAGAATTTGACTTTCTACATTATAAAGCCTCTTCATCAATGTCAATCATGCTACCTTGGGAATGCTGATCATCGCCAACTAGAATTACGGATACTCATTCCAGAGTCCATTAGTGGTTATTCGGCTATGGCAAATTGAATTCCACCTAAAATTGTTCCATCATATTAATACTCATTCCAGAGGACCTTGTAAGCTCCTTGATATTCTCCAGCCTAAACCGGGAAATAAAACCATTAGAAAAAAGTGAAAAGAAATGAGATGCAAGGTTAGCCAATTCATTTAAAAAAAAATATAACCTCCTCGCCCATTGTGAAGACTTTTGGATCAGCTGCCATCTCCTTATCTAATGCCGAGTTCAGAGCATCACGTAATGTAAACTGCAAAAGAAAATATCCATTTCATGCCTCATAGATGAAATAAAAGACTTACAAGGTATTTTTTCTTTAAAAAAATAGAATGAAAAAGGTTGCATAACATTTCAGAAGATCACTAGAATTACCAACAACTGCACAGCGACGTACCAAACTGTCATGGAAAGCGTGGTGGTTTTTCAGGGAGTACCAGTGAAAGCTTTTCCATGCATAATGTCTTGTTCGTACATCCATTGCTGGAAAATTAAAGAATATCAGAGAGCAAAAACTAGAACTGATTTAAAGGCACTTCTAAATGCATGAAACAAGCAAGCAGTACAAGCTTCTCTGCAAACTAAAAGCTACAACATGAACTTTCCAGTTCATCAGCTGCATATCTTTCCAGCACATCGTCTTAAATCCAGCTAAATCTTCCTTAAATCCACCCTAAATCCAGCTACGAAACAACCCCTTTGGTTTAAAATTGTGGCTCAAAAAACATATTTTCACTTTTAATTTATCTTTCCCAACTTTGGATCTTATTTAGTTCTGATCATTACCTAATAAGCGGTACAAAAGCATATGTTTTGATTGAGATAAAGTAGCAATGTGATTTTTATGGGAATTTAAAATGTGTTGATATTAAAATACCAAATGGTCCCACCTTTGATTCTTACTCCATAAAAATTTACAAATATTAAACCATACGGGAATAGAAATGATCATGTTGGTAAGATATTACATGAAATACCAAGAATAACGAAGACATACAAGTTTACAAAACTAAAGAAAACAATCCAAAATATTTGAAAAAAAAAGACAGTTAATGCATTGATAGTCTATCTGAATCGACATTTTTGAAAAAAAAAAAAAAACGTTAACACCTGGTATATGTTCATCTTTTTTCAAAAATATTGGCATCAAAATCACATCTTAGACCATCTTCAACAGTTCGGCAAACAACCGAATGGAGGCCCTCAAACGTCGCAACTGAACGCCATTTCCTCCGCCATTTGATCGCAGTTGAACAGTGCGACGCCAATATTGGCGTCGCACTGTTCACTTCCTCCATTCTTTTCTCTCTACTAAACTTGCTAAGAAAGGCATGAAAGAAATGAGCGATGGTTAGAAGGCAAAATGGCATTCCATTGGAGATGAATCATGGCACTTTTTGGTTTTACTGCATTTTGCAAAGAAAAATGAGAGTTTCGGTTGGAGATGCCCTTAATTAAAAAAAATTAATATACTGATGTTGACGCACAACTGTCTGAAAGAGATCTTTTAAATTAGGACCTGATGTATGTGCTCCACAAAATTCTGAATCCAAATCATTTCAAAGTTATATTAGTATAATTACTGTTCAATCATGATCTCAAGAATTCTCACTACAAAGAACATAGGTGGGACACTTTCAGGAAAAAGTGGATCACTGAAGATTTTAAAAATTGAAAAGATAAAAATATTACCTGTAACAGAAAGTTCAGGAGATTCTTGAATATCGTTTTCTATTTTAGCTCATAAAAGTTGATGCCATTGAAATAAAAACACATACACAAGTAACGCCTTACATAAAAAAGCTCTTTTTCAGTCACAGATTTCAGCTAGAATCATTTATCATCCATAGAAATACATAACTAAATAACTCCAACACAAAATGCAACCATAAAAACTCTGAAAAGATTTCTTCCAAAGCAAAAAAATGAAGAGCATGTACGCCATCATCAAAACAAAAATAGTTTAATTTATCTTAAAAAGATTCAAAGTAGCAAAAAGTTCTTTAAGATGATTCTAACTTCACCCACATTGAAACCAATTGTTGCTGGCAGCCGAGAGCCACTAATGCTTCGGATGAATCACTTAAGTTCCACTCAGAACTAACCAAGTGATCTAATTTATGAAATGCACATAAATAAATTACTTTACCCTCCTACACTACAGGAAAACCCGTCATTACCGGTGGACTAAATATCCGACGGGTTTAGTGCAAGTTTAACCCGTCAGAAACACACATATATCCGATGGAAATATAAGTTTCCCGCGCACGTTTCGGCAGAAATTCCTACGCCGGTTTCGGTCGCGTCGATAAATTTCTTTCGACGAATATAATGCGACGGAAAACTTTCCGGCGCACTTCCTGACGCATTACCAGCGCAAAATTGGTGCCGACGACTTCCAACAGATAAATTCCGGCACCATTTGCGCCGGTAAATTTCTGTCGTATCTTCCGCCATTAATTACCGGCAGACAAAACACCGCACGTTCGCCGTAGACAACCAACGGTTTTGTTTGCGGCGCAAAGTCTTCGCCGGAAATAAGCGGCGGACATTGCGCCGGAACTTGCGCCGGTAGTTTCCGACGGAACGAAGGTGTCGATACGTTCGATACAATTCGTTGTATCGTCCTTTTTGGTGACGTTCTAGCGTAAAATCTGTCGGAAACCTGTAGTATTGACAAAAAAATTGCCTTCCCAGCCAACAATCAAATTTCCACACCTGCAAACCTATACAAATATCAATTCCACAACATTTCAATAGTAACATTTCAATAGATCAACTTTTTATAACAAATTCACAACAGTTTCACAACAATTTATAACATTAAAAGAAACTGTTTAATAGTAACAATCAACAAAAAACATCACATTAAAAGAAACTGTTCAATAACACATGTTCACAGAAATAAACAAGTTCATGTAAACTAAATTAAACTACTCTGACTCCGTGGACTCCTCCTCAGGTGGAGCTACGTCTTTTCCACTCAGCTTATCTCTCATCTTGCGCATTTCATTGAACAATTGATTGTGTTGCTCCATACTTGTTTGAATCTGTGCTTGCAGCTGAGCTTGAACCTGTGCTTACAGCTGAGCTTGCAAATCAGCTTGTGATTTCCTTACTTGTTCTAGCTCAGCTTGAAGGGCACTTATTTGTTGAGCTTGTAAGGAGTCATGAGAACTGGATGCGAAGCTGGATGCAGTAGAGGAGGTCATCCCCTCGTATGCCTGAGCTTGCGCACCTAAGCCATATACTCTACCATGCTGCATTCCTCCGACGGCCTGCGACCAGATGCGATACTCAGAATACTCCACAAAGCCGCCAGAAGAGCCCTCACCTGATGCGGCATGAGTCTCTCGAAGCCGTGTATAATCCTCCTGTAAAAGTATAATATAAATATATATAGTTAAACTAAAACTTAGAAAATATTAAACATATATAAAAATATACTTACATAGGCTTTTCTTGATCTCTCATCAATCCACTGTTGATCCTCCTGTCGCTTATGAGTGCGACTATGCAATTCAACAGGAGTTGGTTCTCTACCAAGCATCGCTTTCTGTTTGAATTAAGAGAATTTTATTAATACAGATTAAAGAACAATTTTAAAAAATATTTAAAATTCATTACCAAA
>NW_021318874.1:600829-673938 GCF_001605985.2 Dendrobium catenatum
GCATATAGCTATTGTAGTCTCGGAATTATTAGAAAGTAGAACATCCTACTAACAGGCACATCCTTCTACTTCCTTCTATTTCTAGATTTTGGTTTAAATCTTGGTGCATTGCAATGACGACATACAATTTCTGCGATATCTTCTTTAAAGTATAACATGCACAGATCAACAGTTACAACAGTTACATCATCTGGTTCTAGGTGCACTAGATTTTTGTGTTTAGAACATGGACATCGAAACTTTCCTTCTGATATAAAGCTGGGCAGCTGTTTCGCTTGCTGAATGAAAAAGTTTACCCCATTGATGAATTCATCTGTTAATGTCTTCCGACCTTGAGATAATCGGTTATACATCCAACTTCTTTGATTTCTAATATCCATAACATATATATAAGAGTAAAAAAGTAATGGATATATATATATCTAAAAAGACATTAATAGATGTTCATATGACCAAACCATCTAAGGCGACTTTCTCTAATCTTATCTTCCACTGGAGCTACTCCAACCTTTTCACGTATATGCTCATTTCGCATCCTATCTCTAAGGGTCAAGCCACTCATCCACCTAAGCATCCTCATCTCTGCCACATTTAACTTAGTATTATGCTTCTTTTTTAGTCGCCAACATTCGACTTCAACCATCCAACTTGAATTCTTTTGATAATATCCACATCTATTTCACCATCACTCTGAATAATAGATCCAAGATATTTAAAACGTGTTACTCTTATTAATGACTTGATCGCTCAAAGTCACAATCCCCTCACTAGGTCTATTACTACTAAAATTGTACTTCATATAATCCGTTTTAGATCTACTCAATCAAAAAACTTTACTCTCTAATGTTGATCTCCATAATCCAAGTTTACCTTCAACTCCCTCTCTAGTTTTATCAACATCATCAACAAAAAGCATGCACTAATGTACATCCTCTAGCAAATGTCTAGTGAGAACATCCATGACTAAAGCAAAAAGATATGGACTTAAGGATGATCCTATATGTAATGTAACCGAAATAGAAAAAAAAAACGAAACAAAATACCTTCCATTGGCGAAGAACGACCCTCGGTGGAACGCGAGCAGGAAAGAGAGGAAAGGATGCTCGGCAAAGTCCGGTGACCGTCGACCACAAATTTCGGTGACCGTCGGCGACGTCAATCCACGACGAGCGATGGACGGTGATGGGCGAAACACGCGAGGTGAGACAACGGAAGGAAATGAATGAGCGGCCAGAGGGGCTCGGTGTCGAAAAATAGGGCTTTCACCGGCGGACGTTCCGGCGGAGTAAACGCCGGTAACATTGCCGACGCAATTTACATCGGCAATAAGTCGTTGAGTTTAAATACGCAGGCGCAATATCTGTCGGTCCTTTGCACCGGTATGTTTCCGCCGTAACGTGCGACGGAAATGGTTCAGATCTCGTTTTACCGACGCATAGACCGGCGCATGGGACGCCGGAAGGTTTCGGACGTATTGTTCAGGAATATTCTACCGAAAATGCGTCGTAAGGTTTCCGTCGCAATGTTTAGGAATATTCTGCCTTTACCTGCGCCGTTCGTACGGCGAAAAATTTTCTGTCGGAAAATCCAACGGTAATCGCGTGTTTTCCCGTAGTGCTAATTCTCCATACCAAACAGCCCCTTAAATCAATGGAGCCAGAGTACAGCCTTGGGATGGTTCTAAATATTTTCGAACATATAAACTTAGCTCCAAGATAGTCTAGCGTACAAAACACTAAAGCTAGAAATTTTCAAAACAAAGCCTAAAATGACTTTGGATCTTAAGTGAATAGATCCTATGTTCATTAATTTTGATGAAGACCAAAATTTTTAGAGCAAATTTTGAATGAATTTTGAGGTTTTAAGAAAATAATGTCAAAATGTTTTGCAATAGTGTTAAAGTGTAGGAATTTTGGAGCAAAGTTCGGGCCATCTCTGGAACTAAGATTTGAAGTAATTTGATGTATTAAGCATAAAACGACACAATATTGATTGCTACTACCATATCAGTTTCACAAGTATTGATCACATATATTTACAATATTTAAGCATTAATGAGATTGAATTCACATTAATTAAGAAAATTATTGGAAGAACAAGCAAAACTGAACATGAGTGAATGCACACCTAATATTTGCATCTGACAAAGCACGTATAGCATCATTGAAAAGAACTGCTGATGTAATATTAATGTTTCTTAAACTTGGACACCCACTCCCAAGAGAATCCATCATGTTAACCAGATTGGTTGAATAATTTGTTTTCTGAATGAAACTTAAAGAAAGATCTTTAAGATTTGGGTAGTGTAAAACCTATGAAAAAAATTAAATATTATTTGGTTAGTATATGAAAAGGCAAGTTAGCATGCTATCTAGACAAGATCATTAATATGCCTAATAGATACCATTTTAGATATGCATTAATGGTCTAAAAAACATAGCGATGAAAAACTGTCGGAATTGATGTTCAGAAAGTCTAGATTGTAACATAATAAAATTTTAAGAATTGAAAGACTATGCTTTTCGTCAACAAAATGACCTACCTCATCCTGTTTGAAAAGTGGCATCAAAATATTATTTGGTTAGTATATAGGAGACCTCCTTTGGACGTAGATGCTAGAGGATTGGGTAGTAATTTTCTTGTAGTGTGTTGTGATATAGGACAGGGTGTGCTTTGAGTTGGGCAATCAAAACAAGATATCACTTATGATAGGCATCTTAAGAAGAATCACATTAACATTGATTGTTGCCTCGACAGTTTTAACAAGCTGGTCTTGGTTATCATGTCCATAGAAAAATGGTTCCTTATGAAATATATGTAACCAATAAGAAGGATATTGGTAATGTTACACACTTAAAAAAGATTAATGAAGCCCATAAATGCAAATAATTTAAAAAATTCAAGGTTATAGTGATTTGTTTTCACAGCCAAACTGCTGCAAAGCTAGAATTACAATAATTATTGGTGAATTGAATAATATGTTGATGCAAAGTTATCTATATATATAGACAAAAAAGTTGAGTAAAAAAGTAAAATAAATAAGTAAAAATATCTTAAATAATATAGATTTATTATAATTTATAAATATTTTGCACTTGATAATATTGATATGATAATGTAATAGTTTCAATAACTTTAAAACAAACATCTTGATCCTAGTAATTTGGTAATTGATAATTGAATTATTTGTATTTTTTTTACTGGAATTGTTTGATGGACTACATATCTGTCATTAGATTTTGCGACATTTGTTGGCTGGAGGTGCAGACATGAAAAAATTATTTATTTATGTAAGTTTATCTGATCAGAGAATCACAAATAGTTTATTTTTCTAGTTGTTTAGAGCAATATTTCATTTTAATGTATGTGTTGTTAAGAATGATTGTATCTATGGTAAAATGGTGCTTGTTCTGGCGAAGCTCATTTTTCTTTGTTCTATTATTTATACTACAGAGTCACGTGCACTTACCATAGTCTTTGATATGAATTACCAAATAAATTATAAGTGGCATAAGATTACTATGATTTGCATGCCATGTTATAATATTTCCATAGCATGCATAAATATTTTTTTAAACTGTGATATACATAAAATAAAAATGATACCTAAAATGACACCTCTTTATCATCATCTAGTACATTTTGAGTGTATTTGAAATTCGCCCATTTTGAGCGAATTCCAAATATATATATTGGATTCTAGAATAAAAGTGATGTTATCCTCATTGACTGTTAGTACCATTGCAGCACCCTAACACCCACACAAATAGCCATATCCAATAAACTATCATTCTAAATGCACTATTATTTTATTTTACATTCATTTTACTTACAAAAAAAAAAAGTAAAACAATAAAGTTATAGTTTACTGAACCAAACAACTTGAAAACAATACAACTAATAATGAATTTAAAATGAGTATTGAGATAACAAGAAAACATTGTCATCGATTGTATGTTCTTAATACTAAGATAAAAAGCTTGACTGCCAAAGTGAAAGGTTTAGAAGGAGATAGCAATGGTTGTTGTGCAGATCAAATCTCTGGGTAGAATGAAACAAGGGGAATAGAGTGATCGGAAGAGATCGATAGAGGAATCAGACTCAATATCAAGTTATGTTGGGTGGAGAGTGAAAATCAACATAGAAACATCAAGTAGATACTTTCCACTCAGCCATTGAAAATCAACCCTAACCTCTTAAAGCAAAAAAAAAAAGCTCTCAATAATGTTGAATGATGCCATAAAAATGAGAGGAAAGCATAATATAAAAGAAGATCATAGAAATTTTAAAATTAAAATAGGAAAAATGGTATTAGGGATAACCTGAGAAGGAGAACTCGATGGAGGCGAGTTTGCGAGATTGCCCGAAGAACTGTGAGTGAAGAAACTCATTTCAACGCGTGAAGAGGTCGTGGCCGCTGCGTCGATCGCAGTTTAAGATTGCAATTTGATGTTGTCGCTAAAGAGGTAGGGCAAAAACAAAACAAGTTCGCATGCATGAGATGGAGATCGCGAGTGTAGGGTTTGTTATATTGTATAATTTTATTTAAATAAGTAATTGATGAAATTTAGATAATATATATTTTAATTTATTCCATCAATAAATTATTAGGTTTATCATCATAAAAATATAAATATTAAATTTAATTCATCATTTTATTTATTAAATTGAATTTCAAAAATATTATTACAATCAAAAAAATTTCCGGTGGCGCTAACCCCAAAAACCCCCGCAGCGGGTGCTACCCCCTTGGACCCCTAACATAAATGCAAAGCATATGATTATATACACAATTAAAAAGAATAATCAGGCACTATAATGACATGTATATTTTTAAGAAAAAAATTCACTAGATTTATAGTGACAAAATTAGATTCCATTTTTTTTTGTGGCCAATATCAAACTTCCCTATTATTTAGAGGCCTTACTAATTTTTGGTCACTAAAAGATATCTTTAGCAACCAATTTATTTTTGTCTCTATTTTTTTGGTCGCAATTGACCCATTTTCTTGTAGTGTAATTAGTTTGATGCTTTAGGATTTCTTCTTTGAGCAAGCCTTTCAATTGATTCAAATCTTTGAGCTTGGCCTTACTCCAAAAGAATAAGAATTTAAGAGATCTTTTCATCTTGAAGTTAAGAATTTCAGCTGCCGATCCAGAATCATTTTTGTTCCATGCTTTCTCCACCACTACATAATATGCCAGGTATGATGCCCAAATATCCTTAAATTTGATAGATTTTTTTACTTTTGAAGAAGATTCTAAAGTATTAAGGAGGATGGGACAATGATATGATGCAATCCTAGGAAGATGCTTTACCACCATTAGCTGATTATAGTTCACAGAAATTGAATTGACCATCATTCGATCAAGTCTTTCCTTTATCCGATTTGAACCTTTCTTATTGTTGCTCCAAGTTAGCCTAGGACCAATGAATCCTAGCTCATAAAGATTGTTAGACGTCATGAAAGGTTTCATCTCTTTGGGCCCCAAAGAAAATGAAATCTCCTACCACCCTTCTTGTCTTCTTTAGCCAAAAGGAAATTGAAGTCTCCACCAATCACCATAGGCCAATCATTGGTGATATGAGGTTCCAACCCATTCCAAAGAAGTCTTCTATTATAAACATTTGCTTCCATAAATTGTAGCTATCCTCCATTTCTCCTTGTTAAGGATATCCAAATCACCAATAATGAATTGGGAAGAAGACTCTATCATGCTGAAATTAGCTAGAATGCTCGTCCAAAGCACAAGGATGCCTCCTGATAGTCCAGCTAAAGGAACATAACTAAAATTCAAACCAGTGCTAATCAATGACTCCACATCTTTTTGCTCAATAGAGAACATTTTAGTCTCCAACAGCCCAACAAATAGTACATTGTGATCTTTCACCACCTCCTTGAGGTAGAGAGAAGCCTTTCTTTTCTTGGATCCTCTACAATTCCATATTAATATGGAATTCATTTATGGATCAGTGGGGAAGATTTCCCCCCTTTCTCCTTATCATCTCCATCCATTTTTCTATTCCTAGCCTTCAAACAGATTGGTCCCAAACATTTCAATTGTTTCACACCTTTCTTTTTTATAGTGGAGGAGTTACATTCATTAGTTCTAGATTCTACATCACTTAATAATGTAGCTTTCTGCAAAGCTTCCTGGATTGCATCCCTATCCAAGACTAGAATGTCTCAAGGTAAATTCTCTTCAACTATCTCCCCTTCTTCAACAATACTTCCCAAAGCTTCAAATTTATTTTTAATATTCGGAATTCCTTCAGCAATAATAGTTTTAGCAGATCTCTCTTCTATCTCTCTTTGAATTCTCACTCCAGCACGACAAATTGCTTCTTTTGAAGGAGCCTCTTTCTTTTCACCTTCTACAACCTGATTCAGTTCAATTGTAACTGTTAAGACTTGTTCCAACATATCTTTCCCATCAATTACTCCAATTGCATTAGAACTACTTGGTTTGACAACATCATTGGTTTTTTCCTCCAGATTTGATTTAGAGCTTCTCTCTTCCCCTTTTGTTGAAACAGATCTAGGAGCTTTCTTTTTTTTTGTAATCCACATGAATCCATATACTTCTTTTTTGTCGCCATTATTTGAAGCTATAGCTTGTGAATTTGATGTTGGGTCTTCTACTACCAGCTTATCTTTACTGACTTGAGCTTCCCCTTCTTGCTTTAAATTATTTGGAAATATTTTCTTCAAGCATTCCTCCCTTAAGTGACCAAGCTTGCCACAGTTGAAGCAAAATGTAGGCAACCTTTCATACTCATTGTTCTAATAGAATTTTCCCAAATCTCCTTCCACCCATACACCCAAAGGTAATTTCTCATCGAGTTTGAATCTCACACAAACCCTTGCGAATTCTCTTCTACTCCACTGGAACATGTTTCCATCAATCAAGTATGGTGTCCCCACCATGGATGCAATTATGCACACATTTACTTTGTCCCAACATTGAAGAGGAAGATTTGGCATTCAAATCCAAATTGGAGCTGTGAGACCTTTGAATGAAGAAGGTGAGAAAGCAGCCGTCCACCTGTCCATGCCCACTATGTTACTATTAACATACCAGGGACCTGAAGCAATTATTTCCTCCAAAGAGTCTTGTTCTTCAAAGGCACAGAGCACCCATACCAATCCCAAATGAGTAAAATGGAATTTACCAATTCTGGACCATTGCTTCCTCAACTCAACACTTGTGACATTGAAAGGGATATTGTTGCCAAAAATCTTGATCACCAGAGACTTCTTAAGTCTATTTGAATTATCTTGTTCATTTTCCACGTGCAGCTTTACTACACCATCTTCCTTCACAAAATTCTTATCTAAGTTCAGCTCTAAAACTTTAATATTAGCTTTCTTCTTCCATACATTTAGAATAGTTTTTCCAGTCAATGATTTAGAACATTAAACAGTATTTATTTGATTACTGCAGTTTCCAAGCTCTCCCGATTCACATTCTCGTACCTTGATAAGATCAGAATTATCACTGCTTTTATTTAAGCCATCTTGTTCATCAGAAATCACATTTTCTCTTACTTTAACCAGATCATTAGTAATCTGGTTGTTCTTCAATGCTCCATTTATAACTTTCTCAGTTGTTGATGCCACATTATTACAAGAGGTTGGCGTGCAATTAGCTTTTTGGTATAAATTACCATGATGAAGGTTCGCTTCGAATATACATATTTCCTTGGACTAATAATTAATATCTTCTTCCATCAGGATTTGTTTACCCTTGCCAATGCAATCAAAACTCTTCTTATTTACTACCATTCCTCCTTCCTTGATAAACGTAGGACGATCTTTATTGAACTAGAACATACTTTCTTTCTCACACCAATTATCTCCGAAAGCAGTTGGAGACGAGTTGAATTGATGCGAGACCTTCCGAGATGATGGTGGAGGGGGACAGAGGCTGACTGGGTCTCTAGCAGCTGCCGTCTGGCGATCCTCCGATGCCATCAACGGCCAGCAAAAAACTCGCGAAGATGGAATTCAAAATCTTCTTCAAACGGAATTATTGAAGCTTCTCTCTCTTCAAACGGCCAGCAGAAAGCATGAAAATATAAAGAGTTTGACGGTTTGAAAAGTACTTCTTGAACTTATCAATTTATAGGAGAATCATTAGTCTCCAGGTTTAGTAGAAAATAAATTTCTATAACCACATCTACCACAAAATCATAATACATAGTTATAGGAAGCTGTGTTTCTCAAGTCTTATGGATTAAATAATAAAATTTTAACCTTAGACTCCCTATTGGCACTATTGTAATCATGTGCAATAACACCAGCGCCATTTGTATTTCAAAAAATCCAATCCAACACTCAAAGACAAAATAGATAGACATTAGACACCATTTCATTAGAGATCATGTATCCAATGAGGATATAAAGTTACATAATGTATCTTCTAAAAATCAACTGGAAGAAATCCTTTCAAAATCCCCTGCCTTTAAATTTTTTAGTACCTTGAGAAGTAGACAAGGTGTTATATATATATGCTTGAATCAGGATGATTTTGAAATTAGAAACATAAATGTTTTTGTGTGTATTTTTTTTGTAATTTGCTTTGTGATTTTTTGTATATTGTCATTAGTGTTTGTGATCTTATGTTTGTGTGATTTTTTTTTTTATTTTTTCCTGATCATCACACCTAAATAAAAAATTTCCCGATCCATAATTTATGATACTACTTCGTACTAAATGATATTTATTAATTACCACATCACTGCTCATAATATACGCAACAAATCTGATTGATCAATTATTGGAGATCATACTATACAAATGCCCATTTCATTTTTTACTATGTACAGGGCACTAGGCATGTGATAAATTGAATTCAACCAATACAATATTATATATCAAATTATACTATATGAACACCTATTCATACAAGACAATCTGACCAGTCAATGATCTTCCAGGCTGACTCATCGGGATAACTATTTTCTCACTAATCTTCTAGAATGATTCTGATCATATTGTATGATAAGAGCCCCTTTTTGTTTGATTAAACTAAATGAATTAAATGCACTCGATTGTATTGTATGATACAATATCTTACTGCATGATATGACTGATTACTTTTTAAATCGAAGGAAAATAGGAATTCCTTCACTCAACTCCTTTCAAACTTTCTTCCTTCCTACCCAAGTTCTTACTTTTACAGATGGTGGATGGGAAGCAATCAATTTCTCTTGTTAGAAGATCTTACTGATGTCCCATGGATCCTAGCTTTATTGAAGCTGATAACAAAGAGGCATACAATTGTTACAAGGCTGACATCTATGATTACATGGGAGTTGGAGATGGAGAAGAGAGAGAAGCTGCAAGAAGTAGAGAGAGAAAGTTTGAATTTTGGGTTTCGCAGGTTTTTCAGCCGGTGATCTGATCATCGGATTCGCATGGAGGTGGATGTCCATCGTTCTTCGACGGATAATTTGGGACTAAAGATGGATTCTTCGGTTTCCTTAATGGAGTTGGATAAAGAGAATACGATGGAAGGGCAATCTGTTTCAAGAAACGTTATGGATGAGGAAGAGGTTCGGAGAAGACGAGCGAAAGGTCATTTGGTGATAAATGATGAGGTAGGCAAAGTTTCTCATAATTTTCAACATTTTGTGGTTAAAGGTAAATCGGTTGAACCGAGTTTGGGTAGGAAAACTCCAAAAAAATTGAGAAAGAATGAGATAAATGAGGTAGGCATTGATCAGGGAACGACTTCTTCAGGAATGAACAATTTTGTTCAAGGTTTTGGTAAAATAATTGCTAATCAGAATAGCAACGTTTTTATTGAGAATAGTCGGATGTCTGACAAGAATTTTGGAAGCCCGAAATTCTTCAAATAAGTGATCCAAGCGAAGGTGAATGCAGAACATGTTAAGGAGGCTAAAGTAAACCAAATGGCTGATCATTTGTCTGAAAAGACTATGGAAAAATTGAACAGTGGTAATGTATGGTGTAGAAAACCATACATCACCTTAAAATTCCGTGAAGAAGATGATATTTTTACTAAAGATGGTGAGGCGATTCAGCTATGTAAAGAAGATGAAATAAAGAATGCGAACCTTCTGGATAAATCACTGGTTTGCAAGATTTTTGAAAAAGACATTAAGCCGCATGAAGTTTCTTGGGAACTCAGAAGACAGTGGGCTCGTTTTGACAATTTTCATTTTACAACTCTTGGGAAAGGGTGGTTCATGTGCTCTTTCAAAATAATTGAATCCATGGAAGGAGTTCTGTTGGGAGGACCATGGTTCTTGAAGGAGCATATCAATGGAATGGAAAAATGGACATCGGGGTTTTCCCCGTTATCTATGGAAGGTCTTACTTCTCCGATTTCGATGCGAATGTCGCATTTACCATTACAATGCTGGGATGAAAACAACTTAGCAAGGATAGCAGCTGCAGTTGGCAAACCTTTAATGTTGGATGGAAACATGTTCAGTTGGGGAAGAAGGGAATTCGCTAGGGTCTGCATTCGAATCAAGCTTGACTAGAAGCTTCCGACTGGAGTATGGGTTGAAAGCTTGGGAGGAAGATTTTATCATAAATTTGAATTTGAAAGAATTTCAAATTTTTGTTTTGACTGTGGAAAAATCTGTCATATGTGGGAGGATTATATGTAAGTTGATTCTATTGAAAATAGGAAATCCTCTAAGGAAAGTCTGCAGGAATCGAAGCAACTCAATAGAGAGGAAGGAAAGAATAATTATGGTCCTTGGGTGCTGGTGAACAACAGAAGAAGAAAGTATAATGATATTTTCAACAAGGGTATGAACAGAAGGATTGTTGAGAAGAAAACCCAGAACTATAAGGTTTGGAATATCAAGTCGAATAATGCAAACTTGGAAGAAGTAAAAAATTCAATCAATCTCCAGAATGAAATTACTCCAGCAACTCAACCTCAGGTAAAGCAATTACTTGAAGAATGTGAAATTATTGAGGGAAATGTGGATGTCTCTGAGGAGGAAAGAATTGATCTGTAAAATCAGGAGAATGTTGGTGTGGAAGGCAGCATAAAAGATATTTTAGAAGGGAAGACTAAAAATGGGGCAGAACTTGAGGTGAAGGACTCAGATAACCCATTTGAAATTCTGGGAGAAGTTGATGAAGAAGAAAATGTAAATTCTTTGACAGAGAAGGCAATAACAGTTGCTGAAAACAATTGGGAAGCTTTGGGAAATAAAAATCAGGATATCAAAAAATAGGTGGATAACAATATGGTGACCGCTAAGATGTCTAGTGGCAAAACTAAACTTTCTAAACAGATGAAAATGCTTGGACCCATCAAAGGGAAACTTAGAACAAGAAAAGGTGAGGGAGGAGATGTAAAGGCTGGGGCCTTAAACCCGAAACCTTGTTAAATGTATTCAATATTAGTATGGAATTGTAGGGGAGGCAAGAAGAAGGCTGCCTCCCACTACTTAAGAAATATGATTATTGAAAATGGTCTTTTTTTCATTGGTTTGTTAGAAACAAAAAAGGAAAATTTGAGCTGCAACGATGTTAGAAGGATGGTGGGAAGTGAGTGGGATTTCCACCATGTTGCGGCGACTGGAAAATCAGGAGGCATCCTTGTTCTATGGAAACATAGAATTGCTTCTTTCAAGGTAACTGTAACTTCCAAACAATGTATTATTGGTGAGCTTATTACTCCCAAAGGCAAGACAGTAAAAGGGTGCATTGTTTATGGTAACAAAAGCTTGTATGAGAAAAGAAATATTTGGGAAATGATTGAAAATCATTCGAATTGTGAAGATCCTTGTTTAGTTGGAGGAGATTTCAATTGCCTTGTTAATAGTAATGAGAAATTTGGGGGAAAAAGTTTTGTTTTCTCCCAAGGCCCACAAGAAATGAAGGACTTCATGACCAACAATGACTACCATGATATCGGTTTCTTTGGACCCAACTATACTTGGTGTAACAACAAAGATGGCCATGCTAGAATTTGGGAAAGGTTAGATAGAGTGTGGTTAAATTCCAAAGCTATCATGGAGTTTCCTAATGTAGTTATCAAGCATCTACAAAGGATATCTTCGAACCATTGTCCTGTTCTCCTACAGCTTGAAGATAAAGTAAGGAATTATAAAAAAAGAATTTAGATTTGAGAATATATGGTGCTCATATGATGCAGCTAAAGGTATCATAACCAAGTCATGGAGGAAAAAGGACTATGGTAGTGCTAATGACATTCTTCAGAGGAAAATAAAAAGATCTCTTAAGAATCTTTTTTATTGGAGTAAAAATAAATTGAAGGAGTTAAATATGAGGAACCAGGTACTTAAGCAAGAAATTTTGGATTTCCAAAATAGAGAAGCAGCGGCTGGAGGCTTGAGTCAGGGAGATCTATTACTACTGATAAGCAAAGTTGCGGAATTAATGCTAACCTGGCTAGAATCGCAACTTGGTGGAGACAAAGGTCTAAATTTTAGTGCATGGATGAAGGTGAGAAAAACACAAGATATTATCATACTTTTGCCTCAGCCATGAAGAAGAGAAATCAAATTCTTCAAATTGCTCGGGAGGATGGATCGTTGGTTTCAAATCATGAAGACATCCATTGTATTATGAAAAATTTCTTCAAAAAGAAATGGTGCAAGCGCAATTGAGATTTGAATAACTGGCCAATTTTCAAAAGTTCTGAGTGCATTCAGGACAATATGAGGAAAATTTTGGAAGCAGAATTCACTATTGAGGAGCTGAAGTTAACACTCAAGAATATGGGAAATAATAAGTCCCCTGGAGCTGATGGTGCTAATGCATATTTTTTCAAAAATTATTGGAGCATTGTAGAATGAGAAACTTTGAATGCTGTTAACAGTTTCTTCAAAACAGGGGAAATGCCGATGCAATGGAAGGAAACGGTGGTTGTGCTGATTCCGAAAATACAAAATGCCAATGAGTGTTCTAAATTCAGGCCTATATGCCTATGTCAAACAATATACAAGATGGTTGCTGGTATGATTTTAAATAGGTTCAAAAACTGCCTTCCGGGAGTCATCTCTGAGTATCAGGGAGCTTTTGTACCGGGAAGGAGTATTTTAGACAACTGCCTCATTGCACAGGAGATTGTTTGTAAGATGAGATCATCTATTGCCAAGCCTGGTTATTTCCTTCTTAAACTAGATATGGAGCAAGCGTACGATTGTATGTGCTGGGAAACACTTGAACAAGTGTTGAAATTGACTAGCTTTCCTGATAGATTAATTCTTCTTATTCTACAATGTGTTTCAAACCAGAAATTCTCAGCTGTAATTAATGGTAAAAGAACTGAATGGATTAATGCTCAATGTGGTTCAGGTAGGGGTGTCCGCTATCACCAAGCCTGTTCATTTTATGCTCTGATCTTCTTTTTAAAGCTCTTAATGAACATAAGGTGCAGTTAGGAATGAAATTGGCATCGAATACAGAGAAGATCACTCATTTACTCTTTGCAGATGACGTACTAGTGACGGTGGAAGCTTACAGTAGGAATGCAAAGATTTTGAAGAAAATTTTAAAATGTTACTGTAGCTGGACGGGCCAGGTGATCAACTCACAGAAATCCATGGTTCTTTATGGCAAAGCGGTATCCAAAAGAAGAAGAAGAAGGTTAAATAAAATTGTGGGTTACAAGGAAGTCAAAGAATTACTCTACTTAGGTATTAAACTGGCTCTCAGAAGATTGAAAGCTGAAGACTATAATAGCACCATTGAGAAAGAAATGTGTAGGCTTAATTCTTAGGGAGCTAGATGGCTTTCTTTGGCTGGAAGACTTCTTCTCATTAAAACTACCTATTCAAGCATGATTACTTATCAGGTAGCACACTCCCTTATTCCTAAAAGTATTTTATTAAAGGTTGACAAACTCTATAGGAACTTCTTGTGGCACAAAGTGAATGGGAAGCAAGATTTGCATTACATTGCTTGGGAAACTCTTTGCATACCTGCAAGCTTAGGGGGGTTTGGCATTCAAGGAGCTACAGCAAGTCAGGGACCTTTAAGGTCGAGAATGGCGTGGATGTATTTACAGAACAGAACTCACTCCATAAAATTCTGTTTACAAAATTTGGAGCCATAATGTGGGATGATAGCGTAAAGAGAGGTGCATCTACTGCTTGGAGAATTATTAAAGAGGGCATTGAACATCTGAAACCAGTTGTTAGATGGAAGGTTAACAATGGTCATAGTATCAATATCAATGCTGATAATTGGATACTTGATAGAAGCCTTAGCAGATGGCCGATAATGTGTAATACGATAGACATTGATGATAAGAAAGTTTCTTTTCTTATGGATGATGGTTGTAGCTGGAATTCATAAAAGCTCTCTAAATATTTCTCTGATGATATGGTAAAGCTTATACGACAAATGGAGAATGGGGAAAATAATATAGAGGATAGAATGGAGCTTATTCAATCCAATACAGGTAAAACAGTATCAGCATTATGTGCTGAAGCTATATATTCTCAAAACGAGAGTAAGTATATCAAGTACAATTGGTTGAAGAAGTTGAAACTGGACTAGAAAGTTTATTTGTTTTGGTGGAGAGCGTTGAATGGTGCTTTACCAACGATGGAGTGGCTATATTACAGAAGATTGGGTTATTCTAAAGATTGTCCGAGAGGGAGTCATGAGAATGAAAATGCAAAACATGTTATCATAAAATGTAGCAAGCTGAAGGTTTTAATACAGAAATTGAGAAGCTGCGGGTTCAATGTTCCTGAATTTCAAAATATGGAGGAATGTACTAAGGCTTTAAAACAGGGATCTGAGAAGGGTCTTGTGAAGATTTATGCTGTGGCAGTTTACCATAGCTGGAAATCAAGGAATTTGATAAAGCACGGTAATTCTGAAAGTCCTTTAGCTTATGCTGTAGCAGAAATTATTTCCCATTCTTCTCATCTTCAGTCAAATCCAATTGAAAAGACCTGGAACACCAACTAGCCGATGCTGTCCAAATCTTGGTGTCCCCCTCCCCATGGTTGGATTAAACTTAATGTTGATGCTGCTCTTTCTGTTAACAGCATGGCGGGTATTGCTGGTGTTATTAGAGATTGCAAAGGGAGAATGTTATGGGCATATGGTAGAAAGTTAATTCATTGGGATATTGCTTATTTGGAACTCAAAGCTATTCTTTCTTTTGGAAGATACATTCAAAATTTGTTTTGTGAATACAATGGAATAATCATTGAAGGAGACAATGAGAATATCATGAAGATGCTCCAAGATACTATCAACTTGAAGACTAACAAAGGTACCAAACCGGACCTTTCATTCTTACAAGTTTTCAATAAAGTCATTTTTCTTTTTGCTCATAGAGATTGTAATACAACGGCTGATTTATGTGCCAAGTTTGCTTTGTTAGGAGATTTTTTTTGGGATTCTTTCATTGAAACGGACCTGCCTACAAGTTTCTTGCACTTGTTTAGGAAGGACAGCCTTTTGTAAGTTCTTTTTTTTCCGTCATTAATGCAATTACATCTTCTATTAAAAAAAAAGTCAGAATCAGACCCTCAAAAATAATAAATCACAAAGTTATAAACTTCCAGGTACTTACTCTATTCCATTACACCACCTTTTAATTCATTTTCAATTTTGCCTGCCATTTAAACTATTAAACCTTTTTGAATTCTTTGCAAGCATTCAAATAAAAAGTTAGGGCACTGCCCTCCAATCTTATGTCAATATAACGCCTGTTGAAATCACTTACTAAGACTTTGTCCTATTCCTACACATTTTACCACTAGAGAAAAAGTTCACTCTTTAGCTTTTCTCCCTGATTATAATTGTACCCTTGCCAATACCACCTTTAGGGAGTCATCAGTAAACTACCACATTCCTCACATTAATACCTTAATTCAAAATTCTAGAATTATATAAAATATATATCAAAACTCAATTATTCTTAAAGTTAGGGATCGGATAAACATCACACCTCTTCTACCCCTCACAACTTATTTTATAATTGCTAAAATTGATTTTAATAAAGCTAATTATTTGATATTATAACAATATTACCTTTATTCAAGACACTAAAAATAAGAGAAAGTGCAATTTTCTATACATCATATAATTACATTTGTCCTTGAATCTAAATACAATCTCTAGTTTACTGCACCAATAGATCAGCTTCCAATGTTCTACCCAAATAGCTCCTTCCACATCCTTTATAGTGCTCATCATCAAAATGTTCACTATGTTGACCTCAAGCTAGAGGAAGTTGAGGGAGGACCTGCCCCAACGCCAAATCTAGCTCAAAAACTAGCACATACTCAGTAGCCCTCTCAGTACGATTAAGTGCTTCAGAGAATCGATCAGTAGGAGACTCACATTGACACATACGTAGAAGAGCATCGCTAGCAACATGAGAATTGTATGGCTTGGTTTGGAGAGAATTTACATTTATTCATTAATACTTCTAATCACCACTACCTCCATCTGATCAGGGCCCTTTTTATTTTTAGTGCAACTTATTTTAATTTTTATATATTTCTTGTCTTTTATTTTCTATTTCATGTTTATTTTGTTTTTATGTTTTATTTATTTGTTTCTTCTTTTTGTGATTTCAAGAGGGAGTAGCTATTATTAGTACACTATATTTAAATTCTTTTTTGATTAGTCTATTATTTGCATTTATTTTCTTGCTCATGTTTTTCATGCTTTTTTTCATGCTCATTTCATTTATGTGTTCTTTTTATTCTTCATTTTAAAATTAAAAAATGAAGGAAAAAAAAAACTCTACTTATTTTTAGAAATTTAGCTAGTTAGATTGTAACAAATTTAATTTCTATACCAATGTTGTTTGCCATCATAAAAAAGAGGGAGATTATTGAAAATTTAGACCCAAGTTTTATGATTTTGATCATAACAAATATTATTAGATTCTTTACAATTCTATTCCATGTTATTACTATTATTGCATATCTATTTTTCTTCTGCACTAACATTTCAGGTCCACTATACGTTGTGCAAAATTAATCAGCTAAAGATTTAGTAGAATAGGGTTAACTGTCTTGAAGAATCTAAATTTTTTATTTTTCTTATTTATATATTTCTTGAGTCTAATCATGTATTTGGTGGATATTAAACTTTATGACCATGCATACACACACTCAAGGGAGTGAGATAGTGAAAAATTAGAAGTTTATTCTTTAAACTAATCATACTATATGATCCCTATTGTATTGCATAGTTAGCAATTCAGAAAAACATTAAAATTAATAATTATGATAATTAAAGTCATTTGATATAATTATACTATGCGATATAGTTCAAATAAGATGATCAGTTGCAATAAAGATTCCAACCGCCAATCATAATTTAGGCATTATTTTGAAATTCAAAATTTGTACTAATCAAACTGTATAATAAGCATCATACAGTACGATGTAAGTAAATATTGTCTAAATTATTCTTATAATTAGGGAAACAATTTTTACTAATTGGGCCAGTTAGATTGTACAGGATGATTAGAGCTAATCATATTGATTGACTTGATTTTTATATGGAATGATATTTATATCTCCACAAATCATATTGGGTAACAATCCAATTCATCTGAACTAATTATATTGGATGATTCTTTACATAAAATTTAATGATCAGCTCAATTAGTTGAATTGATCATATAATGCCTTGTACATTGTATAGTACTAATAGGGTTATTTTAAATAATCATACCGTACAATCTTAGAAAGTACTGTATGATGTTGGATCATATCGTATGATCTTGGATTGTACTGTATGATTAGTGTCGATAAAATTTAATTTTAGGGATTTATGTGAAGACTTCTATTTAATCTCCCTTAATAGACTTATTTAAAATTTTTTGCTACTGAGTGTTTTGGAAAGAGAGCTTGGAGATTATTATAGAGCTTTGGCAAGAAGAAAGGGTGAGCTTATGCGTGCG
This sequence comes from Dendrobium catenatum, assembly GCF_001605985.2. Lineage (NCBI taxonomy): Eukaryota > Viridiplantae > Streptophyta > Magnoliopsida > Asparagales > Orchidaceae > Dendrobium > Dendrobium catenatum. Next base: position 618,740 of record NW_021318874.1, read on the forward strand.
GTAGAAGTACTGTGAGGGTCTCCGAGTGAGTGCCTTGCCTAGTTTCTTGCGTGTGTCTGCCTAAGTTTCTTGGGTGGCTCTGGGAAGAAGTTCTTTAGCTCAAAAAATTGCCAAGGTTCTCTACCTTTAGTAGGAGGGTGAAAAAGGAGGTTCAGACTCTCTGCCATCAGTAGGAGGGTAAAAAAAGGAGGTTTAGGTTCTCTACAATCACCAGGAGGGTGAGAAAGAATGCAAAGGTTATCTTCCATCACCAAGTGGGTGAGAATGGAAGTCAAGGTTCTCTACCATACTAGATTGGTGAAAAGATTGTAAAGGCTTCACCACCTAGATGTGGGGCTAAAGGAGAGACTCTAAAGTTTAGTGCAATACTCAAAGAGGACTCCCAGGAGTGGATGTAGGTCATTGATTTATAGAAACATTATACAATATTTGGTGTGCTAATTCAGATTTCTTATTTTCCATACTTTATTTTTGTATTTTATTTCTATGATAATTATCTGTTGAATATTTGTGATTTATGCTTCGTAGTGTTGATTAGAATATCATAATCATTATTTTAACTCTTAATAAAATTAATTGCTTTTGCATCAAGTGATGGTTGTTTCTTACTTTTTAATTATAAAAAAAAATCTAAAAATATATGTATTGCACTTTAAAGTAAGTATTTAATTTTTTTAAACAATCAATTCACCCCCTCTTGGTGTGCCTAGAGATAGTTCACTTAGGCTTAACATCATACATCGAAGTTTCAATAGTTAATCATTTAGAACATCAAATTTTCATAAAATCTTCTTATAATATTAATGAGTAATAATCTTAAGGATTTAATTAAATAGCTAATTCTAAGTTCAATTTGCTTATGATTTATAATTTTAATTTATGCACATCTTGTATTTAACCATAATTATTCATCTTTAATTCAAAGGTCAATGAACCAATGTAGAACTTATAAATTCAAGTTTAGTCATTAATTTAAATGTTCTAAATTAGTAAATTATTAATTTTTATAATCTATGAATTATAAAACCATGTTCATTTGAAATATGATATAAGGGTTTATTATTATCCTAATTTTACATAATTTATTATTATCATTTTCAATAGAGTTAATTAAGTAATCTAAATGCAAAAAAATTAAGACTATATAAAAAAAATTTAAGCATAAGGGAATTTAATCAAATATAAATAACAACAACAAAAACATTAATAAATAGAAGATCTTTTCATACAAATGATAGAAAGGTACAGAACATGTGTTAGGCCTACGTGTTCATTAAAGAAAAAATTACAACGTCCTTATAGGGAACTCAAGCTCAGTACTGCTCAAAAAAGCTATAAAAAATAAAATAAAAAAATCCTAAGAGCTCGAGTTCCTTGCTAAGAAAAGTTACAAAAAATTTTAGGTACATTCTACAGTGCACAAGAGAGACCACCACAAAAAGCGGAGAGTAATGAAAACAAGGCAGTCAGCTCCAGCTTCTCCCCCCAGAAATCACCACCACAATCATCTGCACTAATCGCATTATGCAAAAAAGATTAATACATAACAAAATAGGAATAAAAGAAAAAATAAAAGATATTAGGATGAAAGTATAAATAAAAATGTCCATTGCTACTAAAAGGTAAGCATCCAGGACCAAAGTGGAACGAACCGAAACTCCACCATCTCAGATAAAAAAAATAGAGCAAAAAGATCATATATGTAATCCACGACGAAGCTAAGGAAAGAGGGAACCAAGAACCACACCCCCAACTAAGAAGAGAAGACCAGGCTACCCTTACTATAAATAGGATCATAGAAACAGATAAGGAAAACCAAGAACCAGCAAAATCAGAGCACACCAACATCTCAACAGAAAAGGTCCCAAGAATACCTAAAACAGACTTAGAGAAAAGTAGCCTACTCGACCCCAGTAACCTGACGGCCACAACAAAAATGAAGACACCTAGACTTAGAGAACACCAGAACCATACACTAACAACCTTGCAGCAAAAGAGAACACACCCAGGTAAATAAACCTCCAGCCAGGACAAAAGAACCAAAAAATGCTACCAGTAAACAGACATAAAGCTTAGCCACCTGAAACCAACAAATCAACCAACCTGGCAAAATCCCATAGTAGAACACGCAATACTCCAAGAAATTGACAACTCGTAGGCCACAAAGAACCAAAAACACATGTCAATAATAAGGCAGAAATAAAAAAAAAAAACACCCAGACTCAAAATACTCCAGCTTGGACCAAGCAGCTAAAAAAAGCTCCAAGAAAAAAGGCCCAATGCCCAGCCACCCATGAATTGTAAACCAACAATACAAGCAATAAAAATAGTAATGAGACAAAAGGCAAAGCGAGGTAACCAGCCAAAAACCAACACCAACCACAACATTAAGAATTAACATAGGGTAAACCAATCTTGTCCAATCTTATAAGACCTTTCATTGAAAGAGGAAGAGTAAAAACCAAGACATCAATCATAGACTCAAAACCACAACCTCATTTTGTAATCTAATGAGCACTAGCATTACCCTCAACATGAATAATAAAAAAAGAACAATTTAAAAGGTTCACAAAAATTCTAATGTGCCTTCTCAAATAAAATAAATCAGAAGATCAAAAAATATAATCCCTCAAATAAAAAGATTGATAACAGTAATTAGAGCCAAACTCAACAACAAGATTAATGTAATTAAGAGAGAAACAAAGTCTAAAACCATGAAGAATAGCATAGGTAATAGCAAAGTTGATATCAAACTGATATAAAGGACCAGAAAAATTCAAAATATAATTACCATTCAAAAATGTGAGATTGCTCTTGAAATTATTAATAGAAAGTAGCTTAGCAGAGTAAAGAGCAACAACCTTATCCTTAACATTTTGAATAATTCTATGATAGCTCATAACCACACCATTAAACCGAGAATTATTCCTATACAACCATAAGTACCAAAGGATAAGGGAAGGAAAGACATTTCTTATATGACCTTTGTATTCAATAAACTAACATTTAAGTAATGATGTAATGGAAGCAGAAGCATTAAAAGAATTTAAATGATAAATTTCTTCAAAATAAGTCCATGCTTTGAATGATAAAGAACTAGAAATAAAAACATGATGCATATTTTCTATGTGATAACAACATTGGCATTGGAGAAAGTTCTTCTTATTTTTTGATTTCGTTTTCGTGGGCTTTCCGCGATCGGATCCTTGAAGGGGATGACGGTTCCTGACCGCCGGTAGAGGATCGCCGGCAGTAATCATGCTTCTGACCTATCTCGCTGTGTTCCTCTCAAATCTTCTGTTCACAGGAATGCTATTATTCGGATGGATGATCATGGAGTGGCAAGAACTTCTTCTTGTCTGGTTATCAATGAAGGGTTTCGACCTCCTTTGATGTCTGAACCTGTTATAGAAGGGAAAGGTAAAGGTCTTCTTGTTAGTAGTAATAATGCGGAAGTAGGTAATCCTAATGTTGGAAGTATGAATGAAGAACCTACGTCGTCTGCAAAATAAATTCTGAAGGTCAACAAATTCACTGGATTGCAAGAATCGGGGTTACATAAATAATCCATTAATGATCTGTTGATTACACCAGGAATTGATACTATGAATGATGTTGTAGATTCAAGTTCTATTCTCCATAACAAATTCACTTCGGCATGGCAAAAGACTCAGCACATTAAATTGAATTTCATTAGGAGCTCTGTTCAATTATCTGATGATGGAATGACAGTTTTGCTCAGTCTAGAGAAAGAATTTGCTAACTCTCAGGTGTTGAAGAAGTCATTAGTTGTTAAGGTACTTGGTAAGAATATACCTTTCTCTGTTTGTAGTCAAGAGCTTAGAAGACAATGGAGCAGATATGGCAGTGTTCATTTAACAACATTGGGCTCTAATTGGATTTTATGTTCTTTTCCTAACATTGAATCCATGGAGGAAGTATTTAGTGGAGGGCCTTGGTATATTGGCAACCACATTATAGGTATGGATAAGTGGTCCCCCCTCATTTTCTACAGAATCTTTAAAAGGTATCACATCTCCGGTGTGGATTCGATTTCCGAGTCTACCTTTAAGCTATTGGGATGAAGATAATATTGCTATGATAGCTTCCATGGTTGGAACTCCCATGTTACTTGATGGGAATTCTTTTAATTGGGGGAAACCAGAATACGCTAGGTGTTGTGTGCGTATTGATTTGGAAAAGAAACTTCCCAAGGGAGTGTGGATAGAAGGTGTACATGGAAGAATATTTCAAAAAGTGGAATATGAGAAGTTAACATCTCTTTGTTATTACTGTGGAAGGGTTGGTCACAGTAAAGATATATGCTCTGAAAGGATTTCAGAACAGGCTATGGAACATAATTCAGTTTAAGCTAATGAAGATTTGAAGCAACGCAAAGTTGCGGTTGATAAAGGCTTACAACAACAAGAAAAAGATGAATATGGACCTTGGATCCATGTTAATTTCAAAAACTGGAAATTTAGATACACAAATAGAAGCTATGGATCAAATGCTCCAATTAAACAGGTGTATAAAACTGTTGGGAAGGTGATTGACAACAAAGATGGTGTGCAAAGCAGTGAACCTATTAATTCTGAAAAACTGCAAGGTATCCTTGATAATCCGGAAGCATGTAAAGTTACTGAAGGGAAGAGGTCTCAGGAAATACCCATGGTTTTAAATAAATTCCAAATTCTAGATAATGATTTAGAGGAGGGGGAAGTTATTGATAAGGCTATCACTGGAATTAATAATGAATCCAATATGGAGAATTCTGTTAATACTGCTGTGGCTCCTGATTTGGTTGCTGTTAAAACAGTAAAGGAGACTGGTGATCCAAGTATTAAGTTAACTAATTCAGGCAAAGTCAAATTATCCAAGGAGTTGAGGTCTTTGGGACCAATGGAAGCAGATCAAAGAAAAAGGAGAGGTGAGAAAAAATCCAGTAAAATGATAGGGGATCATTCCCCTATTATTACTTAATGGCATCTCTTATCTTTTGGAATTGTAAGGGGGCTAGAAAGAGAGAAGCCTCCTTATATCTTAGAGAGATTGTGAAAGACTATGAAGGTTTTTTTTTATTCTGAAACAAAATTGTCTACTCTGGATAGATGTGATATTAACATGATCATTGGTAACGATTGGGATTATTTCCATCATCCCGTGAATAGTACTTTGGGTGGTATCTTGGTGATGTGGAAAAGAGCTTTGGTGTCCTTTGATGTCACTGAACATTCTTCCCAATTTATTATGGGAACGCTCAATAGCAATAATTTGGGAAAATAAAATATTGCTACAGTTTATGGAGGAAGAGATGTCCAAACTCGTAGTAAGCTTTGGTAGGACCTTGAAGGTTGACTGATAGGTGATAATCCAGCAATCATTGGAGGAGATTTTAATTGTATCCTCTCTAAGGAGGATAAGAAAGGTGGGAAGAGATTTCATTTCTCTAAAGGGCCTAAAGAAATGAAAATGTTTTTAACTAACAATGACTTCCATGATAGATGTTTCTAAAGGACCAAATTTTACTTGGTGTAATAACAAAGAAGGCAATTCGAGAATTTGGGAAAGGTTGGATAAATGTTTCTTAAATTCTTCAGCTCTTCATAAAATCCCTATGGCTAAGGTTCGCCATTTATCTAGAGTTGCTTCGGATCATGCTCCCATTTCTCTTAATATGGTTGAGCTTCAAAATCTTAAATCAAAATTTATTATATTTGATGATACTTGGAAGTCCTATCCGGCTACATGGCACATTGTTTTAAAGGCTTGGAAGAAGGTAGATTTTGGTTCTAATGCTAAAGTTTTTCAAAGAAAATTGAGGAGATCCTTGAAAGCCCTTTTTTGGAACAAGAATAAATGCAAAGAATTGAATTCCCTAAAAAATGATATGAAAAGGGATATTTTCCAATTACAGATGGAAGAAGCTAGTGTTGGTCTTACGGCAGACAAGCTGGAGCAGTTAAGAAGTAAAGTTCATGAATTGAATGTGACTTTGGGTAGATTGTCTACTTGGTGGAACCAAAGAGCTAAAAGTAGATGGAAGCAAGATGGTGATACAAATTCAAGATTTTTTCATCAGTATGCCTCTGCTAAAAGAAACGATAATTTGATTTGGTAAATTAGAAATGAGAATAATGCTATTGTAGAAGACTTTCATCAAGTTGAAGATGTTTTCTACAACTTTTTTAAGAGGAAATGGACAGCTAGGGAATGCAAGCTCTCGGAATGGCCTTCAGTCATAGAAAACCTGAGAATATCCTATGAAGATGCTAAAGTCCTGGATGCAGAATTTACTGAAGAAGACATGGTAAAAGCTGTTTTCAGTCAAGGTAATAACAAGTCACCTGGTCTTGATGGTATTACAACCTCTTTTTTTAAATTCTATTGGAAGATTGTGGAGGAGTATACTTGGAAGGCTATTGATAATTTTTTCAAAACTAGATGCATGTATAAAGAATGGAAGGATACTCTTATTGTTCTAATCCCCAAGATTAATAAGCCTATTATTCCTTCTAACTTTAGGCCTATAAGTTTGTGTCAAACAACTTATAAGATTATAGCAACCATGATTCTAAATAGAATGAAAAGTTATATTTCCAAGTGTATAACTAATGAGCAAGTGGCTTTTATGAATGGTCGTTCTATGTTTGATCATTGTCTTCTTGCTCATGAGATTTTTCAGAAACTTAGAATTTCAAAAAGCAAAAAGGGTTTAATGGTGGTTAAGCTTGATATGGAGCAAGCTTATGACAGCATGAGCTGGGAATCTCTTACAAAGGTCTTGGATATACTTGGCATGCCGAAGAATATTTCTAGACTTATTATGGAATGTGTAAGAAGGGCTAGATTCTCGTTTATCATTAACGGAAGAGCTTCTAAATTGATTTCTGCTGAGAATGGATTTCGGCAAGGTTGCCCGCTTTCACCTTATCTATACATTCTTTGCTCTCAACTTTTTCTTTAGCAATGTTTCAAGGTGGTCATAATCTGGGAATTCAAGTCACACTAAGATCCCCCAAGGTGAATCACTTACTGTTTGCTGATGATGTTTTGATTTTTCCCAAGCTACTTATCAATTGGCTGTTAAGCTGAGAAATATTGTGAGGGATTTCTATTCTTGGACAGAGCTGAAAGTTAATAACTCTAAATCTCAAATCCTGTTTAGTAAATGTATGTGCAGAGCTGTTGTTTCCCGAATACAGAAGGTATTGGAATTTAAAACTGTGAAAGAAATGCAGTATTTAGGCATCACCATGATGTTAAGGAGACCTCTCAAATCTAATTTTAAATTCATATTGGATAAGGTGATACAAAAGCTAAATTCTTGGGGAAGAAAAAAACTTTCCTTAGCAGGTTAAATTACTCTAGCTAAGACTTCTCTTTTAACTCTTCCTAATTTTGTTTCTACACATACTTTGGTCCCAAAGAAGATTTTACAAGAGATTGATAAATGTTGTAGAAATTTTATATGGCATAAGATGAATGGTAAGAGGGGTATGCATTATGTCGATTGGAAAACGTTATGAAAACAAAAAGCATGTGGAGGTTTGAATTTTCATTCGGAGGTTAGTAGACCAGGACCTCTTAAAGCTAGACTATCTTAGAGGTTCCTTCAAAACCAGGACTCTTTACTTTTCCAAATTATTTATGCAAAATTTGGAAATAATTTATGGGACGTTAAAAGTAGGAAGGGAAGTTCTATTGCTTGGAGTATTTTTCTTGAAGGTGCTCAATATTTAAAACCTTTATTAAGGTGGAAAATTTTCAATGGTAGGAAGATTAATATTCTTAATGACACCTGGCTGCTTGATAAATGCTTGAATGATTGGCCAATCACTGCTAATTATTTGGGGTTAGATGGTTTAAAATTAAATCATCTCATTGATGAGAATGATGGATGGATTCTTCAGAAACTGAAAGATTATTTCCAGAATGATATTATCAATACCATCCTTCAGATTTTGATTGATAGAAGAGTAAATGAGGATTATCTGGAAGAAATCTGTTGTTTGTCCGATAAGTCTATTATTGCTCGAGCAGTTGAGGCTAATAGAAAATATAACAGTTTTGATGATGATATGGGCTTTTATAGTTGGTTAAAAAAATTGAGACTTCCAGCTAGGATTGAATTGTTTTGGTGGAGATTGAGCAAAGATGTTATCCCAACAAATGAGTTCTTAAAATATAGGAAGCTTAAATATATGGAACTTTGTGCTGGGGGGTGTCAGGAAATTGAAAATCTGGAGTATATAACTATCCGTTGTATTCATCTGCAAGAGATACTTCGAATGATTCAACAGTAGGGATTCTACATTCCTATCTTCAATTCTCTGGAAGAAGGTTTCTGTGAGCTGAAGAAGCTTGTAAGTACTGCTCCTATTATTGTCAATTTATATTGTACTTCAGTATATTTTAATTGGAGGAATAGAAATGAAGTGAACCAGGGGAAATCTATAAATTCTATAGCTACTACAGCTGCTAGTGTACTGTATTCTTCTTTTAAATATGCTAGTCCAACCATAGATAGCTGGGGTGCTAATCTCCTTAGGGAGTTTCAAAATTTTTGGCACCCTCCACCGCATGGTTGGATTAAGATCAATGTTGATGCAGCCCTTCTTACTTCATATAATGCTGGAGTTGGTGGTTGTTTCCGGGATCATAAAGGAAGACTACTAATTGCTTTTGGAGAAAAAAGAATGCATTGGGAAATAGCTCACCTTGAATTGGAGGCTTTGATGACTGTTAGAAAATTTCTTGAACCGTGGATGCTTGAGAGTAAATGGATCATTATTGAAGGGGATAACATTAATGTTATCAAGTTCATTCAAAATTCTTTTAATAAGAATTGGCAATACTATAATCGGATGGAGGATGATTTTCTCTTCTTGGCCGATTTCAATAAGGTAATTCTTCACCATATAGATAGAGATTGTAATAAGGTAGCCGATATGTGTGCTACTTTGGTTTAGATAACAATTTTTGGTTTGATAGTTCTTTTGCTAACATTCCTCCTTCACTTTGTTCTTTATTGAAGAAGGAATGTGAGCCTTTTGTCTAGCTTATATCTTGGTTTTTTTTTTTTTTTCCTTTAGTAATTGCTTTTGCATTCTTCAAAAAAAAAAAAATAATAACAACATTGGCATTGAGAAGGTAGGATAAAACCTCTTATAATCAAATCATCATCCATAGGAATAAACCTATGAAGAATACTCCATATAAAAAAGAAGGAAAAATTTTATGCCAAATTATATGAAAAATTTTGGTGGCCTCTTTTTTAACTCTAAAGGAATGCCAAGCATCCTTAAGTTTAAAGTTACCATTTATAGTCAAAGCACATAACTGAACATCATCAAAATTAGTGTTTAGAGGGATCTTCAAAATTTGCTGAATAATGGAATCAGGAAGTAAATTAAAAAGATTCTTTAAATCTTGACCATTATCAATAAAAAAATAATTAACCATCTCAATAGCATTGGTGGAAGTATTATTAATATAATCAATTGATTTCCCCCCCAACCAGCGATCCTGCCAAAAGAAAATATTGCCACTACCAAGGCCCCAAAAAATAAAAGATTCAACAACCCATTTAACTTTGCAAAGATGCTGCCAAACTTTAGAATTACTTTACTAAAACAACATGAGTTAGGATGCTTTCCCCCACAATATTTGGCAACCATAAAATTAGCCCAAATGTTCAAATTAGCATGGAGATTGTACCATGATTTAAAAGAGCATGCATAAGCCAAATAATTCATAGATTTACACCCTATAGAACCTTCATCCAAAGCACCACAACATTTATCCCATGAAGACCAATGGATTTTAGAAGTTCTACTACCCCTTTCCAAAAAAAAAAAAAAAACATATTGAAAATTCTACCAATCCTATTCCAAGACATCTAAATAGGAAGCAAAGTTAAACTATAAATAGGTATATAACAAAGGATACTCTTGATAATAATTAAATGACCACCAAAGCATAAAAAATAAGAATCCACAAACAAAATTTTGCTCTACACCACCGTAATTAAAAAATGAAACAGAAAGGAATTCTTTCTATCCTTATAAAGAGGCATAGCAAGGTACTTTAAAGGCGAATGGCCATAACTAAAGCTAGTTAAATTCTTAATAGCCACAATATGATTAAAAGGGACTTTCTTAGTAGAAAAAATGCAACACTTATGTTTATTAAGATCCAAACCACTCATTGACTCAAATTGGTGAAAAACCTCAATCTTCTATGCATCCTGTTCATAGAAGCATTCATAAAAATGATAAAATCATTAGCAAAACATAAGTGTGATATGTGAAAAGCACCTAATGTTTTGAAATAAAGGCTAGGGTACTTCTAAAAAATATCAACAAGAACAGTAGATATATATTTCATCGCAATAATGAAAAGAGCCAGAAAAATGGGATTACCCTGTCTCAACCCATGAAAAGCCTTAAAAAAATCATTACTCTTACCATTCACAATGATAGAAATTTAAGGGCCTTCAATCAAAGTTTAAAAAGGTTGATAAAATTTAAATCAAAACTAAACAACTTCATAATTTCACAAAGGAAAACCCAATTAATATTATCATAAGCCTTTGCAATACCAAACTTCAAAATCATATTACCACCTCTCACCGTGACATCGAAATCTTGACAAAATTTTTGAGCCAATAGGATATTGTCAGTGATAACACACGCTTTTTTTTGGGAATTTTTGGGGCAAAAAGCCCATCTCATTGCTAAAGAAGATTACAAGTAAGTAAGTAAACAAAACTATAATCCAACAATCTCAAACAACAAAAAGAGATTTTGGATTCTAAAGAAAAAGAAAATACAATTCTAAAAATAATGAAGAAAAAACAATTAGGCTAAAAGCCAAGGACTCAGAAAAATGCGCAAATTCTCGAAAGGGTAAAAAACACGTATGGGACATAAATTGAGCATAGCCCCTGGTTGCCCAGGAGACCGTCCAAGGGGCAGCTGAACATGTTCAGCATTCATCATCGTCCTTCCAAAATTGATTTCCCCAGCATCTAGTAAAACCGACTGCACCTCCATAATTCCATTAAAAAGCCACAGCTCATGCTTCAGGATAGTAAACAGAAAGTAAAGGTCGAGATTAGTAGATTTTCCCCAAGTCCAGATTTCAGAAATCCTTAATTTTTTCATCTCAGAGATTTTAACATCTCAACTTTCTTGATTTTAGAAATAATTGTGGCTTTACTGTCAATAATGCCACCAAATAATCTGTCTTTTCTTGCTCTCCAAACAAAGTAAACCGTGGCAGAGGCAATAAGAAGATAGTGATTCCTTGTTTTAGCAATAAAACCTTGCTCACATATGCTGTCATTAAGCTGGTAAAAATTTGGCCTCATAAAAAGATTATGCATCCAAGGGAAAAGAACTTTAGCAATATAAAAAATGTAGTTGCATTCAAAGTAAAGGTGAGTTATAGATTCCATATCACTGTAACAGAAACAACAGGTGTTGGGAACCAAAATATCAGAACAACAAGCACATCCACTATTTTTAAACCCCCATGAAACACCATCCAAGCATAAAATGAATAGCACATGACATTATTCTTATGCCAAATATATTTATGCCAAGAAACTTCATTCAAATTAGCATAAAACTGTGAGTTAAAATCACGAAAGCTTGGGTTTTGCTTATTAATCCAGTAATGGTTCTCAGGTTGTTTATCAATAGTAACAGATTGAATTAGAGCAACCATTTGATTATCAAAGAAATTAGGGATGTTCCAGTTATCACCATGAATAAGCTAAGATACTTTCCAGTCAAAGAGAAAGGAAAAACTGGAGGTAGTGTTCGTGTTCACAAAGTAGTCAGCAATAGAATTTCCCCCACACCAAGGGTCCCAAAAGAAAGACAAGTTGCTACTGTCATTCACAGAAAACAAAATGCAGTCTTTAATCTCATTGGCTTTAACACGCAAATAATCCCAATATTGTGAATTTTTAATGGCCATGGGATTCCACAACGATTGATATCTTGCTCTCCACCAGGAAAAGAGAAGGGAATCAGCATTTAAGAACCTTCAAATGGTAAAGCAAGCATAACTATGCTTAAGAGAATTCATTGATGGCATACCCAGTCCCCCATTGACTTTAGGACAACAAGTTTTATTCCAGGAAACAGTAACTAGTTTCCTCTCCTTAATATTGCCATAGAAGGTAAATCTTGAGCACAGCCTAGTAATTTGTTTGCAGCAACCCTTTGGTATAATTGAACCACGAATCCAGTAAGCCAATGTATTGGATATAGTGAATTTGATAAATTGCACACGCCCAGACAAAGATAATGTTTTTGCTTTCCAGCCCTCTAACTTAGTAGTAATTTTTTGAAGTAATGGGTTAAAGTCACTCATTTTTAGCTTTTTATAGAAAATAAGCAACCCCAGGTACTTAATGGGAGAGATAGACTATTGTATATTGAGAATATTACAGATTTCATCAGCAACCGGGGTGTTCTTAGATAATAAAATGGAACTTTTAAGAGGGTTCACATTAAGACCAGTGACAGTCGCAAAATCCTTCAGAATATATTTAATAGTGTGTACATTTCTCGTAGTGGCTGTGCTAAACACAAGGAGATCATCAGCAAACATAAGATGGGAAACCTCACACCTCCCGGCTTTAATGGCTTGAAGAGAATGGCTAGCAGTTGCAAGATCAAATTTTGATGACAAACCGTCCATGATGATAGTAAAGAGATAAGGGGACAGGGGGCAGCCTTACCTAATCCCAGAGGTGGAGTTAAAATAGCCTTCTAACACCCCATTGATACAAATAGAGAACTGGACATTAGTGGTGCAGGCTTTGATCCAAGAGATAAACAAACTGGGAAAGCCTTTATCTTCTAATCTTTTGTAAAGAAAATCTCTAGACACCATGTCGAAAGCTTTGGTAATATCAAATTTTGCACAAAAATACTTGTGTTTGGCCTTAAGGTTAAAACAACCAAGGATATCAGTAGCCAAACAAATATTATCAGAAATAATTCTCTTATGTATGAAACCTCCATGACTGGGGTGGATAATATGGGGCAACACCTTCTTCATTCTATTCGCAATGATTTTTGCAATAATTTTGTAGATAACATTACAAAGAGAAATAGGCCTGTAATCTTTAACGTTGCTAGCGTGGGATTGCTTAGGGATGAGAGGAATAACATTTGCTTTAATCTGATTTGACATGAAGCCAGTGGTAAAGAAAGAGGAGACAGCTCTGCAAAGTTGTTGTTGGATAACTATCCAAGTAGATCTATAAAAATCAAAAGTGAATCCGTCTGGACCAAGAGCCGTATTAGAATTACCAGAGAAAACAATGTCTAAATAATCTCTTCCATTATGACCGGGGAAATAAGTGAAGAAGTGAGGTGTGCTGGAACCAAACTCCCTGCAGGAATATCCAATGCCAAATGGCTGAGAGCAGTGGGAGCAGAGGAATTAAAGAGATTTCTGAAGTGACTGATGAAGACATTGGCAACATCAGCATGCTTAGTATAGGTGCCTTGATCATTGGTGATTGCCTTGATCCTATTATAGTTTTTGGTAATGTTGATTTTTTAGTAAAGAAACTTCAAATCATCTTCACCGTGGGTTAACCCTTTAACCTTGGCTCTTTGAGAAATCCAGCTAGAAAGTGCATCTTGATAATAAGCAAGATTAGTGCTAATTTGGCTGAGCTTGCCGTTCAAGGTAGGTTCAAGTGGATTGCTTTGGATTTTAGATAAAACAGAGTGGTGGATGTCTTTGAGAGTGTAAAATTCACCTTGAATGTGATTAGCATTTATCCAACTTTTGTGTTTCATAGAATTCTTAAGGGTCTTGAGCTTAAAGTTGAAAGAGCTTAAGGGACTACTCTCATTTGGAAGAGAAAATACATCCAAAAGGCAACCCAAGAATTCTGGAATCTTGGTACAGTAGTTTTTGAATAAGAAATGATGCCCACGCTTGCAATCAGTAGAATTTACCAAGATTAGAGGTGAGTGGTCAGAGCAATCATGATCTTCAACTTCGTAGAAAGAGTTGGGAAAATAGTAGAGCCATTTATCATTGACTAGAAGACGATCTAGTTTAATATGAATTGGATTGTGGAGTTGTTAATTATGCCAAGTGTAGAAGTGCCCAACATAAGATAGATCATGAATCCCAGCATTAAACACCATACTATTGAAATCACCCAGCTTGGCAACAGTCAGAGCATTGCCCCCTGCTTTTTCCCCCAACTCACGGCAACAGTTAAAGTCGCCCAAAATAGCCCAAGGGTTATTGATGGAACCAGCCAAATCTTGAATATTTTTCCAAAGAATTTGCCTCTCAGAATGAGAGTTGCTAGCATACACAGCAGTGACAGCACAGACAACATTTGCATTAGTAGTAATTGTACCATGAATGAACTGATTAGTCACAATAAGAGGACTAAAATTTAAAGCTTCCTTATTCCATTTTACCCATATACGACCAGAATTGGAAAATAGAAAACTGTAACAATTTCCTTTTATAGGGAAAATTTGGTGATTAGCCATAAGCCAATCATTTTGAAGGTTATTATGGGTTATTTTAGCTTCTAGGATGAAGAGGAGTTCAAGGTTGTGAGATTGGACAAGGTTTTTGCAGCTTTTGACTTTGACTGGGTTATTAAACCCTCGAATATTCCATGCTGCAATGTTGGGGAGGGTCATTGGACTTTGTTGTTGCGGGTAGAGGCTTTTTTGCCTTGTTTGCCACTAGTTTGTTTTTGGTTTTTGTTGCTTATGTGTTGGTCTTTTGGGGTATTAGATGTGGAGTTGTTTGTATCATTTGAAGATGTAGGAATGTTAGGTTGATGAGTGCGGGGGGATGTATGGGGTGGGCTGTTGTGATTGAGAATGGGATGAACATTTTCAGTGGGGGTATGGGTCACATTTTTAGAGGTCTTGGTATGGTTTAAGCTTTGAGGTTGGACATCATCAGTCTTATTAAGGTCAATTAAAGACTGAAATTTGTTAGTCGTGTTTATGGGAGGATGTTCTTGTGTTTTAAATGGTAGTTCAGAGTTGTCCTGCACATCACCAAAAGGTGAGTTCAGATTAGGTAATATTGGGCCAACAGTATTATTGCTGGTTAGTAATTATGTAGGAGGTAGAGAGGTGACCGTGTTGTTCACCTTAGAGGGTAGAGGGTATTTGGGAATTGTGAACCTTGGAGGGGCAGAGGGTCTGGGTTTACGACTGGAACTTCGGCCCCTGGGATTAACATTGGTAGTGGGTTTCAAAATAGTGTCTTTGAGATAAAGTGTGGGCGGGTGCATGATAGAACCACATTGTGAGCAATGTTTAGGTTTCCAATCATAGTGTACATGTAGTGGAGTGACTTTGCCGTCAACAGAGTAAAAGATTTCTTCAGGCAGAGGGGAAGAGCTAGTGATTTGGACACATTCACGTGCGAAGGTGAGACGGGTTTTAGCCATAGTAAGAGCATCCACAGCAAAAGGAATACCAATGCAACTAGCAAGTTTAGATATACCTTCCGGTGTCCAAAGAGATAGAGGCAAGTTCATGATTTTAACCCATAATGGTATTGAAGGGAATTCCTCATGCTTAGGAACGAAGTCTGAGCTCCACTTTTGTAGGATGAAAGGCTTTCCAAAGAAAAACCAAGGACCTCTTGTCCAAGCGTGCTCGTAGTCTTCTAGGGCAGTGAACTTAAGCAAAAAGAATCCGTCATCCATGGTGAGGAGGGAAAGTTCTCCTTTGAGTTGCCAAGTCTTTTTGATCATCGATAGGAGTGCTTCGTAGAAGGGCCGCTTCCCAATGGAGAAACCGACTAGTGAAAAGGCCCATTCAGGTGCTCCAGCCATGAATTGGTCTGTGGTGAAGTTGGCCTTGAAGTTATTGGTAAGGACGAAGGAGAGCGAGTGGAAATAATTAGTGGAAATTTGGGGCGTAGTAGTTAGGAGGTTATTCCAGAGGGGTAAAACTGAGGGAAGGGTGGGTGAGGAAGTAGCAGTGGAAGGAAGCGGAGGGAACTCGGCTTCAGCCATAGGGGATGAGGCCCTTTGGCCGGAGAAGGTGGCAGAGAGGAAACAAACTAGGGTTTGGAAAAACCCTAGCGGAGCTCAGCTCATCTCAACTTTTAATCTTTTTCTTTTATGTATATAACACACCCTTTAATAAATCCCATTTAGAAAGGGGAAATAATCCTAGGCAAAAGAACCATTAAATTATTCATCAAAATTTTAGAAACGAATTTGTAAAAAAGGTGCACAGACTAATAGGTCTAAAATCATTCCAAGTACCAACAAACTTATTTTTTGGAATAAGCATAATAGAAGTAGAAGTAAAATACTTAGGAATAAATTTAACATCAAAGACGTCAATAACAATAGAAAAAAGATCATTACCAATATATTCCATATTTTCAAAAAAAAAAAACACTTCGTAGTGAAACCATCCGACCTAGCAACCGACTCACCATTCATACCCAAAATAGTTTCTTTCACCTTCGCCAGAGAAGGATGTTTAAATTAGTAAACATTATCCTCATGAGAAATAAGAGTTGGGATGATAGAAGGATTTTTGATAATAAAAGGATTAAAGGCTTTATTAAGATGATTATGAAAATATTGAATAGCTAAATTAACAATTTGAACACCATCTTCAATAACTGAGCCATCAATCTGATTAATTTTATGGATACAATTAATAGCATGTTTCCTCTTAACCAAGGAATGAAAATATTTAGTATTATTATCACCTTCAACCTGATTTTTGATAGCCACTTTTTGCTTCCAATAAACTTCCTCTTGAGCTTGTAATTTAAAAAAAAGGCCATCTTCTGCCTCTCTCAACAAAAAGAAATTAGCTTTAAAAGGAAAAAATTGGCACTGATTCTCAGAAGAATTCACTTTATCTTCCACAATTAAAATGATGGAAAAAAGATTCTTAAAAACATTATGATTCAACCATTTTAAAATAAGCTTAAGCCTTTCAACTTAAACCACAATCTCCTCATACCAAAAATAGCATTATCCAGATATATTGGAGCATGCCAATTATCCTTAACCAAATTCATAAAAGAATCATAAAGTAACCACATGTTTTGAAATTAAAATTGAGAAGAGAAATTCCTAATTCTAGGCTTAATTTTAATAAGAAGAGGCGAAAGATCAGAGAGGGTCCTACTGAGATGCTCAACTTTAGTAGATTCAAAGGAGTTAATCCAATCATCATTAAATAAAACTAGGTCTACCTTTTCCATAAATTCCCACGATGCCAAGTAAAGTTATTACAAGAAAACCAATATAAATTAAGTTACAATCCATAATCATATTATTGAAATCCTCCATAGACTGATAGATAGGAAGAGAGCCCCTTATGCTTTCAGATGGGTTAGCTGTAATATTAAAATCACCTCCAATAAGCCAGGGAAGTTTGCAAATACTATGAAACTGAGTAATTTGATCCCACAAAAATTTTCTAGTATAATGAGAGGAAGCAGCATGTACAAAAAGAAGCATAACATTGAAAATTAGAACTTTCAATATTACAATATAAAACTTGAGTATAATCACCAAAAATGTCAACCCTAACAAAATCTTTCCAAAAAACCCAAATTTTATTTTCAACATTCAAGAAGGCATATTTAAATCCCAAAAATTTAGCTATATGAAGAAGCTTATCATAGGAAATAAGAGGCTCAAGCAAAACTAGAATCGAAACATTATAAATACAACATAAGTTTTGAACTCTTAACTTAGAAGAATGGTACCCAATGCCCCTAACATTCCAAATAATAGCATTAAAAATAAATAACAAAATATTAATGGGAAGTATGTGAATGGGTGTTTCTAGGTGATTATAAGATAAAATTCTTTTGCTTCCTGCCTCTCCTACCATGACCCTTAGAAAAACTAGTATCATTATCATCTCTAACAAAACATTTAGCCATTATATTCATATCCTCTGTATTAGTAAAAGCGTCACTATGATAGTGATCATTAAAAGGAAACATATTTTCATTAAACAAACCTGACTGCCAACCACAGTTGATTCATTGTTCGCAACATTACCACCTATCTCCTTCACTACATCAGCTTGGACCACATCCTGAAGAATCACAACAGTCTAATCTCAATCCTCATCCACACCTCCATCCTTAATGGGAGGCTCAAAAGAAATAGTATTTAGGTTAGTATCAATGCTTTGATCCTTCTCATTATGACAAATAATAGGTAAAAGAGAGATAGAGTTTAGATTGACTTCTTGCACTTGAATCAACTTCTTAACAGTAGTAGGATTCAACTAAACCTTTGTAGACTCCAAAATAAGGGATTTATTAATAAGATTTTGCACCTGAGAAACATTACCCACAATACCATATGGATTAACATTATCTAATTCAACTGAAGGAGAATCATTTTTATGCATAGGTTTAGAAGAATCCTTTTCCTTCCAGAGATGCGAGTGAAGCTTAATATAAGCATTAAGACCATGCCCATGCATCTTACAATGAGTATAAAAAAAGGTAAATTTTCAAATTCAATTTTTTGAAAATAGCCATTAAGTTCTGAACTAATCCAGACCTCATTAAGACACTTCTAAGATATATCCAATTCAACTAACACACGAGCTACATATGATCATGAAATGGATGCAGTAGCTTGATCAGTTTGTAACGATCTACTAAAGATAGAAGCCAAATCAAATAATATTTGAGAATTGAAAAAAAGCAAATGAAGATTCAGAAAAGAAATCCACACAAGCTCGATGGGAGATTCTTCATGAACATCAAAATTAGGTGTCCATTTCAACAATCACATTTGGGAACCCTTAATATGATAGGTCCTTCTAGAGAAAATATGAATATAATCTAGATCGTTTCTCAGTTGAATCACAATATGTCTGGAATCCAACAAACTAACATGAAATGATCCAGATAATTTTAGATTTAGAAAAATTTTTGAATGATGTCTAGGTTCAACCGCCTAAGCATAAACATGCCAACAAGAGTGAGCGCAAAAGGTGCAACCAATATAGAAACCACAGAGTCCTCAAGAAACAACGTCGTGCATCCTTTATAAGAAGAATGAACAAAAGAAAGTTTTGTAGAAGAAGAAGATGAGCCAGCCAGAACATCCTTAAACGAATGAGACTTACAAGACAGAAGCACAACAGGTAGAGGGAAAGATGATGATGGAGTCGTCGTCTCCCAAAAACCTCAAACATCACACTACATTGGCTCTCAAACTCCATTCATGCTATCACATCAGTAATCCATCACACATAAAAGGTTAAAAGTAACTGTGACAATAAAATATATAATAAAATAAAAACTCCTTAGATGCATATTAAGGACTTTTCTTATTCTAAATTCTTCTCATTCATAATCTTTTAATCTAAGACCATTAACCTTGAAGATATGAAGAGTTACAAATTCATTGATCAAACTCATTGAAAATCATGAATTACAAATTCTGTTGTTAAAACAAAATCCAAAACCCCTTGATATATAACCTTTTTTGGATATGTTTCAATCACCTTAAAACATGACCAGATGACCTTTGATTCATCATCTATCACTTATATTTTAATTAAGAATGTACCTAGGGTCAATCATAAAATTTTGGAGGTATTTAAAAATCCTTAACCCCTAAAACTCAAAGCATTTTTATAGGCTTCCAAACCTTCAAATATTATGGCCTATGTCACTTAACATAATATAATGTAATTATGACCTTAGAAGCTTCTCAGACTCATTGATCATGAATATCACCACTAAAATGAAGCATTAAACCTGTATTGAATCTTGTTTGATCTTGGCTAACCAAGGTTGACCAAATGACCATAAAACCTAAACTAGTATAACTTTATTTTCCTTACAACTCAACATAGGTTAGTCAAACCAAGCAATGCAATCTCTTCCACCATATAAAAAATATGATTTAGAGTTCATTGAACTAAATTTCAAACCATAATCAACCATTGTTGACCAAGTCAACAAAGGTTTTACCAAATTACCCTTTTACCCATCTAAACAACATTCATGCATGAAGGCCGACTAAATCTTAGGACCACATCCAACAAAATATAAACATTATTTAAAATGCATTTAACCAAGTTCAAACCCTAAGTCCAACTTGGTTGGCATAAAGGCCATTTTACCCCTTAAATATATATTTAAAACTAAATATCATTTAGAATCATTGAAATATGTTCCAACCCTTGGTCCATCTTGGTTGAAAAAGTTAAACTATGTTGACTAAAGGGCTCTTTTAACTAATAAACATGCATTCAAAACCAAATGAACATGCCAAACCATTTGACTACTTCCAATATGTATAAAATATCATTTGGAATGATTTGGACCTATCATTGTCACTTAATTAAACTTGGTAGACCAAGAAAACCATGACTGAACAAAATATGCTCTATACACTTAAGAAATTAAAACTCATGATTTTTAACTCACAATAGAACCAAAATTAATAGAACAGATCTATGGATGTCCATGTGTCATTAAAAAAGTTTGAGCCCATGGGACCACCTTACTTAGCCATTTGGACTGAAGTAAGTAGAGCAAAATGGTTTTTTATGAGCCAAAACCCAACCCTTGTAAAATTAAATTCCCCAAATGGCTATTGTTGTTATGTATTGACCTAATGCACATGTCATGTGAGGCCTATACTATAGTTTGGACTGGGGTAACCACATGGGGTGAACAAAGCTACCCAAAACCCACTTTCTTGGGCCCATTAATGATATAGAATAAATAGGACCAAACCAATGGCTATTATGGACTGTAGAACCTTCCCCTTATAGCTTATGTCAAGCTCATATTACCTGAGCTAATTATGAGGTAAGATACCCTAAAATACCACTCTATAATGATTGGTTCAACCATAAATCCCTTAATAACCAAGTGTATGCTTTTAAAATCTTCAGAATGTTCCGTTAGATCCAATAGCTCAGTTCCTAATTGCGTGGCTGCTAGCCTGGGCTTAGGTGGAAATATCAAAGCTCTACATCCCATTTTCTCTCTCCTATAAACACCTCCTCTTCCCTTGGGAAAATGGTTGATAAAAGTACTTCCCAAACCTCCTGGCAGGCTCCCCTCATAGCTTTACCCTTCCATCCTCAATACACAAAAATTCCAAATTATCGAGAGAGAGAGATAGATAGAGAGAGAGAGAGAGAGAGATGAGAGGTGATAAAAAGGATAATTAATTCCAAACTACTGATCTAGTGTAAATCGGCTCCAAGAGCCTTCCAGGATGTTTAAGAGGGCCACTCAAGCAAGCTATAGAGTCTATGACCTAACAAATTTCTCCACTAGTTATTAAGTAATAACCATTTAAATTTAATATTCAAACTAAAAACACCTCTAGGTACTGAAATATTAGAGTATCATGATTCTCTTTTTTAAATTTTATCATTTTAGATGGTTGGATCAAAATCTATAAACATTTTGTTATATTTCTTTTTTTAACAGCAAAAAAAATTATACATTGTTTATCATCTTATCTCACATTTATATATATCAGATGGTGCACATCAAACTGGAAGAAATAATGTGTCTAATCGAATTTGAATGCACACTGTGTGTATTATTCCATTGGTAACGTGGCCGAATGTAGGCCTTCCATCCTCCATGATTTGATTCAACAGTCAATACGTGATCCAACATGGATAAATTACCTATTCCATCATGCCATGTGTTTTAATGCCACCATCATACTGACAATCATTGGAGATACTATTTTCATTCACTGCAGTGTTTTTTTTTTATGTAAAATGAATTAAAAAATTCATTTAAAAGTACATAAATTTGAAAAACAATAAAAAATGTAAAATAATTCCAAATTGAGTTATCTTAGGCTCATTGGAAAGGGCTTGAGCCCTTATATTTTCTAAAATAATTTCAATAATTTTTAGCACTTTATTTTTAGAATATCATTGAAAAATGATTTTCTATTTTTTTTTTTATTTTTGTAAGATCCAATGGTCTAATTGAGCTCAATTTTTGGGGGTTAAATCATGTGTATATTATTCACCTCCTATAATTTCTTTTGAATCTAGGTGAGCCCAATATTTTTTGTGATTTGAATTTTTAAAGACAAGTGTCTATTTTGGACAATTAATTTGAAAATTCATAACTTTTAATGTATGTAGAATTTTTGAACAATTTTTCTATGGTATTTTAATGTAAATTCAAGGTTTACTAAGCCACTGATTTTATTCAAATTCAATAAGTGTAGCTCTAAAAATAAATTATCAAATCTATAGATCCATTTTGCATTGATGATTAATTTTAAAATCTTTTGGTACTTTGATGAGCCACCCAAATTCAGTACAATTAAAACACATATACGCATCTTCATGTGTTTCAAGTTTTACAACATTTGGACGTCCTTTGGTCTATCATTTAGTGAACCTAAGATTAATGTACATAGTTAACCTATGAAGATATAAACTTTATAATAAATAGATCTTAAATTTAAAATTACATTTAATATTTCAAAAGGCTTTGACATAAAAGCTTAATAGAGAAAAAATAAAATCCCCTTAAAATTCAAATTAAAAGAATAATTAAATAATCAAGAAACTCCAAGAAATTATTAAAATAAGCAATTAAAAAATATAACAACATGATAACCATTTTAAACACTTGAAATCATCTCTTGGAGTCATTCATGACATTTGGGGAAAATTTCAAGAGATTTGGAGAATATTTGGTTAAAAAATAAGAAAATCCCCTAACTAAATAATTAAATAAATCAAATAAATCACCAAACTTCAACTATTCATAACAAATTAAAAAAAAAAATACAAATCAGGAAAACATAAAGGCATTGGATTCATCTTGGGGTCTAGTGTTTATGAAAATTATAAAAACTCAAATAATCATTGTAAATAAAAATGTCAACAATTTGGACAAACTTAGTATAAAAAATGCTTCAAACATGTAAAATTCAGAACTAAGTAAAAAAAAATTCAAATCAGCAAATTGAATGGAATTGGACTGATCTTTGGGTCTAATATTTATTAAAAATATAAAAATTTTAGAAATCACTCTAAATCAAAAAGTTAATTTTTTGGACAAATTAATTCATATAAATAAACACTAAACATGCAAAATTCATAACTAATTGTAGAAAATTTGAAATCTAGAAACTCAAAGGTATTGAGCACAAAGTTAAATCTAGTATTTATGAAAATTATAAAAATTCTAGAAACCACAACAAATTAGAAGGTAAACAAATGGGTCAATTATTAATTATATGAAAATATTTAATAAAATATGAAAAATCAATAAATCATTAAAACTTTTGTAAATAATCAACCTAATGAATTAAATAACAAAACAAATATAAAATAAGTAACCAATGCTCTGTCAATGAAGTTATTAGGCAAGACAACATTGAGCTTTGGGGTTACATGTCCTATGGAGACCATGGCCTTCGTGCACATTAAAAAATTCAATGAAAGAATTTGATATAATATAAACATTAATTTATAATCTTAATAAATGGGTAATCAATAAACAAATTTAATTAAAAATTATTAAGGAAATACTTAGATATTATAGCATTCTTTCCCATGTGCTTAATTTCATTCAAGAGATCAATTATGTTTTACATTGAAAGCTTTGAGGACAAAAAACTTAATTAAAATAAAGAACTTTCTTCTATTCATTTGCCCAATTTTGGATAACTTGTATTACAAATATAAGCTAAGGATTAGAAAATCTACAACTTCTAACACATAGAAATTATTGGCCACTATAACCTAAAAAAATGAAAATTAAAAATTATAATAAATAAAATCTTCTTTAACATAAAATTTAAAATTTCATAATCATTAAATACTTAAATTCAAGCCAGCTTACAAAGACCTTCGATAAATAAGATCAATTATAGATAATTGTAACTAATAAAGGCTAGGGCATATCCAAGCAAACAACATTTATAGATACACTTACATGGACTGTTAGGACAACCAACTTTAGCTTAGGCTAGGGCGGTGATTTGATATATTTTGCTTAAAGATCTTTTCCTAGAAGACAATTTATTTGTGTGTTTAATTTTTGTACTCTAGATATCATATTTAACTTGTGTTGGTGTACAAGAGATCAGAGTGAAATTTGTATCCATGAAAAAATTATTTCAATTTACATTTTGGTGTGCATATATTTGTTTACCCTTCAACATTTTATATATGCATTTTTATAACTGCTCTATTATATTCCATCAAAAAGTAATGATGTAAATATTTTAGATCTTTGTATAGCTAGGTGGAGTTATACAATGTCAATAGTTATAAATGATTTAAAATTATTGTTAATATACATATGTAGGTTCTGAAAGGAAATGGTTCTTCTTCTTTTAATAACCTTTGCCTTTTAGAATACTATAAAAATTTTATCATGTAGAAAATTGTGTCCACAAAAAAAATCATATTAAAATGTAAACTTATATATGAGTTGAAATCAAAGCTTGTATTTGGTGGAGCTTGGTTGCTATTTCTTTACAATAAACCATCGGTTATACTCTAAAATTATAAATGAATAGAAATTCATTTACTTATACATTGTGATTCATGCATCATTTCATTGTGAGACCACGTACATATTGTAGCGTACGGATTATAAAGTATTTCTAAACTATAATTTATTTATTCCTAGGATAGAGCCTATCAAATATTGTATTCATATGGTGTTTGATTATGCATAGTATTGTTAGATGGTAGCCCAATCTTGGTAAATATAAGTTGAGATTATGTACAAAACCTAACTCTCTGCCATTCCTTTCTCATACTACTCTTTAAAAAAAAATCTAAATTCCAAATGCAACAATAAAACTAATAATTTAATGCATGTACATTAAAATCATAATATCACAAAAATTTCTTTAAATTTATTTGAATTTAAATACTTTAGTCTTCACCTTAATTGAGAATATTCTCTTAAGAGATGTAATTAACAGTAGGGACCTGTCCTTCTAAGAAATAAAGAATGCATAGTTAAAACAAGCCTACCTTAGATTCTTTTCTAAGATAGGGGGAAAATTTGTGGATATATTCCTAAGCTTTAAACATTGATTTAGCTCCATAAAAAAAGTTAAGTGAATATTATTTTTATCCTCAAGGGAAATTTAATATTACTTTTATTTTTTATTATGAAAATAAATATATGAATTTATGATCTTGATTATGTTATAAATGAATATTCTTTTTTGTCTTTAGCAATGAATTAATATTTTTATGAGTTTTGATTATAAAAATCAAGTCATTGAATTAGTTTCATGCTTAAAATAATTAATGAATATTCCTTTTATCCTTTAGAATGAACTGAATATTACTTGTGTTGTATTTAATCATGAAAATAAATTGAAGGTATTTCTTCTCAAATATGTACTGAGACATTAGTATGTTCTTCGTAATGGTACAATAACAATCAAAGAAAATTTGACCAAAGAATCCTAAACCCAAATTTTAAAGAAAATTTTGTGTGGAAATCAGGGAAAATTTATCCATTTTTTTTTTACTTGAAACCCACCGAGGGGCCAACGTGTTAATTAAGAACAAAAAGTAGAAAGTCCTTGAAGGGACCTCAAGCTTTCTAATGCTCAAAAGAGCTACAAAAATAAAATAAAATAACCTAAAAGCACGAGTTCCCATCTAAGCAAAAATACAAAATAACTTAGATACATTCTGTGGTGCACTTGAACGAGCACCCAAAAAACAAGGAGATAACAAAAAGGCTATGAGATCCTGCTCTTGTCAAGCTCCCTCTCCAGCTAGTCACCAACATTAATACCTATAGTAAGAAATACTTGCAAAAAAGAGTGATAACCACAAAGTATAGCAAAGTAAAAATACCAAAACGTCACAAGAAACAACCATCCACCTTATGAACCAGAAGTGCATAACCCATAAAAATGCAAAATTGGTTACCATCCTTGTTAACATCTTTCGTAAGATAAGCCAAAACATAAATTAAAGAAATTAACCTGGCACCATTAATCCCATCAGAGGCAAATAATATCCAGGTGAAATAGGGCTGGGGAAAATAGAAAATAATTCCAACCAGCTAATAGAGACAGAAAAGCAAGGAAAATTTGAAGAATAATGCATCAGGCAAACCATAGACACAACCATCATACCACATCCAATAAGAAACCCATTTAAAAAATAAGGAACCATCAACTTGGGCCAAAATAACATGATGAAAAACTAATCACTACAAGGAGAATCACTATTACAACATAGCAGGAAACTGGGAGAAGTCCCACAAAAGCACGACAGAACAACCCCAATAACCCAACCTACAAAACGGCACAAAAAATTCCAACTCATGCAGGAGACCTGGGAGACCAACATAAGTAAGAAAATGCCAAAATGAACCAAGCCCAGGACAACTAGCAGCAAATAATAAATCTAAAGTAAAATAGCATAAGACTCCCTCCAGTTTCAAATCTAGGCATAGAGTAACCAGGAACCAAACCAAAGATAACCCACCAGCATCTCCAAAATTAACCCTCAGGTATTGATGCAGGCCCTCAGCCAACAGTGAATAACAAAACATAAAATACCACACGCCAATACTCGCCTCGTAGTTAAAACCACACAGCTACCCAGCAAACATAATCTTTGAACATCATTACAAATAGAACATAAACAAAACCTAATTGAGGAAACATAAAGAAGGAAATGACCCCAGCAAGAAATAGATTCCATGGCCCCAACCACCAATAAAAATTAAAATCTAACATAAGAAATACCAATCTAATCAAGCCTTAAAAGACCCCACAGGGGGATAGGTAAATTATTAGCAGTAATATCAGTCATACAGTACAGTTCTTTCCCCCCATTGACAAGCTCATTAGCAAATCCATTACCATCCTTATGAATAAGAGAAATAGAGAAATTCATAAAAATCAATAAATTCTTAATCTCCCTAACCAAATAAAAGAAAGAGGAATTACAAGTTGACTCATCAACACCATTTAAAATTGATAACAAAATTTAGAATCCACCTCAGTAATAATGTTAGTTAAATCAGAAGAGATGCAAAGACATAAACAATAGAGAATATCCATAGTGTTAGCTTTATTAACATCACAATTCTATAAAGGACCAGTGAAAGACAAAATGAGGTTACCTAATTTATCTCTTATAACCCCACCACAGGCCTAAGAGAACCCAAAATAAGCACCATCCACATTAAGCTTATAAAATTTAGTAGGGGGCTTTGACCAACATATAAGCCTAAGATTGTTAGGAGGAGGCTCCTCCTCAAGCTTAATACCTAAAGTAGGAGCGACAAAATAGATATTCTTAAAATTCTTTTGAGAAAGTAAATTAACTTAATAAAGAGCTGCCACTTTTTCTTTCACATTTTGAATAATCCTTTGATGATTCATGCCAACATCATTAAAAATAGAAAATTTTCTATCCAACCATAAATACCAAAGAATAAGAGAAAGAATCACATTTTTGATATTCCCTTTAGACTTGATAAAACAATACTTAAGTAAGGCATAAATAGACATTTTAGCATTAAAGTAATTCAATTGGAACATATCATCAAAATAAATCCAATTTTTTACAGCTAAAGGATCAAAAAGAAAAACATTATTCATGGTCTTTAGATGATAACAACATTGACATTTGGAGATTATGATGAAACCTATTTTAATTAAGTTATCATCCTTAGGAATAAGCTTATGTAAAATTCTTAAAATAAAGACAACAACAGTGGCAGGAATACTTTTATGCTTAATAAGGGAAAAAATATTGATAACCTTATTCTTAGCTCTAATGGCATATCAAGCACCCTTGAGTCTAAAAATAACATCTTTGGATAAACCACAAAGCTGAATAACATGCGCTTCCATATTAAGAGGAAGATTCAAAATTTGTTGAATAATATAATCAGTAATAACATTGGAAAGCTTATAATAATCCCAACAGTTATAAGAAAATAAAATTTTCACCTTAACTGAGAAAGTTGAGAAAGGGTTCAACCACCCATTTAATTTTGCACATTCTTTTCCAAACCATAGAGTCACCATGCTTAAGGAAAATAAGTAATTGGATGTTTACCCACACAATCTTTTGCAAGCATAAATTTAGCCCAAAAATTCACTTAAGCATGAAAATTGTACCACAAATTCAAAGATAAAACACAAGCCAAATCATTCATACTCTTAATACCCAAAGCTCCTTCATCCAAAACACCATAATATTTGTCCCAAGAAGACCAAATGATTTTGGAGTTAGTACTAGAACCTTTCCAAAAAGATTTGCTAAAAAGTTTATTAATCTTGTTGCAAACAACTTGAGTAGGAAGAAGAGTATGAAAAATATAAACCAGCAAAGAGCAATGAACACTACGAATTAAAGTAAGATGACCCCAAAAATCAGGAAGTTAGAATCCCATGACATAATAATGTTATGCACCTTAGTAATTAAATCATCAAAAATAAAGGACATCTTCTTACCTTTTAAAGAGGCACCCCATGGTACTTAATTGGCAAAGTACCATGAACAAAACGAGAAGCATTCTGAATGCCCAAAGTATGATCTTTAGGCACTTTATTAGAAGGAATTAAAAAACAATTTTGTTTGTTTAGAGAAAGACCACTAATCATTTCAAAATGATTAAAAAGTTCCATAAGAGTCTTAATACTATTAACATAAGCATTAGTAAAAATAATAAAATCATCAGCAAATTAGAGGTGAGAAATAGGGATACCCCCCATAGTTCTAAAATAAATATTTGGAAAATTATCAAAAAGTTGAGCAAGGCCTCTATATAAATAATTGACAACAATAATAAATAGAGCAGGTGATATGGGATCACCTTATCTAAGACTACGAGACAATTTAAAAAATCCATTACTTTTACCATTAACAATGATAGAAAAATGAGAATTCTCAATGCAATTCTTAATAAGTTTAATATACTTCATGTAAACCAAATAATTTAATAACATTGTAAAGGAAATCCCAACAAATGTAATTATTAGCTTTTTGGGAATAAGCACAATAGAGGTAGAGTTAAAAAACATAGGAATATAATTATCAACAAAAAAGTCCATTACGATAGAGTGAAGGTCATTACTAATAATTTGTTAGGTATGTTGAAAATATTTTGTGGTGAATCCATCCGACCCCTCCACATATTCTTCATTCATACCAAGAACAATCTCTTTGACATCCTCAATAGGAGTTTTAGAGAGAAACTCATTATCTTCAAGAGAAATAAGATTAGGGATAATATCAGGGTTACAAATATGAGTAGGTTTAAAATCTTTATTAAGATAATTATGAAAATGATTAACATCAAGATTGGAGATTTCCAAAACAACCTCAGAAGTGGAACCATCATCATGAATAATTTTAAGAATATAATTTTTTCATGCTTCATCTTAACCAGAGCATGAAAGTACTTGGTATTGTTATCACCTTCAATAAGGTATTTCACAATAGCTTTTTGTTTCCAAAAAATCTCACACTGAGCTTGTAATTTATAAAGACTATCCTTAGAATCTCTCAAGAGACTAAAATTCTCATCAGAAGGAGTAATTTCACATTAATACTCAATAGTGTTAACAAACTCTTTAGCATTTAAGATATTAGAAAAAAGATATTTAAAAACGTTATGATTCCACCAATTTAAAACTTGTTTATGTGTTTTAAGCTTAAACAAAATCCTCCTCATACCCATGATAGAGTTATCCGGATGTAAAGGAGCCTACCAATTATCCTTAACTAAATCCATAAAGGAATCATGGAACAACCACATGTCTTGAAATCTAAATTGAGAGGGAAAATTAATATGCCTAGTCTTAAAAGAAATGAGCAACAGAAAATGATTAGAAAGAGTTCTACTCAAATGTTTAACAAAAGTAGAATTAAAAACCTTAAGCCAAGAATCATTAAAGAAAACCTGATCCAACCTTTTCCATAAGTGACCATGGTTCCAAGTAAGTTTGTTACTAGAAAAACCAATATCCACTAAGTTGCAATTCATAATCATACTATTAAAATCTTGCATAGAATGGTAGATGGGGGAAGAGCCCCCTAAATATTCAGTAGGAGTAGAAATAGTATTAAAGTCCCCTCCAACAACCCAAGGCCTATTATAATTACTATGAAACTGAATAAGATGCTTCCTTAAAACTTCCCTCAAATATCGGGAAGAGGTCACATAAACAAAGGAAGCATAACATTGAGAATTTAAGACCTCAATCTTATAATGTAAAACTTGAGTGAAATCACCATTAACATCAATATGAATAGTTCCCTTACAAAGAACCCAAATCTTATTAGCAATATTAGAAATAGCAAGTCTAAAACCCAAAGATCTAGTCGTACTAGTCAATTTAGTAGAAGAAATAAAAGGCTCTAACAAAACTAGAATAAAGACATTATAAATATGACATAAATTCTTAACATTAAACTTAGAAGAGGGACACCCAATGCCCCTAACATTCTAGATGATAGAGTTAAACATTAAAAACTAGATTAATGGCTGGTATGTGATCGAGTAGTTCAAGGCATTTGTATAATAATAATTTTTTTCCTGATATAACTAGTGTTGTTATCATACTTTGCAAAAAATTTTGTCATAATGTCCATGTCATCGGTATCAGTAAAAGTATTGCTATGACACTAAGTATTTAATGAAAAATTACTCTCATTATTCATACATGCCTGCCCCTCAACCTAAGGCAAATCACTCTCCTCAATCAAATTAACTTCTCCTTTATCAGTATTATTACTCTACTTATTATCAACATTATTATCCATCAAATAGTTTAGGCTAGCCACCTGATCATTCACAATGGTATGAGATTGTAACACATTAGTACAAGTAGCATCTAATAAGACCACCTCCATATCAGTCAAATTTATAGCTCAAGGATTAGAAGAAGAAGAAGAGACATTATTTATATTAGGAATGATAGGCAACATTTGTTCCTCTGAATTTTGAGAGGCACCAGTTAAATTAGACTCCATGTTGAGATTAATATTATGATCGATGAGAGAATCAACACCATTCAGTGAGGACGGTTTAGTAGTAGCAACATAATCCTATGCTTTAGATAAAAAATCCTTAGTAGTAACCAAATTAGAAGTGACTTTAGCATGATTTGTCAAGAGATCTTCATGAACTAAGGATGGTTTGGAAAGCTCTTTATCCCTCCTAAGATGCGGGTGAAGCTTGTAACACTCGTTAAAGCCATCCCATGCATCTTATAATGAGAGAAAAAAATAGGTAAATTCTCAAATTGCACTTTCTAAAAATAGCCATTTAATTCAG
Organism: Dendrobium catenatum; assembly: GCF_001605985.2. Taxonomy (NCBI): domain Eukaryota; kingdom Viridiplantae; phylum Streptophyta; class Magnoliopsida; order Asparagales; family Orchidaceae; genus Dendrobium; species Dendrobium catenatum. The sequence goes on from NW_021318874.1 coordinate 650,072, forward strand.
AACCAATCGAAATCTCATTATGGTGTTTTTTTTTAGATATCTAGCTCAACTAAAACATGGGGTAGACGTATAAAGTTGTCATCTTCCTGAACAATAAAAACTAAGAAAATGATCAAAATAAAAATAAAAAATAACATAAAAGAACAAGGAAGAACAAAATAAGTGAAAAAAACCGTGAAACCATGGCAAATTACAAAAAAGGAACCTAGATGGAAGAACCCTAGATCGCCAGGAAATCACCCGTGAGCACCAAAGCACTAGCTGTTAAGGGAAAAATTATCCATAGATTTATCTAGCGATGGCATTAGGATTGAACTTCTCTCTCCATTTTTAGTGAAGACAAGAATTTTAAAATACCTAAAGATTTAATTAAATTTTTAAGTTATTAGATTTCTGGTAGATGCATGTTTATTTAAATTTGAGTCATATACATGCATGTTTGGTTAAGTTTTATGTGTTCTTGCTTTATACAGTATTGTATATCCCTATCATATTTGCTTAGTTCAGCCTTGTATAAGCATGCTTTATTTAGTTTTGTATATTTTCATGTATATTAACATTTTAATATATTCTTATATGAGTAATCATATCTCATGGCTACTTGGTTTCTTCCTAAAAATTTATCAGACTAGTCCAACCAAAATACTACATCGATCCTTGGTCTTGTTATGGTCCTGCTCATTTATAATCTAACATTTATTTGTACTGTTATATATTAATTTGATTTTAAAGATTTCATTATAAGATTTTGTAAATAAGTATATCTCATGGTTACTTGGTTTCTTTCTAAAAACTAGGTGAATTAGGCTAACTGGAAGGCTTTATTGGTCCTTGGCTTGGTAGGGGTTCTACCCTTTTATAGTAAAGCATTTGCATGTGCAATATTTTTTTTATTGAAATTTTTAGCATAGATTATATGCTTGCAGAAGTAAGTATATCCCATAGTTACCTGGTTTCATCTTAAAAACTAAGTGGATTAAGCGAAATAAAAAACTAAATCTATCCTAGGTTAGGTAGGGGTTCGACCCATTTATAGTCTTGCATTTACATTAGCATTTGGATTCGTATATTTATTTAAATTTTAAATAATGAATTTATGATTATGCAAGCAATTGTATCCCTGGTTACTTTGATTCATCCTTAATATAAAGAGGATTTGTCAAACCTAAATACTAAATTGGTCCTATATCTAGTATGGTGCTGCCCATTTATTAGCTTACATTTACATTTGCATTTGTATGTTTACTTAAATTTCAAGAACTGAGTATGTACTTATGAAATTAAATGTGTGCCATAATTACTTGGTTTCATCCTAATATCTAAGTGGATTAGTCCAACAAGATATTGATTTGGTCCTAAGCCTGATAGTAGTGTTGTCTATCTATAGTCTTACATTTTAACAAATGTATATTATTGCATGCAACTCAAGGAATTTGATTATATATTCCAAATTCTCAATCTCTCTTATATAAAGTTATCTAATCCTGATTTCTTTTTATCATTAACATCTAAAAGTCTTTAGACAGGGTCCTTGTTCAAAGCACTTGTAAAATAAAAATTCAAATATAACTTCAATTATTCCCTCTCCTACTCAAAATAAGTTAGATTAAATTCTTCTCAATCCATCTGAACAAAATCAAAATCTCAATTCAAAACATTTCTTTAATATATATTTCTATAGGCTAGGCCCATATCTAAAGTTAGTGAGCAATTAAAAGTAAGAAAATTCTAATCAGCTTCATTTTAATCATTCTATAGGGATTCTGTAAACTTTTTTTAGCATATTCTTTAGATTTATGTCCAACTTTATTCAATAAATTTTTAAGATTGATATGTAATTTTTATCAAATAAAGAGACAATGTCTAGAAAATTAATCATATATTTCTCCAATGACGTGAACATAATAACAAATAAAGGTTCACCTACTGATGCAATAGTTTTCTAGCTCAGATTAATAAATAATATTCAATTCACCTTCATTAGGACATAATCTGTTGTGATCAAGATTGATTATGTACCTACCATAACTATTAAGATGTACTTGAGGGTGGGACTCCAGTTACCTGGTAGTTACTAAACACTTCGTCTTCTCTTGCTTTGATCATCGTAAGGCTATTTACAAGATAAAAAGGAAAATATCACATGCAAATCATCATACAATTTAAGCAAATGATAAGGTCAACATACTCCCGTAAAATATTTAGGATATGGAGCATTAGCAATTTAGGGTACAATCCCATTTCCCCACCATGTTCAGTCCAATAAAGAAATATACTCATTGAAACTCTGGTAGTTCTTTAGGTCAACATTCATATAGATTCAGTTTACATCAACCACATGGTTGAGATTCATATCATCATCATGAAAGAAGGAGGATGAAATCAACAAGTCAGCCAATTTTATCATCTGATGGAGAAAAGATTTGGCAACCAAAAATGGTTTCCACATCAACTACATTGGTCACTTATAGGAAACATTTAGTAAAATAAAAATTATAGAAGGGAAATCTATTGAGATATCATCAATTGCTAAAGAACACAGTCATATAAATCCTCAAAATATAGCAAGGAAATCTATTAAAGACATTATGGATCACCTAAAAGAGAGTATTCAACAAATGGATAAACAAGAGGCTGTAGAAAAAGTTTAGAACAATCTACAAGATGAAGAAATGGATGAGAGTGTATTTATGTTGTATGCATAATCATCTATCCAAAAAGATAAGAGGAAAATAAAAATGAATTTGATAGAGGCTGAGAATAAAGAACAGAATGAAGATGATAAAGAGTATGTTCCTATTTTGACTACCAGTCTTATAGATCACCTAAGTCAGAAAGATAAACATACAACTCAGATAGAAAACTAGATGGAAGAGGTAATGACTTCTATAGAAACCCTTCAACGTAAAGAGGTTAAAAGTTATTAAGGGTTTTTAAACCCTTATAAACTTGCCCGAAGCTAACCAAGAGTGCGGAGGGGAGGGGGTAAATTATTTATTTAAAAAATTTCTTAACAAAAAAGGAAATCTTTTTTAATATTTTAAAACAAAAAATTTTTAGGGAAGAAATAGTAATTTCAAAATAATTAAAATATGAGATTCAACCTTAGAACAAATCACAGAATAATGCAAAAATTAAATGCGCAAAAGTAAATAAGAAGAACACACTAGATTGATTATGGTTCAATCAACTTAACCTTCACCCACTCCTTGGAAACTTCCTTTCCAAGAATACGCTTATTAGGGTTTCTATTTTTAACTAATCTTCTAGTATGATTGCAACTATCCTATACGATTAGGTCAAAAACTAAAAAAATTTTTAAGCTACCAAATCACTCCCCTTGAGTGTGTGTGAGCAAGGTTACTTAGTTAGGGGTCCACCATATACATGACTTGACACAAGAAAGGTAAAAAGTAAATTTAAATTTAAATTACAAATAGACTCAACCATTGTCTACCCAATCTTGAGTTGATTGATGTTACAAGTGAACTTGTGGACCTAAAAGGCTAGTGAGTAGGGAAAATAAAATAAATATGTAGAAATAGCAGTAGTAAAGAAATAATAGTTTTTCTTATCATCAAAATCACTATATTTGGGCCCATATTTGCAACAATCTCCCCCTTTTAGATGATGGAAAACATTTTTGTTAAAAATTTTTTTGAAGCTCTTTGACATTTTCTTGAACTATGCCTTAGAGATGAAATTTTGAAAGTAAGGGCAGTTAAATAAACTAATTTATTTTTAAGTAAATATGTGACATAAGAAAAATAGAGCACAAATAGAGCAAAAATAGAATAAAAAATAGAACAAAGTAAATTTTACTAAAGCATAGGATAAAAACAACACACTACTCTTACTTTTGACATCACAAAAAGGAGGAAAAAGGAAAAAACACTAAAGGGAAGAAAGTACAAAAAGAAGACTAGTATGAACACAAAAAAAAGCACTGGCAAACTAGAAAAAAGAAGAACCCCAATCTGGTTGAGGTGGTGGTGCCTGAAAGTAATGGTGAAGAGAGGAAAATAGCTCACTAAACCAGGCCATATCATGGTTATGTTGCTACTATTGTTATACAATATAGGTATTAAACTGAGTAAGTCCTAATCATGTTGCTGCTACTGCTTGACTATATAAGAAACATAGCCTCCCACTAATCAAATCACTAGACTACATGATTAATAGGAGATTGTTGACGGATAAGAGCTGGTGCTTGAGATTGATCTTCCTATTCCTCTTCTTTGCAATCACCATAATGAATGTTGTGGCAACAAGCACTATAAGGGATGTGGAATGAGTTATTGGAATAGAAGATTAGAAAGTGATTAGGTGATGCAGGATATTGAAGGTTGTATTTTATGTTGCAAATCTATTTTCATGACTTATGTTTTGATGATTGAGAAACACTATTGATTCTCTTGGACTGCATGTTACTTCTAACTTTTCAGGAATCGAAGATCGGACAAAAAAACGAAGCCAGTTCAAGATTCCGTAGGTTAGGATTGAGTCAGTCTGTACTTTGCTTTTTCTCTTCTTGAGTGTATTTGTAATGTTTAAAGAGACTGATGCTAAGTAACCCTACACACACACACTTGAGAGACTTAGAAATTCTATTTTTACTCAAATCGGTCAGGACGATATTTACATCATCTGGGACAATCTGGCTTAAAACAAAAATTCTATCAGGGATTCTTAATTAAGGCAGCCGTCATTAACAGATCGTCCTGGACGATACATGTATCGGCCAGGACGATAAGCTCAAAATAGAAAGAAATTGCCGTCATAAACAATTAAGGTATTTTGTATTTTTGTAAATCGTCCAGGATGATCTTTGATCGGCCTGGACGATATTCACAATTATGCCTTAATTGATCAAAAAAATCAAGGAAGTAATTAAGGATTATTGATACAATCCCATCATCCTGGACGTTCTCAGGATCGGCCAGGACGATCTATTCAAAAACCTTAGTTACTTCTGGACGATAAATATCGGCCATCACAAATTCAGGGCGATGCTTTGGACGATTTTCCTCTGATTTGAACTGATCGGCCTGGACGATAGTGAGATTATCCTGGACGATCAAGACAATTTTCAAATGTCAAGTTTGCATTCAGAGAGATGCTCTGGCCGATCTTCTGAGATGTGTACTGATCGGCTAGGACGATTTCCATATTGTCCTGGACGATATTGTCGGCAACTTATAATTAATGAGCTCATTTGAAGCTCTTCTATTTAAGAGCTCTTGTTCAACATTTTTTAAATAATCTTTTTCTGCTACCTTGACCTGAGAAGACCTTGAGGAGAGAAAGAGAGAGAGAGAGAGTGAGAGAGAATCTTGTGAGGGGGAGATTGCGAGGGGATTCACAAGGATTGCTTCAAGGATCGGTCTGCTTCTTCTTTGTCTAGAGTTTCTCATATATGGAAGGGTCGGTAGAGGTAAGGATTCAGCATCTGATTGTGGTTCTCTGCCAGCTTCAGGAGGACCAGCCATATTTTTCACCTCACACTTCTTCTCCTCTTGTGTTTTCCTTGTTAACTCCATACTATGGCTGGTGGGAAACGAGTTCGACAAACTTCTGGAGTTCTTCAAGGGCTAGGATTGACCCTCATTTTAGGGAGGCAGAAGATGAAGCTGCTTACCATCGATATAAAGAATGTGGGATAATTGTCTCCAGAATCATCAATCCTGTCCACCTTTCGTATCCGGTAATGGATCTCTTTGCTCACACCTCTCTTTGTTTCATTCTTTCTCTCGCTTTCCCCTTTCATACTGAGCTTTTTCATGGATTCTTTGCAAATCTTTGCATAAATCCTACTTTCACAGCCCTGACCTCCTATGTGAATCGACGCCCTGTCGAAATCACATATCAGGACTGTGTTGAACTTTTACATCTATCCACCACCAGGGATAAGCTGCACATAATCATTTCAGATCCTGACTTTGACTGGTTCACGGAAAATCATTTCCTTCGCCAGACCAATGCACCTTTTCATGTTGGAGAGACTAGCTCTTTAGTCAAAGATGCTAGGACAATCCAACATGTCCTTCGCACCTCCATAATTCCAAAAGCCGGGGACCAAATCCACATCACTCCTCTACTTTCTCTGACTAATTTTTACATCATGGCTCATAGAGAATTTAATACTGCTGACTTAATTTTTTGGTACATTGATCAGTTAACCACAATTCGTGATCCAGGTCATAAGAGGAAACCCAATCTGGCTTTAAGACACCTCATAGCCTATATCATTGAAACCAAATATCAACTTCAATATCCTGCTCCTCCCAACCTCCCAACTCTCTTCTACTCAAACAATTCTTTTACTATCCTTCACATTACTCATCTCCACTCAGGAGATGAGGAACCTCGAGGGCTGAGGAGGAGGAGGCTCCCGCTCCCTCTCCTGTTCCTGATCCTACTAGTCTTCGCCAGCACTCTCAGCTTGACCAGTTAGTGGAGAGGTTTGATCGATGGGAGACCCGCTTCGACGCTTACGTTGCTGCATAGGAGCAGCAACATTCTGAGGACATGGCCCGCTACAAGCAGCACCGCACAGAGGACTTAGCCCAGTTTGTAGCCTCATTACTCACCAACAGCAGCAGCATAACCAGGACAACGCCTGGTTCAATGCTCAGTTCACTACGCTAGCTAGCTACTTTCAGCAGCCACCTCCACCACCTCCATCTGATGATCAGGATCCTTCGTTTTTCTAGTCTTTGTTTTCTGTTTTCTATTTTCTGTAGTTTATCTTGTAGCTTGTTTTAGTTTCTATTATGTTGTTTCTTTTTTCTTCTTGTGTGTCTAGGACCCTCTTTTTGTGATGACAAAAGGGGGAGTAGGATGTGGAAGGAAAAGTTGATGTGCTTGTAACTTTAAAATTTTAATGAACTACTATTTTTACTGAGATTCTCCTACTTGTGTTTGCCATCATAAAAAATGGGGAGATTATTGCAAATATATTTTTATGACTTATGTTTTGATTATTGACAAACACTATTGATTCTCTTGGACTGCATGTTACTTCTAACATTTCAGAAATCGAAGATCAGATGAACAAACAAAGCCAGTTCAAGATTACGTAGGTTAAGATTGAGTCAGTCTGTACTTTAATTTTTCTCTTCTTGAGTGTATTTATAATGTTCAAAGAGACTGATGCTAAGTAACCCTACACACACACACACACTTGAGAGACATAGAAATTCTATTTTTACTCAAATTGGCCGGGACGATCTGGCTTAAAACAGAAATTCAATCAGGGATTCTTAATTAAGGCAGCCGTCATTAACAGATCGGCCTGAACGATATTCATAATTATACCTTAATTGATCAGACAAATCAAGGAAGTAATTAAGGATGATTGATAAGATCACATCGTCCTGGATGATCTCAGGATTGGCATCATCCGGGACGATTTGGCTTAAAACAGAAATTCTATCAGGGATTCTTAATTAAGGCAGCCGTCATTAACAGATCGGCCTGGACAATATTCATAATTATAACTTAATTGATCAGACAAATCAAGGAAGTAATTAAGGATGATTGATAAGATCACATCGTCCTGGACGATCTCAGGATTGGCCAGGACGATCTATTCAAAAACCTTAGTTACTTATGGACGATAAATATTGGCCAGCATAAATTCAGGGCGATGCTCTGGATGATTTTCCTCTGATTTGAACTGATCGGCCTGGACGATAGTGAGATCGTCCTGGACGATCAAGCCAATTTTCAAACGTCCAGTTTGCATTCAAGGCTATGCTCTGGCCGATCTTCTGAGATGTGTACTGATCAGCCAGGACGATTTCCATATCATCCTGGACAATATTGTCAGCAACTTGCAATTAATGAGCTCCTTTGTTCAACATTTTTTAAACAATCTTTTGCTGCTGCCTTGACCTGAGAAGACCTTGAGGAGAGAAAGAGAGAAAGAGAGAGAGAGAGAGAGAGAGAGAGAGAGGGAGGGAGAGAGAATCTTGTGAGGGGGAGCTTGTGAGGGGATTCACAAGGATTGCTTTAAGGATCACTCTGCTTCTTCTTCGTCTAGAGTTTGGTTAGCTTGGGCCAGTTCTATAGGGCTTAACATCCCTAACAAACTTTTATTTTGACTCAAGGATAAAGGAAATGAGATGTCCTAAAGCTAGATTAGGCAATCTCTTATGATGGGGATCTTGAATGGCTATCAAATTTTCATTGTAGTGAATAAGAAGGTCAGCTACATTAAAGTTAATTTCAATCATTATGAAATAAGATGCAAGAGATAATATATGGGTAGTGTTTATCCGATCAATAGCTTTTGGAATTATGGAGTTGCGAAGATTATATTTGATGATCATAGCATTTTGTACTAATGTGTTAATAGCACAAATGTGTGAGTTAACATTGGATTCTCTCTGAACAGTGTTGTCTTGGGTCCAATCAAAATCAAGATTTATAGCTTGAATATAAATTTTTTACCAGTAGTTGAATGGTGGAGAAATTCATGTTGGTCTTGGTAGGTGATCTCTATTGGCCTCTTATTAGCAAAGGATTGGAGGGCAGTACCATCACTATTGACTCTTAAGCTCATAAAATATTCAAAAAGTAATTCAAAATTATAGGTAAAGGACAAAGTAAGGATGAATCCAAGAGTAGTATGGGCAAAAAATTCAAGCCCTTGGCATTTCAAAAAAAGACGCCGGCTGGGGGCTTTACCGGGACTAACTAGTAAAAGACCCAGATCCAGAAGTGATCTTCAAACCCAAGGTTAACACCTCTTGGCTGACTATTATGGATGGGTTAAGCTTAACATTTTTTGTAGCGATGATAATCTGCTTCATCAGCTTCTTTAGAAAATTTAGGATATATGGTTCTCCTAAAGGAACTACCTATGAGGGCATGAGAATGCTTCCCACCAACCATTATAAGGAAGGAACAACTCACATTAGGAAGTAAAGGATTAGTGAATTGGAATGGTGTGAAGAATATGAAGAAAATCAGCTATCTATAAAGAAATTGCCATATCATATAGTACGATCATAAAATTGTGCTGGATGATTAAGTGAAATAATTCATCTAATTGATCTGTCAAAAAGTTTGGTCATATCATATAGTACGATCAAGTATCATACTGGATGATTAGACACAAAGCAATCATCTCAAGGAGTCATCATATACAGTCGTTGACTAATTGGATTGTACAAGATGAACACATGGATTGTCGTTGATCATTTCTCATAATGGATCAACATAAAAACATTCAAATCATCTAATGATTGCAACCATGTGGATTGTCCAATATGATATATGAATCGTACAACATAATCACCAATAATTGATTTTGATTAGCTGTTGGATGTGCTGTGATTGGAGTGGTATATTTTTGTTCAGATCATTTAGGATGATGTGTATCATCCTCGATGATGTAAGTAAAATAAGTAAAAAGTTAAGACATAGAATGTGATGATCATGAGGGTTTCAAAAAGAAAAAAAATAAATACATGAAAAGCATAAAATAACACAAAATCCAAAAAAAAAAACTAGCCATAAATTAAAATAAAAGAACACACTTTTTTTTAAATTGATTAACAACAATAAATAATAAGTTTTCCTTGTGAGTAGATTAAAGATCCATAATACATGAATTGATAACGCTGAAATCTAAGAAGGGTAGAAAATTGATCTTATAAACCTTATGTCGGACTCTTTACAAGCTAAAATTCCTTTAAACAAAAATCTAATTTAGAAAAGAAATTAGATATAAAAAATGAACTTTTCAAATTTCATTTTAGAAAAATATATGATAGAATAATATTATAAAGTAATTAACAAAAATCAAGATTTTCAAATTCAAGTGTTTCAAAAATAAAATGGCATATGGATTCTTCCAAGTTTTAAAGATTTGAAAGAGAAGAAAGCTTTTTTCTTTATGGGCTCATTTTGTGCCTTTTTTTCACTTAGTTGGTGCACTTTGCGTATCTTTTGATTTTTGATACACTTAAGTGTATGTTGAAATTATTTGGCAGCTATTACGCATCTTTTAAATTTTTGGGCTTATCTTTTGTCTCTTGTTATTTTTTCAAGCTAGCTTCCTTTTAAAACCTTTAAAAACTCTCAGTTGTGAGATTATTTTCTATATATAAGAGAAGAAATACTCACTCTCTATTATATGGAAGAAAAAACCACAAATCAAAATCATATCCATTTGATAAAAGCAACAACCATATTATAAAAATTTGACAGTGATTTCGTTTACTTGGAACATTATATGAGATAGATTATTGTAGTAAGAGTAAATAGATCTTTCTTTCAAAGTACAATTTTTTTTTTAAATATATTTTGATTCAAAACAAATAAACCCACTAAGGGAGTTAGAGGAAGAGAGATAATCAATGATGCTTCTTCCTTTAACTAATTTAGGGAAGTCAATCATTGCTTACTAATTTCTAAAACCAAAAGCAAGGCAAACATATCAGTTAAGAAATTAATATTAGAAGTGAGTATTGATTTGATTCTTTAAAAACACTTAAGGAAAAATAATAGAAAAATGAAAAACATAATACCTAAATAGTGACAGATATATATAAATAAAATAAAAACAAAACATCAAAAATAGAAAATAATAATTTCAAGCATTAATATTGATTATAATTAATATGTTTCTTAAGATGATCCAAGTTTCAAAGGCCAGGGGTTTTATAAAGATATCAGTAAGTTGGATTTTAGTGGCTACATGGTGTAGCTCTAAGTCTCCTTTAGTAACATGGCCCATAATGAAGTGGTGCCTTATGTTAATGTGTTTGGTCCTGGAGTGTTGGATTGGATTCTTTAACATGCAAATGGAACTATGTTGTCACATAGGATTAAAATTGTGCCTACAGGTAATCCTAACTCCAAAATTTGTTGTTTTTACCAGATGATGGGCTATACAACTTCCTAAGGCTATATACTCAACTTTAGCAATGGACAGGGCAACTGAGTTTTAATTTTTACTAGACCAGGATAGTAAGGACTATCCTATAAATTGATATCTTTTAGAGGTGCTTTTCCTCTAAACTCAGCATCCTAGAAATTCCAAATTAGAATATCCTATGATTTCAAAGAAGGTGTTATGCCTAATATAACAGATTCCTAAATTTGGGGTTCCTAAGAGATATTTAAGAAATCTCACAACAAGCAAGTGAGACTCTTTTGGATCAGTCTAAAATCTTGCATAGAGGGAAACACTAAATATAATATCAAGTCTTCTAGTGGTTAAGTAAAGAAGTAATCCAATTATTCCTTAATATTTTTTATCAATAATTTTCTTGAATCCTTATCTAATTAAAAAGTGGAACTCATGCGGGTGTTAATTAGCTTGTATTTATCCATTTCTTATTTTTTAAGTATGTCCTTTATGTATTTTGACTGACTAATGAAAGTTTAATCATTCTTCAACCTTATGCTAAATCCCAAAAAAATAAGTCATCTCTCCCATCATACTCATCTCAAATTCCTTTCTTAATGTTTTTGAAAAGTCATCACAAAGGCTTTTATCAGAGGATCCCAACAAAATATAATAAGGATAAATTTGGAAAATTATTAGTTCATCTACAACCATTTTTAGAATTACTGTGGTGTCTACGCTCCCCTTAACAAATGATCTATCTAGAAAGAATTAGCTTAGCCATTGATAGCATGCCCTAGGTTCTTATTTTAGTCTATATAATGTCTTTTTTAATTTTAACACATAATTAAGAAATTGTGAATTTTCAAAGTCTGGGAGTTTTTCAACATACACATTTTTTATTATTACCCCATTCAAAAAGGCACTCTTATCATCCATTTGATATAGTTTGAATCCCTTAAAACAAGCAAAGGCAAGTACCACCTAAACGGCTTACAATCTAGCTATAGGGACAAAGGTTTCTTCAAAGTCAATCCCTTTTTTTTGGTTACATCCCTTAGCCACCAATCTTGCTTTAATCCTTACCACTACACCAAAATCTTCATTATATATTTGAAAACCCATTTAGTTCTAACCATACTTTATTTCTTAGGTATTTCAACTAGCTCTTAAACATAATTTCTTACAAATTGATTTAACTCTTCTTACATAGTTAGGATTCAAAATTCAGTAGATAGGGCTGAATTTATGTTATGGGTTAAGTTATTGAAATGAAGGTAGAGTGGTTTACTTTTTTTCTAAGCCGATGCCTAGTTCTAGAACCTTTAGATAGGTCTCCTAAGAAAAGTTCCTTAGGATGACTTGAAGAATATCTCCATTCTCTAGACAAGTTATTTTCAAGTTATATCCTTTCCTCTAGACTTAAGATTTTAATCCTTAGTTAATTTCGATAATCTCTTCTTCCTCTACCGTAGACCTTCCAAAATTATTAGATTCATCAAATACAACATGAAAGGTCTCCTCTACTACCACTATTCATTTATTTAAAACTTTATAGGATTTCCAAACATTTAAGTTATCTAGGAACACTCCATCATATTTGGGGTCAAAATTTTCTAGTATAGATTTCTTAATATTTAGAATGAGCACTTTACATCCAAAGACATGAAGATGAGAGAGGTTGGGTGTCATACCCTTGCTAATTTCATAGGGTATCTTGTTCAGGATGGATCTATTATTTATCCTATTCAGAACATAACATACTATATTGACCACTTCTGCCCAAACATATTTAAGAAGTGAGTAAATAGCTAACAAAGCTCTAGTGGCTTCTACTAGGGTCCTATTTTTTCTTTTAGTAACCCCATTCTATTGATGGGTTTTAGGAGCTAAAACATTATTATTTATCCCTTAATCCTTACAATAAGATTCAAATTTCTCATTCTCAAATTCTCTACCTTGATCACCATGAATTATAAGAATCTCACAACCTAGCTTCCTCTGAATTGAAGTGGAGAATGATCTAAATTTCTTGATTGATTCACTTTTATAAGATAGGAATCTAACCCAAATAAACCTCAAATAATCATCAACAATCACATACCCAAAGACTTTCCCTCCTAGGCTTGTAGTGCTGACAGGTCCAAAAAGATCCATATGGAGGACTTCTAAGAGTCTGCTAGTGTTAATGTCTTTCTTTGAGTGGAAGGAGGATTTAACTTATTTTCCTAATTGACAGGCATCACACAGGTTATCCTTAGAGAGTTCTTGTTTGGGAATTCTTCTCATTAAGTCTTTTTGGGTAATTTTTCTAAGGTTTTTCATACTTGCATGACTCAATCTCCTATGCTACAACAAGGATTCATTAGCAATATTTTTTAGGCAAAAGGAAGCTGTAAGTTCAACCTAGTTTAAATCAAGCATGCAAATATTATTGATTCTTTTTTCTTGCAGCATAATATTTCCATTTAATCTAATCGTGCAACTGGTAGAAAAAAAATTTAATGTTAAATCATTTATCACAAAGATAACTTATAGTAAGTAGTTTTGTTCCAAGCGATCTAGCAGTAAAATATTTTTAATAAAGAAATTTATGGAGTTACCAATTATACCTAATCCCACCACTCTTTTGGTGGTAATATCTCCAAGTGTCACCTTGCCTACTTCTCTAGCCTTTAGCAAAATGAATAGATATGCATCTTTTGTCATGTACTACATGCTCTCATGAGGCCTTCTGTGAGAGCATCCCTACAAAATCATCAAATGTTAGATTTAGAAACCCAAATATATTTGGGTCCCATCTTTTGGAAAGAAGAATGAAATGCATGCATGCTATTCTACAAGTTTTAAAGTTTTGGTCTCCACACCAAATGTATTTTATGGTGAACGGTGCAAATATGGGAAATATGTCCTAGCATACAACTAGGAAAAACATCTAACACTAGGAAAAGTATTTACTAACCTATTTGGGTTATGTTGCCTCTTCCTAGTTTTGAATGATGCATGCTGATGTGATGGATTTAAAACTCTTCAAGTTAAGGTGGGTTTTTATTTTCTTTGAAAGCATTTACTTTGATTTGTAAAAATTGGTTTGCACTTTCAAGAATTAAATTTTCTACTTTCAATGAAAATTCCTTATTATCAAATTCTGATGTAAGAGTTTCGATTCTCTTATATTCAGTTTATACTTTGACATTTAATATTTTCAAGGAATCATGCATCTCAATTAATTAAGAATGCTTCTCATTTAAAATGTCAAATTCATCTAACAAAGACATGTGATTACAATCTAGAGTGGAATGATATTTTCTTAAGCACTCATGCTCCTTTTTATAGATTTGAAAAATCAATTTAAGGCTAGCATGTGAGTTTTTAAGATTCCTATATGCAATATGAATTTTTTAGAAACTTTAAATAATTGATCATAACTAATTTCACAAACCTCCTCTTGATCAAAATGATCAAGATGATCTCCTACCATTAAGCATAGGTTGGTGACCTCCACTTCTGTTTTAGTTTTAGAAGAATATGATGTTGAATCTACCCAGAATGCTTTTTGTGTCCTTTTCTTTCTCTTCTTGAATTTAGCTTTTTCTTCACCCTTCTCCTTGATTGGGTGAGCTTTAAGAGTTGGACAATCAGACCTTAGATTCCCTAGCTTCCTACATCAAAAGCATATGACTTCAGAAGAATCTTTAGAACTTTTATCATTTTTTAACTTTGTTCCATTATTGATGATGTTTTTGCTTTTCTTTAAAAACCTCTTGAATTGTCTAGTCATTAGGGCAATGTCATCATCTTGTCCAAAAGAGTTGTTATTATAATTATTAACCTTTAAGGCTACAGTGTTCTATTTTCTCCTTTCACCTAAAGCAAGCTACCTTTGACTCACTCCTTTCTCGTAGGCAATGAGTGATTAAAGTAAGTTATCTATGAAATAAGAAGTTAAATCATTAGAGTCAATAATGGCAGTTATTATTGCATCATTGGAAGAAAATAAACAATGAAGAATTTTGTTAACTTTTTTATAGTTTGTAAGTTCTCTTCCCAAGGCATGCAGGGAAGAAACAACTTGTGTAAACCAAGTATATATTTCAAAAATATATTTTCTACATTTTATGTAGAAAAGTTTATAATCATGAAGAATAATGGTTAGCCTAGATTATTTTACTTCCTTTGTTCCTTCATATCTAATGCAAAGTTTATCGCAGATCTCATTACTAGTTTTTTCTTTGAAAGAAAAGCCAGTGCTTGCATTATATTAAAAACCAGAGGAAAATGAAGAACAACTACAAAGTGGATTCCTCCTTCAAAATGTTAAAAAATAGAGGAACCTTTTTCAAAGAAAACTCTTCCCAACTAAAGCTATTAAAAAAATCATAGTTAGCACACAAATTGGGTAACTTATTGCTTTCCCTACCTATACAATTGAAAATGACAAAATTAAAATCCTTATGAAAGCTAAGATCGTCTTCTTTGTAGTTCCCTTTTCTCCAAATTCTTTGAAGAAAAGAAATGATGTTCGAATTGTCACCTTCAATGATGACAACTTTGTACTTGAACACCGAATCCTTGATCACCTCCTTCGAAGAATGAATTGCTAGAAGCTCCAATTGTGCTATGTCCCAATGAACACAAGATCTACCAAAAGCAAAGAGGAATCTACCTTTGAAATCCCGAAATACTCCAGCAATACTTACTGTATAACAAAAAAGTAGAGATGCATCTACATTAACCTTTAGCCATTCGATGGATGAGGATGCCAAGTATTGGACTGCCTATACGACTGGTTAATATCCTAGTTGCCCAAATTAAAATGGCTAAAGCTGTAGGAAACTGATGTATAACATATAGCATTGGAAGCAATCAAAACATGGATATCTTCCACTCCCTCATGAATACTTTTATTCCTATCTTTCCAAGATAAGAAGATTGCATTATAATACAGATTAATGATCATACCTTTCTTCAAAGCAAGAGATTGTAGCCATCCAAGACAATCTTCAAAGCTAAAAAATATTGGAATTCCAAATCCCAATTGGTTAAGATGATAAATTACCTCTTTTAACTTCAAGCATTTACACACAATATGCTCTACATCTTCAATTACATTGCAACCTCTAGGACAATTGACATTGCCCAATAATCTTCTATACCATAAAAATTGAAGTGACTGGATTGTATTTCTACTTAATCTCCACCAAAACACTTCCACCCAAGCATTTAGCTTAGCTTTTTTGATCCACTTCCAATGTTGAAACTCATAGCTCTCTTGCACCAAAGCATTGAAAACCAATCAAATAATAGAAATTATGGATTTTTGCTGGAGCAGCTCCATTTGACCCCCCTCGCCATCTTGTATAATCTTCACCATTAAGATAAGATTAACCCACTCCCTACCAAAAGTTTCTAGCAGCACAGGTTCATTCTAACAGCCATCAAGTATGAATTCTTTGACTAAAACAACTTCATCCTCATATGAAACAACAAACTTAGGCCACAAATTGAAACATTTATCCATTATCCAATTGTCTTTGAATGCATCTACTAATTCTCCATCAACCAATGACCATCTAACAATTGGTTTCAGAATTTTACATCCATCATTCAATAATTTCCAAGAGGAAAAGCATTTACCTCTAACATTTCCCATATCAAACCTCTCACCATATTTAGCAGCCATTACCTTACGTAAAAGTGAGTCTTTGTCTTGAATGAATCTCCTTGCCAACCTAGCTCTTAAAGCTGGTGTTTTTGAGATAATTGAATAAAAACCTTGGCCACCTCTACATAATGGTTTACACAGATCAGACCAACTGACGTAGTGTAACCCCATTGATCCGTTAGTCTTGTTCCAAATGAAGCTCCTACAAAGTTTGTCTAATTCTTCCAATATTTGTTTTGGGACAAGTGAGTGTGTAACATGAAAGGTAGGAAAAGACAACATTACATATTTTACCAAAGTCAATTTACCCGCCATTGATAAAAATTTACTTCCCCATATGTTAAGCATCCTCATAGCTTTATCTATACTGAACTGTAAATCATCACATGCAAGTCTTCTTCAAGCAACCTTCATCCCAAGGTAATTAAATTCTTTTACAATTTAGAAACCCATTATTCGTGAGATGCTTTTCTTCTTTTTCCTACACACATGTTTACCAAACAACATGGCAGATTTACACATGTTTATTCGTTGTCCCATCCATTCATAGAAATCATATAAGATGTTCCTGACTTTATTAATAGCATTCCTATTAGCTTAAAAAAACATTATCACATGGTCTGCATATAGTAAATGGGATATTCTCTACCCAACTGAATTAATTTTAATACCACAAGAGCTTTAAGCAAAAGCATTAGAAAGGAGTTGAGAGCAAAGTATAAAAAGGAGTGGAGACAAAGGACAACCTTGATGAAAACCACTCTTAGCTTGTATCCAATTTTAGCAATTGCCATTGATGATCAAAGAAAATGTTGGATCTTCCATGCACTACATAATTAGTTTAGAAATCTTTGGAGAAAAGTCAAAATACTCCAACACTTTCCTAAGAGAAGGCCAAGACATGGAATCATAAGCTTGTTCCATGTCTACCTTGAAAGATACAAGTCCTTTAGCAGCTTTTGAGAACCTAAATTTGTGAAATATTTCCTGCGCCACCAACACATGATCTGACAAAGACCACCCCTTGATGAATGTCACTTGCTCCTTCGAAATAAGCTTTGGAGTAACCTCAAATAATCTATTCAATATCACCCTTCATGCCACCTTGTACACAATATTACATAGACTGATTCGTAAATAGTTTGAAGGGTGAAAAGGATTTGATACCTTCGGTATTAGCACAATCATTATTTCCTTTCATTCTTTGTTCAACTCCCCATAGCGAAGGAATTGACTTAATGCCTTCCAAAAATCAGATTTGATGATGTCCCAATATGCTTTGATGAATGAGTATGAAATTACATCCTTTCCAGGGGAGATGTTTCCACCCATTTGTTTCAGCACCCTTTGCACCTCCTTAATTATAAATTATCCTTCCAGAATGTCCATATCACATTTGTTCAGGAAAATAATTACAGCCAGCCATCCTTCTAGTTTGCATTTTTTAGTATCCCATTTTCTCTCAAAAAATAGAAAAAAAAACTTCTTCAATCTTTTCTTGTTCTACCACCAAAATACCATTTTCATTCTTCACTTTGACAATTTTATTGGAGTTTCTTCTAGCACTAGCATAGGAATGGAAAAATTTTGAATTTCCATCTCCTTCAGCTAACCAATTCACCTTAGCTCTTTGCTTCCACCAAGAGTTCAATCTAGCCATAGTTGAATTTAATTCATTTACCTTTGCTTTGAGACTCCATCATTCAAATTCTGAGAGAGACCCATTTGAAAATTCTTTATTTTGAAGGTCCATGATGTCTTTCATAAGATCTTCTTTAAGCTTGTTAAGATCCTATAACTTAGCCTTGCTCCAAAAGAACAAAGACTTCAATGATCTTTTAAATTTCTTATTGAGAACTTGAGAACTATCCCCTTAATAAAGTTTGCTCCATTCCTTCCTCACCACCGCAAAGGATGCTTGATAAGATGCCCAACGGTCTTCAAACTTGATATTCTTTTTGGAGATTGGAATAAAATCAAGAATGTTCAAAAGGATTAGACAATGGTCCTAGGCTATTCTAGCCAAATGCCTCACAACCAAATAATGGGGGGAGCTCAATGCAGTGGAGTTGATGAAGCACCTATCCAATCTTTCAAGTTTCCTTTCTCCACCACATTTATTGTCGCACCATGTAAATTTTGGCCCAATGAACCCAACTTCATGTAAATCATTTTTAAGCAAGCATTCTTTCATCTCCTTTGGTCCTTGAGAAAAGAAGAACCTTCTACCTCCTATTTTAACCTACTTGGCCATTATACAGTTGAAATCTCCACCTATTGCCATAGGTATATCTATAGTGGTATGCTTATCCAGCATATCCCATAGAACCCTTCTCTTTTGCACTTCTTTAATTCCATAGACGGTGGCCACCCTCAACATACCTTTGTTAAACATTCTTAGATCTCCAATGACCACTTGTCTAGAAAAATGAACAATTGAGTAATCCAAAAAATTTTGAATTCCACAAAATCAAAATGCTGCCAGATAACCCTGATGAAGGAACATAGAAAAATTCCCATTCATTTCCATTCATAAGATTAACTTCACTTCTTTCAATAGAAGTCAATTTCGTTTCTACCAAGCCCCAAAAAGACACTCCATGAATTTTAACAAATTCCCTAAGATATTGAGAAGCACTCTTCTTCCTTTCTCCTCTATAATTCCAAAATGCTATAGAATACATTAATTGAGATTAGGGGATTTATTCCCCAAAGTATCATTCCCTTCAAGCTCCAATCTTCTGCTCCTATAAGCAGTGTTGATTGGCCCCAGTTCCCTCAATTGTTTGGATATCTTCTTTAATTTTTTGTTAATTGATAACAACCAACCTTCCCTCAACTTTCAGTATTCTCAGATTCACAGATTACTGAATTGGTAACTTATATATCTTCATTTCCTGCAGCAATTGCTATTACATTGGTACCATTACATTTATTTACCTCCTCACCAACTGTATCATCATTCTTTGATTGAATAATCTCTCCTTATTCTTCAAGATCTAAGAATGCATTGAAGTACTTTCCATCATTGAGTATCACAGGCTTGCTGATTTCCGGAATAGCTGAAGCATTGTTGCTATCTACATCCTAGTTATCTATTTTATTGCAAGACAAATGTTGCTGCTTAGTTTCCTGAGCTTCAATTAGCTTGTTTAACTTGCTACTTCCTCTCTTTTATCACTGTTCTTTACAGGTACAAAGTTTCTCCTTCCTTCAACCCAAGAAATAGGTTTTCTGTACACATTACTGTTGAACTTCTTCTTCCCATACTTCACTAACATCCGTGGCCCATACTCCTCTTTGTCAATCTCCCCATCTATAACCAGATTCTGATTTCCTTCAACAGTACTAGTTTCCACCATATTATTCGTATTTGTATTTACAAGCTTTGAAGACTTCACCCTGTTCTCCATGATGAATTTTACACATTCCTTTTTAACATGGCCAATCTTTCTGCATTCAAAACAAAAGTTAGGAATCCTTTCGTACTCAATTTTCTGATATAATTTGTCTCCATCTCCTTCTACCCATACACCTGTTGGCAACTTTGCATCCAAATCAATTCAGACACACACCCTCCCAAATTCTCTTCTGGACCATCGAAACGTCGATCAAATAGGGCTTACCAACCATGGAAACTATACGGCATATGTTTATCTCATCCTAACAATGCAGTGTTAAGTTGGGAAATCTAATCCAAATTGGAGCAGTTAATCCTTTGAGCGAGTAGGAGAAAAACTTTGGGCCCATCTATCAATTCCCACAATGTTGCCATTGACAAACTAGGGGCCATTAGTTAATACAGCTTCCAAATGCTTAGGATCATAGAACGAATAGAGTATCCATCCCATTCCAAGTACCGTGAGATGGAATTTCCCATATTGAGTCCACTGTTTCCTCAATTCAGAGCATATTGAAGAAAATGGAGACTCACTACCAAATATTTTTATAACTAAGGAGTTTTCAAGCTTCTTAGTATTCTCTAAAACATTTTGCTCATGAAGCTAAATTGATTTTCTATCTTTTGATAAACAGTTGCCAAAATCCAAATCAGTAACTTTGATATTATCTTTTTTCCCTTGAGCATTCTACTGAGTTCCTAATTTAAGGCAATTAGGCAAATCAACAATAACTTCATCGCAATAGCAAGATCGCCAGTTATACATTTCCGAACCTCCTCCATATCAGAGTGTGTAACACCTCCAGTGATTAAAACCTTGTTCATTCCAATAACATTAAATTTATTGGACCCATTAGCACCTTTCGGTAGAGAACCTTCCTGCTCAAACATACATAACACCTTCCAACTACATTGAAATCTTTATTTGCTTCAGTCTAAAAACTTGATGACAGAAAATTCTCCATATCCCCCTTAGCCAATAGAACCATTCCAATCAAACCAAAATCCTCCAGATTATCTTCCAGCAAAATTCCCTTCCTCTTACCAGCAACTTTTGTATCTTTTTCCTTCAAAAGCAAACCACCCTCATTAATGATTAATGGCGTATTCATATTTGCATTTAACTTAACTCCAAGGTTGAAAGTTATCTTGTCATCTCCAAATGCCGAAGGAGAAGATGAAACTCCATGAGCACCACAAATTAGGGAACATCCAGAAGAAATGCCGCTCCTCAAATTGCCCACCGGCCAAAGGAGGCCGATGACCGTTCATCGCCATCAGAGACCGATAAAACTGCGAATTGGAAATTTGAAAAATAGAATTTCAAAATCCTAGACATTTTCACTATACTTTCTCACCCTAACTGTAGTTCCTCACTCTTGATTTGATAATAATATTTTTCTCATTACTAGTTGAACAAGTAAAAATACACATATAATCTGCATATTTTAAAGCACAAAAAAGTTCAAAAAAGGAATTTTAGTTTTAACGCTATTCACTAAACAAAAAGGTCTAGAATAAACATTATGTACTAGTATCTACATGTGATAATCAATTGATTATAAAAAGGTGGACATGCGAGCTTTCTAATAATCAAAAGGAATGTTATCATGTGGATGCGGTCTAGTGAATGAGTATCCTTATGCAGTATTATGAATACCACAATTAGCCATAGAACTTTTTTAAAAAAATTTCTTAAACATAATTTATAAATCTCACTCTGATACAACATGAATGTTCGTGAGGGAACCCTTAAGAACTAGCCTGAGGCTAGCAAACAGGGGGGATGGGGTGAATTGGTTATTTAAAAAATTTCTTAAGGAAAAAGGAAATCTTTTTAAAATCTTTTTTAAATATTTTAAAATGAACAATTTATATGAAAGCAACAGTACTTTTAGAATAACAAAAATCTAAGATGTTGACCACAAAACAAATCACAGAATAATGCAAAATTTAATGCAGAAAGCTAAATAGGAAGAACACACAAGATTTAAAGTGGTTTGATCAACTTGACCTATGTCCACTCTTTGGAAACCACCTTTCTAGGTATTGCACTAAAAGTAGTGTCTCTCTTGTTGCCCCCATAGCAAGGCAGGGAAGCCTTTACACAATATTTTCATACACGATGAGGCAAAGTACCTTGAATCCTTTTACACTCTCCTAGAGTAGGTAGAGAAAATAGAAAACCTTTTACTCCCTCATGGAGTAGGCAAAGAACCTTGGAATTCTTTTCACCCCCCTAATGTTGGAAAAGAACCTTGGAATCCTTTTTCGCCCTCTTAGTGATGGTAAAGAATCTAGATTTGATGCTGATAAAGATCTTCCCCATAGCCACAAAGGAATCAAAAAGCAACTTGAAGAAGACAGTGGAAATCTTGCTTGGAGCAACATTTGTGAATCCCTCATAACTCCCCCTCACAAGGATTTCTCTCTCTTAAGCCCTCTCTCTTCCACTTTCTAAGCTCTTTCTCAGATCAACTCTATAATAAAAGATTATCTCAAGAGACAATAAGAGAGATTAAATAGAGAGCCTTAAAAGATGCCATAATTTTTAATTTACTATCAAAGACCATCTAGTATGATTGATAGATTATCCTGTAAGATTAGTACAAACTAACCCTTACAACCAGTACAATCAGCTTTGCCCTATACGATAAATTTTACCTTGTACGATCAGTTTAACTATTTATACATATCATCCATTATGATTCTGTGATCATCTAGGATGATTAGTTTAAGATATTGTACTGATCATCCAATACAACATCAGATGATAGGTGGCGATCTACATATTATTCAACAA
The DNA here is from genome assembly GCF_001605985.2 of Dendrobium catenatum. NCBI lineage: Eukaryota > Viridiplantae > Streptophyta > Magnoliopsida > Asparagales > Orchidaceae > Dendrobium > Dendrobium catenatum. The sequence continues at coordinate 672,801 of NW_021318874.1, forward strand.
ACCTCTCGTGATGCCAAGAATGGTCTCCTAGATAATTAGAAGAAATATATGGTTTTCGTTCTTGGATGATATGGGATCATCCCATGAAATATAATAGATCATCTTGTATAATCTAAGTAAATAGTCTTGTATATTCTAAGTAGATCATCTTATATGATCTGATCAAGAAATTTAACCAAAATTTCTCCCCTAATCATAGGATCAATTTAGGCATGATTATAATAAATTGTCTAGTATGCTACATAACATCATATACGATTAGAACAAAAATTGAAAATTTTACCTAAATTGTGATTTGTAGTTATTTTTCATAATATGAACTTATCATCCTATACGATACAGATAATAAAATATGACTAGTTTAATCACTCTTATTTAATAAGAATGTCTTCATTAGGGTTTCATTTTTAATTGATCATCCAGTATGATTAAAATTATCATATATGATTAGGTTAAAAAGTAGATATTTTTCTAACTCACCAAATCACTCCCCCTGAGTGTGTATATGTAAGGTTACTTAGCTTGGGGTTAACCAAATACATAACTTGACTCAAGAAAGGTAAAAAGTACTTTAAAATATAAATTACATATAGACTTCAACCATTGTCTACCCATTCTTGAGTTGATTGCATTGCAAGTGAACTTGAGGACCTAAAAGGTTTGTGAGAAAGGCAAATAGAATAAAAATGCAAGAATAGAAGTAATAAAGAAACAATAATATTTGTTATCATAAAAATTACTTTACTTAGTGAAAGTTCGTTAGGGATGTTAAGCCCTTATGAACTTAGTCACAAGCTAACCAAGAGGGGGGGCGGGGTGAATTGGTATTTTAAAAATTTCCTTTCACAAAGAATGAAAATCACATAAACCAAAATCACACCACAAAAATAAATGCGGAAATAAAAGTGCGGAAGCAAGAAAACAAGAACACAGGAATTTATAGTGGTTCGGTCAACTCGACCTACGTCCACTCCTTGGAGGCACCCTCCAAGTATTGCACTACAAAACGTGACTCTCCTTTAGCCCCCACGGCTAGGCGGAGAAGCCCTCACAAGAACCTCCTTTTTGCCACCCCGATAAGGCAGAGAACCTATCTCCTTTTGCTTCCTCCTGAAGCTGGCAGAGAACCACAACCAAA